>NW_016107383.1:11143754-11188011 GCF_001604975.1 Cebus imitator
TGTATTTTTAGTAGAGCTGGGGTTTCACCATGTTGGGCAGGCTGGTCTCAAACTCCTGACCTCAGGTGATCCACTCACCTCAGCCTCCCAAAGTGCTGGGATTACAAGCGTGAACCACTGTGCCTGGCCCTTTAAAGATGTTTTTATATTGAAGATCAGGAAAGGGCCTTTCACCTTTCACCGTTGCGTTCCTCCAACAGTGAAAAAGAGGAAGGGACAGCTTTTAAAAACATGCTGTGATTGCTTAGTCTGTGTTTGAAGCAAAGAAGACCCCTCCGTGCAGTGATGATACGAGAAAGAGGAGAGAAGAAAATGTTTGAGAGGAAACAAAGAGAGGGACGTACAGAAGAGGCAGGATACACACAGCAGCGGCAGAATGGGTAGGAAACACCTATAGACCTTTGAAGGGCCAGGTTCACCACAGTACTCCAGGTAGGCTCTAAGGTGCCCAGTATGATTGTTAAACTCTTTAGCCTCGGTGGCACCAGGCCATCCTAGCCGCTAGTTCTTAGACTTACCCAAATAATATGAATGTTCTGTAGCACAGCAAACTCCTGGTTATTTCTGACACTGGACATAGTCCACATACAGGATTAAACCCTTATTTTAGATCATCAATTTAGCCTCCTTCCATCCTCACACTTTTCATGTAATTAATAAGTGTGAAAAAAACTTGAGGTTTAGGCCTTTCCCCACTAACTGGCAGTGGTGCTGAATGGGCTAACTGCAGAAGAGAGATGGGGAAATCGACTGAACTGGGGAATGTATCAGCAAATGTGAAAATTCAGCATAAAATTAATGCATTTTTCTGCGTGGCATTGAAAGCACAGTAGTCACTGCTTGTCCACAGTTTCACTTTCCACTATTTCAGTTATCTGTGGCCACCTTTAATCCAAAAATATTAAATGGAAAATTCCAGAAATAAATAAGTAGCACCTTGTTCTGAGTAATGTGATGAAATCTTGTGCCTTGCTGCTGTGTCTTGTCTTCATCACAAGAGGAATAATGAGTACAGTACGATAAGATATTTTGAGAGCAAGAAAGATCATGTTCACATAACTTACTGCAGTATAATTGTTCTATATTCTTAATAGTTATTGTTGTTAATCTCTTGCTGTGCATAATTTATAAGTTAAACTTTATCATAGGTATATATGTATAGGAAAAAACATAGTCATACAGTCATGAACCCCATAACAATATTTCAGTTAAGGGGGACCATACTTATGATGGTGGTGCCATAAGATTAAAATATTGTATTTTACTGTACCTTTTCTATGTTGACTAGTGTTTAGCTGTATAAATAGTAGTCTTGTTACAGTTGCCTATAGTACTCAGTTTAGTAACATGCTGTACGGGTTTGTTGCCTAGGAGCAATAGGCTTACTATAGATCCCAGGTGTGTAGCAGGCTATTCCATCTAGGTTTGTGTAAGTACACTCCGTGATGTTCCACGGCATTGCCTCATTTCTCAGAAAGTATCCCTGTTGTTAAGCAGTGCGTGATTATACAGGGTTTGGTACTATCTGGAGTTTTAGGCATCTTCTGTGGGTCTTGGAATGTATGTCCTGTGGATAAGGGGGACTACTGCAATTGCTTATTAGTCTTTTAGTTAAATTGTTCAGTTGGCGGATCACTTGAAATCAGGAGTTTGAGACCAACCTGGCTAACATGGTGAAACCCCGTCTCCACTAAAAATATGAAAATTAGCTGTGTGTGGTGGCATGTGCCAGTAATCCCAGCTAATTGGGAGGCTGAGGCAGGAGAATCGCTTGAACCGAGGAGGTGGAGGTTTGCAGTGTGCCATGATTGCATCCTGCACTTCAGCTTGGGTGACAGAGCGAGACTCTAGTCCAAAAAAAAAAAAAAAAAAAAAAAAAAAAGTTCAGTTGGTGCCACTAGTATGTTTAAATCCAAGAAAGATAACAAAAGCCTCTTAGACATATGTACACAAATAGCTACAAAATAATTTTAAACATAAAATAGTTTGACAGAGACAATAAAAACATGCATAGGAAATTCAGAGTAAGGGGAAAGAGTTTTTGCTTAAATTCTGGCTTTCGTGCACTCTAACTCTGAGCCTCAGTTTCTTCCGAAAGCAGGGATAGTAGTTTAGGTCATAGAGTTCTAGTAAGAATGAAAGTGATAGCAGGAAGGCACCTGAAATGGTAATGTCACACTGATTTATAAGGTTGCATAGAACGTTCTGTAAAGGAGAACTCATTTCCCTGGGACAACTTCAAATAATATCTGGAAGGGAAGTTTGAGTTCAAGTTTGGAGGGTAGAGTGGGCAGCAGGAAACCATCGGGAAAGGCTGGAAGTGATGTTCCTTGAGAGGTTGAAGGAAAGGCCTCTTTCCTTGGAAGGGAGTTCTCTGGTATTTGGGGGTGGACAGGGGTGTGGAACTTAGTGCTCACAGTCAGTGTTGTGACCAGAAAGCATTGTTCAGAATCAGGGGAACTGGGCCAATGCAGAGGCCAGTGAACAACGTGACGTGTGGCCAGCTGGGTTTCAGCTTCCCTGATCGTCACCCTACATGTGTCTGTAACAGCGAAAAAGATGCCACACCCTTTCATATGTGCTCATTAATAGTGACAATGGGGTCATTCTAGAGCTACAAAATGACCCCCAAACAGCAAAGTAAACATTCACAGGTTTTAATTCAGAAATAACTTTTAATGTTTTCTTGGACATTTTATTTAAGTGAAGATGGAGGAAATGCAGCTTTAAAATCGATTTCTCTCTGGGCACGAGTACATAAGCGTGCTTGCTTACATTTTTATTAGATGCTCTTACTTACATTTTTAAGTAATTTTTATTTACTTTATCAGTAATACTGATTTGAAAAAGTAATTGGGAGAGAAAAATTTGTTGGATTTATTCCCCCGATATGCAGGTTGTCCGCTCTGGCTCAAGTGTGTGATCTCTATACATTGTTGACAAGTGAGAGAGCGAGAAGGATATAAATGGAGAGTATGTGAATGGATTTTATTTTTTATTTTTTCAAGCCCCTGTGTGAATTTGCAGCTGTGTTGGTGAGGCAAAGTTCTTTCATTGTACAGTGGAGCTAGTGCCCAGTTAACTGTCCTTGAGAGAATGGAGAGGATTTCCTTTTTTTTTTTTTTTTTGAGCAGTATAGACTTTCTTTTTCTTTCTTTTTTTTTAAATTGTATTTTGGGCTCTAGTGTACATGTGTACATCCAGCATCCTGCAGGATTGTTGCATAGGTACGTACATGCCATGGCGGTTTGCTGTCTCCATTCCCCCGTTCCCTCTTTCCGTCACCTACATCAGGCATTTCTCCCGGTGTTATCCCTCCCCATCCTCCCTGCCCCCCACTCTCCCTCCCCACCGTCCCCCCCACCCCCCCACCTAGCCCAATGACTGTGTTCTTTTCCCTGTGCCCAGGTGTTCTCATTGTTCTTCACCCACCTATGAGTGAAAACATACAGTGTTTGGGTTTCTGTTCTTGTGTCAGTTTGCTGAGAATGATGGTTTCTAGATTCGTCCATGTCTCTACAAAGGACACGAACCCCCATATTTTATGTCTGCACAGTATTCCATGGTGTGTATGTGCCATGTTTTCTTTGTGAGAATGGAGAGGATTTCTTTCCATTATTTCTCTCTCACAGCATCAAGTTTCTGGTAATGGTGGCACTTTCTTTCTTTTGTGTTGTGGCCAAAGTGATATTTTAAACCACTGGAGCTTTAAGAATTTTATTTTATTTCTGGACTTTCTTTTTAAAAAATGTCTCATAATACAGCATTCTTTAGTGGAAATCCTTATGTATGTTTATCATGGTTTGGAGTAATGCAGTCAGTTATGAATAGTTTTAAATTTAATGATCTTTTTTATCCTTTATTTCATCTTAAAATAATCATTTAATTATCTTCTCATGGAAACTGATATTCAGAAAGACCAAGTCGGTATTACTTAAAATTGGAAACAGTAAAGGCCGGGTGACTCACACCTGTAATCCCAGCACTTTAGGAGGCACGGGTGGATCATATGAGGTCAGGAGTTCAAGACCAGCCTGGCCAACATGGTGAAACCCTATCACTATTAAAATATAAAAATTAGCCAAGTATGGTGGCACATGCCTGTAATCCTGCTACTCGAGAGGCTGATGCATAAGAATTGCTTGAACCCAGCAGGCAGAGGTTACATTGGGCTGAGATCGTACCACTGCACTCCAGCTTGGGTGACTCTGTCTCAAAAAAAAAATTGGAAACAGTAACCAGAAATAGTAGAATATGATTGCACCACACGGTTGATTTCCAGACATTCTGACTTGCCTGCTTTTTACCTTCCCCTTGGCTGACACCTGCAAGGTCTCACATGCTTCTCTGCCTGCCTTCCAGTTGCCTCAGCTATTTGTGGTTCTTGGAGTGCTGTTGGGACCCCAAAGCAAGTCCTCTCAACCTATCAGGTCACTCTCTGTCACCCTGAGGTTTATTTTAGCCCCCTATGTGAAACAGAAGCCCAACTGAAATACTAAATAGGAACTTTAAGTGGAATAAATTCTGGATATATGCAGAGAGTTCTTCTCTTGCAAAATCAAAAATTGAATTTGACACATGAAGTATAGTGAGGCCATGTTTTGAAAAGCTACAGCAATACTTCTCAGGAAGTTAGTAAAAAAAATTGTCTTTACTAACAATTAAACAATTTAACATTGTTTAAAAATAAAAATTAAAAGCTTCAGCAAAAGCATCATATGATCAATTTTCTCTTGGAAGAAATTCTTGTTACTGCTTAAAGCACCTATAAATAATGTAGGTGAAACTGAACATGTTATACTACATTTCCTATAATAGTCATGGAACTGCTGTCTCAGAATATAGAATTAAACTGTTTTGGCTTTATAATGTAAAGTGTCATATGTGGTCCTGTTACAATGGTAAATTGTCTAATGTTAGAGTTAAATTTAATTAATGGGTGTTTTTCTATGCCTGCCCACTGAATAGCTGTGTGGTCGTAAGCAATTTTCATAGACTCTGCTCGTTTGCAAAATCATCTTAGTAATAATATCTACCCCTCCTGTCTTAAAGTGATTTCTTGATTAAAAAAATGAGATAACATTATGTGAAACTACTTGGGAGGTAAGAGTGCTATGTAAGGGCAAGGTCTTACTGTTGTGTCATGTTAACTTTTAACTTCTCTTACCACAAAAATATATGCCATGGGCTGATTTCATTCAATTGGTGAACCACCTAAACTTGGAATAAATGGTGATAAATTTTTATTTTCCCAACTCACAGCTTAAACTGGAAGGAAAAAGTGTATGAGATTCACATTTACCTTTTGACTTTAGTCATCCTTTTCCTAAATGTTTATTCCTGTCTATCATCCTGCCCCTTAAGAGTTCTGCATAAATCTCATGTAATGGTTCAACAAATGACTGGTGTAGACCGGGCCTGCTTCATCACTGAGTCACTTTATTATGAAACACTTAAATTTGAACATCTGTATATAAAATGACGAAATAATGTTAAACAGTTTATACTTTCTAAGGCCAGGCTCAGTGGCTCATGCTTGTAATGCCAACACTTTGGGAGGCCAAGGCAGGCGGATTACTTGAGCCCAGGAGTCTGAGACCAGCCTGGGCAACATGGACAAAGCCTGACTCTACAAAAAAACACAAAAACTACCAAAAAATTTAAAAATAAAAGTAAATAAATAATTTTAAAATGTACACTTTCTGATCTGATGGTTTTCATGACTAACTCATTAGACCGCAATGAAAAATGAAATTAATAAAAATTCACAAAGCCATATATAATGAGTTTAAAAATAAAGCCTGAATAAGCCATAATCCCCTTTACTTCCCTCTCCCCATTTTGTAAGCATTTATTTTGGAATAAATGGTGATAAACTTTCCTTATATTTATTTTCCCAACTCACAGCTTAAACTGGAAGGAAAAAGTGTATGAGATTCACATTTACCTTTTGACTTTAGTCATCCTTTTCCTAAAGGTTTATTCCTGTCTATCATCCTGTCCCTTAAGAGTTGGTGTTTGATTGATAAGCATGTCCAGCTGGGAAATAAAGGTCTGGCTTCTAATCCATGTTCTACCAGGCCGTGACCTTGGACGCGTTACAGAACTTCTGTATTTCAGCTTCCTCATTTCTAAAATGGAGTAATAATAGTACTTGTCCTACACACCTCATTGGGCAATTATAGATAAAACAAGATTGTAGATAGGAATGTTTCGACCGCCCCCACCTCCAAAAGTGAAAGGTGGTTATATAGTTACCACATACAGTCCTCACTTGACAACCCATATCTGAAAGGCCACAGGACTGAAGAGTGAAAGAAACTTCCTGATTCTACCAACAAGGATAGGAAGGGAGTCTCTGTTAGCTCTTGGAGGAGGAAAAATACATTCCCAGTGTTTAGATTTCTGAATCAAATTATGGAACACAGTTTCCTACAGAAATAACATTCAGTAGCTCTGTTTCCAGACTAGCCAATAAAAAGGAAAAAAGAGATTTAACCTCAAATAGTTCATCGTGATCCAATTTCTGTAAAGCTGTTAACAAAGCCCACTTGTAGTATGAATATTAGCTTGGTGTTTGTTTCAACTATGTTAGAGGCCTTAGCCCAGGTCTGGATAACGTAGTGAATCCACCTCTCTTCTAGCTTCCTCACTTATTTAATATTTGCACAAGGCTTGCTTAAGCCAGATTTGTAAATATCGTCAGTTCGTACTTCAGTCTCCTGGCCCTTTGACTGAAATGCTTAAACCAACTTTCTTTCCCCCAGTGAAAGGGTGAGAAGGCCTTTCAGGTCCCCAGTCCCTTTAATGAGCACAGTGACCTTACAAAGTTAGAAAAGGTGGTGGTTGTTGATTCTGAGCCTCAAGAAGATTAAGGGACTTGCTCAGATCGCTTGGTTGGTCTCGAGAGGTGAGACTTGAACTTCAGTGTTTTGACATGTAGGTCAAGGCTCTCTTCGTGACATTTCTGTTTCAAGGTGAATGCTATTCATTGAAATCACTTTGAGTTGTAGTTTTCAGTTAAGAGTAAGAATGTTTTTAGGGAATCTTGGTTATAAAGTATATTTATGATTTTGTGCCTATCTCATTGTAAATTTCTCAAAGGTAACACTTGGGGAAATTTAGTCTAAATAAAAATAAATAAATAATAAATAAATTAAATAAATAAAAAGTGACTCCCCACACTGATGTGGCATGTGTTGGAGAGGGATTCTATTGAAATTAAAGAACTATTTGAAGGAAAGAATATTGTTATATGTAACGGTTATATTTAAAAAAAAAAAAACTTTTGAATAGCCAGTATTATTCACCCCTTTGAAGCCTAGCTAACATGTCTCCAGTGCTTGCGATGAGCCAGGCCATATTCAGTTATCTGGTTGAATAATTGTTTCCTTCTTGCCAGGTTAGCCTACAGATTTGCTCATGATCAAGTCTTAGAAGTAGTGAGAGATAAGCCTCTATGACAGAAGACAGTGATAAGGTCTGTATGTGGCATTATATGGGACTAGTAAAAATGTTTCACTGAACAGTGAAAAGGATACTACAATTAGAGTCAGAAGGCCTAGGCTTCCCTTTGCTCCTCCCCTGCCTAACACTGTGACATTGGGTTAGTGACTTGTCCTCATAAACCTTCACTTTCCTTATCTGTAAAAATAGAACCTTGATACCTCATAGGGCTGTGGCAAGGACTAAATGAAATAATTTAGGTAAAGGACTTAATTTATGCCTTCAAAAGACATGAAGCCTCACATAGCAGGCATTCAGAAAATATTAATTGCCTCTTTTCATCTTCATGCACAAGGTGGTTATAAAATTAAATTGGAAAACAGAATATGAATGCCGGTTTAAAATGTTTAAATGTCATTCTCATATAAGATGGTATTTTTCAATGACTGCTGCCTTCTTCAGCACTTCTGGAGTAAAATATATGAAAGAATTAAGGAAACTGGATTATAATCAGTAGATCTGGATTTTACTGGGTGGTGATCATATCCAGAAACATAGTGGTTTGATGATTTTATCTTACAATGCCTTATGAAATAGTATTACCTATTTGCAGAGTTGGTGGCCACACTGTAGTCTCAGTTCCATCACCTATTGTTTGGTTTGGAGAAGTTATTTAATCTCTCTAATCACTGATTATCAAAATTATATCCATTATTTTCAAAAGTGCTCTACAGGTTATGAAGCATCTAAATGTGGTTTTTATATCGTTTATTGTTCTAATTTATATATAATACAGCAGTTTTTCAATTAGGCTTGTGATGGTTGGAATTTATTTTCATTTAGTCAGGAAATCTTTCTGAACGGAGGAGAATTAGAAGGCGAAAGGCAACTTGATAGGTGTGCTAGTGGGAAGTAACTTCAAATATCAGGAAGCCATATTAATTATAGAGAAGGCAGTGCCAGAGAATTTGATAGGCTGCTAGATGGGAGTGAACAGAGCAGGTGGTAATTCCGTAGTCTTGATTGTGTTGGGTGAGATGTGATAACAGGGAAGAGATTCAGCTTCATATCCTTCGATTGCCCTCGTTCTGGGCTGTAGACACGTGGTATAGTGTAGAGACAAGGGATTTGAAATCAGACTTACTATTTATTAGAAAACTCCTGGCATTTTGGAAGTTAATTCATAGATTTGAAAAAATGTTATGATCTCAAAATAGATATTTTTGCTTATCTTTTCAGTTACTATAGTCATACTAAATAGGTTTTCTTGTTGTGGTGGTGGTGGTTGTTGTTTTGGTTTTTTTGTTGCTGTTTTGAGACAGAGTCTCACTCTGTCGCCCAGGCTGGAGTGCAGTGGTGCGATCTCAGCCTAATGCAACCTTCGCCTCCCAAGAGATTCAGAGATTCTCACACCTCAGCCTCCCAAGTAGCTAGGATTACAGGTGTGCACCACCACACCTGGCTAATTTTTGTATTTTTAGTAGAGACGGGGATTCACCATGTTTGCCAGGCTGGTCTCAAACTCCTGACCTCAAGTGACCTGCCCGCCTTGGCCTCCCAAAGTGCTGGGATTACAGGTGTGAGCCACTGCACCCGGCCTTAAATAGATTTTTTTTAATGGATGCTTAGCAAGAACAGAAGGAAGAAAACAATTCCCATTTTCCTGTATTTTTGTTGAATTAGTTCTTTGGATTCTTAAGATCCTCTAGTTCATGGAGGATGTGACTGGAGAACCTAGGGAAGATGCTTCTGCTACCATCTAGCTGGGGTACTCCCCCGTGGTCCCAGCTGTGGAAGGTGGGTCTTCCTGATTTAGAGTGCCTCAGTAAGAAAAGACTTCCATGAAACTTAGCACTATTTCATCTCCATTCTCCTCCTAAGTCTTTTACATTCCTCAGGATAGATAACACATAGTTGGCCAGACCTGGTGGCATGCACCTGTAGTCCTAGCTACTCATGAAGCCGAGGCAGGAGGATCACTTGAGCCCAGGAGCTTAAGAAGGCAGTGAGTTAAAAAGGTGCCACTGCACTCCAACCTGGGTGACAGAGCAAGACGTCTCAAAAAAAGCACGATGTGGTCAGGTGCGGTGGCTCACGCTTGTAATCCCAGCATTTTGGGAGGCTGAGGCGGGCAGATCACAAGGTCAGGAGTTTTAAGACTACCCTTACCAGTATGGTGAAACCCTGTCTCTCCAAAAAAAAAAATACAAAAAATTAGCCATGCATGGTGGCATGCACCTGTAGTCCCAGCTACTTGGGAGGCTGAGGCAGGAGAATTGCTTGAACCTGGGAGGCGGAGGTTGTAGTAAGCCAAGATCGCGCCACTGAACTCCAGCCTGGGTGACAGAGTAAGACCCTGTCTCAAAACGACAACAACAACAAAACATCACCATGTATGTGGATTCCTCCTCCGCTGTCTCCCACCTCATCTTCCCTCCACATATACTCTCACACAAAGACTGGAGCAAAGCAGACTTCTTTCACTGTGCCTTTGGTAGCTAATTGTTTAGATTCTAGTGCAAGATGGCTCTTTACCACCAGATAAGCTTTGGTATGAACAACCACTACTGAGTCATGTAGTAGAAGGATGTTTATCTAAATATGTAGAAGAAAGTTGAGATTCTTGTTAGTTAGAAATTTGATTTCTAGAAATCTTGAGTTTTATATAAAACAGGATAAGCAGTTAGGGAAGGGAACATAGAACATAATATAGGCTTTGTGTATTGAAAGTTGTATTAAAAGAATTGCAAAGTCAATCCTAAGGCAAAGAGGCTATGAAAGAAATTATGCTAGAGGGATGGGAATAGTTAGACTAGACGTGGGGGAAAAAAATCAGTGGAATTCTTTTATTTTTTTCTTTTAAGAATGTTTTTTATTTTAGGAAACATGCTTTCTGTATTAGAAATGCAAGCATTGGGGGAAATTTTCTCAGTTCCACATGATGTGATGTCTTTGAGTTGGTGAGGACAGGAAAGGGTAGACAGAACTTTAATCCTTGATAGGAAAGTATATGTTGAATGCCATCTGGGAAACTTCTCTGTGACTCATTTTGTCAATGTCGAAACCAAGCTGAAAGCCAGTTTGATTGTTCAAAGGTCTCTGTAATCATATAGTTAGGGTATTTCGTTCGATAAACATTACCTGGCTTATCATTTCAAAACCTGTTGGAAGAATTTTTGAAATCACTAGTTGATGGGTTTAATGTCTATGAAAGATTTTATTTTATTTTTTTTTTTATGGACTGCTCATGAGTTTAAGCTGCCTCTTCTTAAGAGCATAATGTCATTACAAGCCCATGAAGATTGTAGTGAATGTCAGCAAAATATTGTATTTTTATAAATACTAAGATATGCTTAAATAGGTCCCCTTGACAAGCTCTTGGGAATTTCTATGTTATAAGCTGCATTTAGAAGGAGTGAGAAAGGAAACATTGGGAGGTGAGTGGAAGAAAAGGAAGAAGACTGTATAGAGCCTTTTCTCCCAGTTGCCCTTTCTCAAATTGTCTATTGACTCCATTTGTCTTGTTCTATTTGGTCTACTGTAACAGAATACCATAAACTGGTAGCTTACGAACAACAGACATGTGTTTCTTATAGTTCTGGAGTCTGGGAAATCTATGATGAAGGTGCTAGCATGTTCAGCATCTGGTGGGGGCCTAGTTTCTGGTTCTTAGTGGCACCTTCTGGCTATGTCCTCACAAGATGGAATGAGCAGACAAGGTCTCTGGGGCCTCTTTGATGTTGGCACCAGTCCCATTCATGAGGGCTTTGCCCTTGGGCTCTATATCTTCCCAGAGGCCTCACCTCCTAATGCCATCACCTTGAGGGTTAGGATTTCATCATATGAATTTGGAGGGCACACAGACTTTCAGACTACAGGCATACGTTGGTGCTTTCAACCCTTGTTCTTGTTACTTCGGCCTGCCTGTCTGAAAAACAAGATACGTGATAATAGGAATGAAGCCTATTTGTAGTGCCTAGTGTGTCTAACGCTGAGATGCTTAATACACATTACCATGTATTCTCAACCAGGGTATAGTAGATAATAAGAGCATTTTTGTGTAGATGAGGAAACTAAGGCTGACAGTTAGTGACTCACCCAGGGTTACACACCTAGTAAGAAATCCAGAGAATATTGTTCAGTTGTTCTCTTATTTGACCTCTCTGCTACTGACAACTGCTCCTTCCTTCCTGAATTTTTATTTTCTCCTGACTTTCATGACAACACATCTGTTTTTTTCTTCTAGCTTCTGGTCACTCCTCCATAATCTCTTTGGTAGATCCTACTTCATCTCTTCACCCACTAAAGCTTGCTATTTCTACCCATTCTTTGATTTTCTTCCCTTCTCACACTGCATACTCTTCCTGAGAAACAACATCTATGCTCATAACTTAATTGCTCTCTTTATGCTGCTGAGTCCCAAATCTTATTTCCATTCTAGATTTCTCATCTGAGAACCACACACATGAATGTAATGACAGATCTGACGTTGTCCACTTAAATGTGCTGTAGACTCCTTAAATTCAGTGTCCCACAGTGAAGTTTTCTCCTTGATTTTCTCCTGGGATCCTGTAACTTAGTAAATGGTAATATCATCCACCCAGTTTCTCCTATCAGAAATCTGGTTGTCATCCTCATTTCCCTAGCTCCTCATATTTTATATTCCAAATCTTCCTGCTTCTCAAATTAATTCACCTACCTCCATTCCCATTTTCATAGTCTTCAGTCCCCTTGGGAACACTGGCTGCACACAGTTGCTCTCTTCGTCTGTATTTCTTAGCTGATAGCCCATGAGATCTTTCGAAAGTGAAAATCTGATTTTTTTTTTTTTTTTTGCCTGCCTTTTCCACATCTTTACCTTCTTCAGTTTTTTTCTTGTTACTTTCGGCATTAAGCTCAAACTTCTTTACATGGGATACACCCCTCCTTACCTGTCTAGTCTCATTTTGCGCTATTCTTTTGCACTAGTTCTTGGAACATCCTCTTGCCTCTGGCCTTAGCACACACTGTCTACTGGGAGTGCTCTCTTTTCATTTCCAAAGACTGACTCTTTCTCACTCTTCACAGATTGAGGCTAGCTCCTTTCTTACAGCCTTCACTGACATCATCCCACTTCTGTTTGCCAAGTGGATTCCTCTCATGTGCTCTCATAACATCATGAAGTTAATCATTTTTCATAGCATTTGTAGCTGTAACCCAGTCCTCCTAAACCACATCTCAGACATATAAATGTCTTATTTTCATTTTCACTTTATTTCATTCTCATAGGCATTGCACATTTAACCTTCCAAAACTAAACTCTTGTTTTTCTCCAAAAACAGCCATTCCTCCTGACTTCCCCCTTTAGAAAATGGCAGTATTACTATTCTATTTTTAATTAGACCAAAATCCAGAGTTGCCCTTAGTTCCTTAATTTTTTCACAGCCCATATCCAGTCCATCAATAAACCTTATTATTATTATTATTATTATTATTATTATTTTTAGACAGAGTGTCACTCTGTTGGTCAGGCTGGAATGCAAATGGCATGATCTTGGCTCACTGTAACCTCTGCCTCCTAGATTCAAGTGATTCTCCTGCCCCAGCCTCCCGAGTAGCTGGGATTACAGGCATGCACCACCATGCCAGGATAATTTTTGTATTTTTAGTAGAGATGTGGTTTTACCATGTTGTCCAGGCTAGTCTCAAACTCCTGACCTCAGGTGATCCACCCACCTTGGCCTAAAGTGCTGGGATTACAGGCGTGAGCCACCTACAACATGTATTTAGAGTCTGACCACCTCTCACTGTTTCTCCTACTATCACTCTAATCCATGCCATCCTCACCTTTTGCCTGGACGTCTGCAGCACCTGCTGACTAGTCTCCTGCTTCTGCTCCTCTTCCCCAAAAGTAGCTCTCATCATAACAGCCAGAATGATCCTCTTTTAAAAAGCAAATCAGAACTTCTCACTCCTCTGTGCAAAACCTTTACATCTCTCTGAGTAAAAGCTAAAGGACTGCATCATCTGTCCCACTTTACACTCTGATTAATACTTCTGACCTCATCTCCTATTACTTGCCCCCCTTTTTCTGTGACTCCAGCTATGTGGCTCACCCCCTCATTTTCTTTAGGTCTCTGGTTCAGATGTCCTCTTTTTACTGAAGCCTGCCTTGACCGTGCATCATAGAAAAGCTCACTCATTTCCACTCTGTTTAATTGTTCTCTGTGGCACTTATTACCATTTGGCTAATTAAGTATTTTCTTATTGTTCTACTCAAGTAGAATACAGCCTGCACAAGGACAGCATCTTGGTCTCTTGACTGCTGTGTTCCCAGCATCTGGAGCATTGTGTGACCCCTAATAGGCTCTAATAGTTGAAACTAGGGTAGTAGTTTTGTCATGGACGTAGTGATATAACAGACCTGCTAATGCAGTGGTGACTCCCAGCTCCAGTACCGAGCTCTCTGACCCCTGCAGTTAGACCTCTCCTTTGCGTCGGTTCCTAATCAGTCATGCAGGATGTATTCATTCTTACCTCTAATGTTATTTGTTTGGGAGAAGGTTAAATAAAATAATCTGTATCAAGTGCTTACCTCAGTACCTTGCCAATAATAAACAGTTGAGAGCAGCTGCTGCTACTAATACTGCTGTTAATTTTGATCAGATTACAACTTTTAAATTGCTTCTTACTCGTTCCCCTCTTCTGCCAGATTTTGTCTGGCTACATCTTAAACTTGCTATAATAATAATAATAATAATAATAATAACAACAACAACAACAACAACAACAATGTGACCACAAGAATACCGGTAACAATAATAGCAGCTGTTATCATTTGGGTACTTACCGAATGCTAGAAAGTATTCCCTAAGTCAGCACTTCCCAGTGCCACTTCCTGCGGTGATGGAAATGTTCTGCTCTGTCCAGAGTGGTCGTCGCTAGCCCCGTGCAGCTATTAAGCACTTGAGCACTTGGCAGTGTGACTGAGGAACTCAATTTTTAATTTTATTTAGTTTTAATTAATTTAGATTTTAATGACCATGGATAGCTAGTGGCTTCTGTATTGGATTTTAAAACTCTCAGTTCTTTACCTACATTAGTTCATTTAATACTCAAGAATTAAGGAGATTATAGTTGAAGAAATTGATTTTCTGAGTGGTGAAGTAACTCGCCAAAGATTACACAGCTAATACAAGGCAGAACTGAGATTTAAAGGTTAAATACCTAGATAATCTGGTTCCAGGGTCTGTTGCCAGCACCTTCTATACTGCACCTCCCTCGCGTCATTCTCAAGAATTAAAATCTCAGAGGCGAAGGACCAAGGTGGCATATCTGTCTTCTTGCTACAGGGAAAGCTGAGAGTGAATTTCTGGTTCTCACTGCAGTGAAATATCAATCACTCCTAAGGTGAGAAATTCCCAGACTTAGGATAAGTGTTCAAACAGTTCTAGACAGGTAAGCTTGGCTACTCAACCTCTGTGTGCACTTTTTTTCTGGACTTAAATTTACAAAAACAGTGGCAGCAACAACAAAATGTTTCCTCCTAACGTGTTGCAGCTATTTTTCCTAAAAGCAAAAAACATGCTCTCCGCCTCCCCAAAAGGGGGAATGACACATCTTACCAGTATTGTTTCCAGCTTGAAGTCCAGGATGTCTGGGCTGAGGTTGTTCATTTTGTTAAGGTTCCCTTATGTTACTCTATAACTAGTGAGCCACCAACTTCTTTTTATAAAATATTGGGAGAAAAGGAGAAGGGGAAATTAGTTAAAAGCAGAAATGTGTCTATGTCAGACCAAGGAAGAAATATGAGTAGATACTTCGGTCTTAGCTTTTGCTGTTGGGTCTGAATCCAAAGTTGGTGTTTTTAATTCCCTTCCTCCACTACTCATTCATTCCATGTTCTTTTTGCCCTCAGCCAGCTCTCAGCTAATTGTAGATTTTTATCTGAGTCACTTTTATCTGACAACACTGTAGACTATCATTGGTAGGGGTAGGGGAGGGGGCTTTGTATCCTTAGTAGTCCTGTCTGTATGGAGTCATTTCTGTCTTCCATTATCTGTTACCACTAGATGTGGTCAAACCAGGAGGTATTCCGGGTTTCAGACACACACCTCCCTTCCCTCGTTTTGTTGCAACAATCTTCTTTATCCTTGATAATTGAGATTCATTAACACAACCAATTCTGTCACCTTCCTTTTTGTCTCTGTTCTGTGTCATGAGGAGTTCAGAATTGCTAGGTTGCAGTTTAAGCTTCCAAATCAGTGGAAGCATTGTTGAGTCCCTTGGTGAAATCATTCTTCGCTTGGGTGTTGAGACTTTTAAACCAGCAGAACCAGAGTCGCAGTGAGGGGGAATTGCTAGTTGATCATTAGGTGTGATGACGGGGAGGAGAAGATGTGTAACTGATTCTGCTTCTGTCCCTTGGTTATTGGGTCCTGTGTTACGGCTGTGGAAGAAACAATGTTATGTATTATTCACTGGTTCTGAGCATCTTGGGAGACACCACCCTATCTAATTTCATTTGGAACTGAATCTTCAGAAGATGATTTCAGCATTGTGAAAGATGATCTTGTAGGTGATGGGGTATGTGGTAAGAACAGCAAATCCCATTAGCATCATTCCATCATTGTACTCGTTCGCTGTTTAATCTTGAGTGAGATACCATGGTGATGAATGAGGCATTGGGTCATTCTGTGGATGTCAGAGGTGTGGTGCGCAGGAAAGGCAGTTTCGTATTCACAATATGTGTCTTTTCGTACAAAGACCGACAAGTGGCCCCTAAAAGTTAGGATGTATGTCTGAAATTGTGTGTTTTCCTAAAATTAAGTCCATTCTAAGTTGTTACTTGAAGGCACAAGCAAAGCAAAACATTTAAGGTGAACAGGGGTTTGAATGAGTTGAAACTGGCTGACACTGACTCACTATGACCTTGAGCAAGACGCTTAACTACTGCAAGCTGCCTGTTCCTCCTATCTGTGAAATTGGGATAATGATATTTTTATGTATTAAAGGCTTTGAACCAGTCAGACGAAAGGTGCTGTGCAAGTGAGAAGTGTTTGTTAACAACAGCAATAATAATCCTCTTCTCACCTTGCCCTCAGCATGACCTGTGTTTGAGCACTGTTAAAAAGATTGTCTGTGAAATGGTATCCTGAATAGTTATGTTGCTGCTATATGCTCTCACAGCACTCCATATATTTCCTTCCCAACACTTTTCATAGTCTATGATAACCTGCTTGATTATATGAATAATAGTTGTTTCCCCCACTAGATCCAAAAGCCTCTGAGGACAATGGGGACCACTTTAGTCTGTTTATTATAACATCTCCAAGGCCTAGCATGGTTCCCACATGTGGTAGACATTCAGCAAATATTTACGGAATGAATAAATGGAGAAATAAATAATGCATGTTTCTAGAATTCTGCCAAAACAATGTGAAAAACCCAGAGATGTAAAATCAGTTTGGTTTCTTTTTCACCAGTATGGGGATCCTAATGCTGTATTCCGTATAAATAAATCATTCCAATTGGTCATCTTATAGTGGGCATGGTGCCATGAGAAATTTATTGGAGTAATTTTTAACAGCAGAAATGTTTAGTAACAGATGCACATGGATGGCAGGTTGCCTCATTCGGCTTCCATCTGTTAGACAACTGTCTATTCTAATGAGACTGGTCCATTAGAACTAGACAAATAGCACTCTTACCCATGTTTAACCTTACTCATTTTCACAGTTTTTCCAAAAGGCTTGAAGGAGGAAAGGTGTTTCCATGTTTGGTTGGCTGCTACTTAATAATAATGTGTTACAACACCTTGGCAAACCATAAAGTCCACTTGATGTGTCATAATGGTCAACGAGGAAGTATTCTTTCTTAAGTGTTTTGCCAAAAGTCAAACCCATGCTAAATAATGGCACTAGGAAACACACTCAGCTACAGATAATTTGGTCCAATAGATTTCAGTGTAGGTTGTGTAATTGGCAACAGAAACTGGCGTGAGATGAAGGGGTATAATCCATGCTGGTCATCATTAGCGTGTGTGATTTTTAAATAGGGCAGAGGCAATATACTAAACTCTAGAAAATATGGTATGTCCATATGTACATGCCCTTAGGTTATACCCAGCAAAAACATGATGATTCTCAGCTTGGGCATGCCTTTTAATAAAAACTTTACCAAGTTTTTTTTTTGCTATATAAAGGCGGAGACAGTGTTGGCCTATATAAATTTACCCTGTGCATGACCAGTTAGGTTGGTGGTGTGTCATTAAGTGTGGGCCAACTTCCATAAATGTCTTGGTGCTTAGCATAATGTCTGGCACCCAACTGAAACTCAGTAATTATTTGTTGAATGAATGTTCTAGGACCAATTGAGGCAATTCCCTCAGGATTTCCAGCAGGAGAGCAGTTCTATAACTTTAGATCACTATGAATTAAAAGTTGGAATAAAAAGTTGGAAGCTTTAGAGTACTAAGCAGAACATAAAGCAAATAGCTTATCACTAGTATGTGCCTGTAATAAACTTCTGAAGGCTGTGTCATTTCCAAAATGTAAAATCACTGGGTATGTGTTATTTTGGGAGGCAGACATCTAACAATGGATGTTTTGGAGAAAGTAAATCTATCTGGGTCTTGGTTCAGTTACAGGAATGACTAATTTTATACTAGATTCTCACATGATTCAAAAAGTGTGTGAATGACTCAGCTCATTAATATCCTTAGCTCCTGTGATCAACCCTCCCCCAACCCCTAGTGAAACGATGGCTATAAGGCCATACTGATAATTGGAAGAGGTGGAGACTTTGACTTTGCCCTGTGGCAATAAAATGACACACTTTAAGTAATTACATATGCATACAATATTGTTTGAAAGAAATGAGTTATATTATCACATAAATACTTTTAGTATTTGTGTTAAAATATGGCGAAAATACGATGTAGTTTCAGCATGGATGAGGACTGAGTTCTGCTTTTTGTTTCTACCCATTATCTTTTTTCCTAAAACAACAAGCCTCTGTTTATAGGGACAGAACCATTTGGAGGCCTGACTTAGTTGCTAACAGTCAGCTCATTGATTCCCTTCTCTTTGCTGACATAGAGAAATGTTGCAGTCACAGAGGTGTTGGGTTCTAATTACATGTAGCTAAGTATTCACAAGTGATTTTGAGCTAAACTGAGCAATTCATTGAAGAGTTTGTGGAATTTCAGGGGATTTGTGTGTTTCTCCCTGTGACTGTTTCCTTCTTTTTGAAGCAATTCATTAAACAAAGACCTGGATATTTGGAGTCAGCCTTTGTGCATATGTCTGCTCTTGCTAGAGTCTCTAGTGACTCAAAAGTCTAATGCACACTTTTCACTCCTTATTTAAAATAGCCTGACTTCTCTACAGCATGTGACAGATCTTGAAATTTCTTCCTAAACTTTGTGGATATTTTCTTTTGGTTGTTTCTTAACTCTTGTACTTTTTCTTTTTAAACTCTTTTAGCTGCCCTTAAAATGTGATATCCTCCATAGTTTGTTCTCAATCCTTTCTTTTGTTTCTGTTTATTCAGTCTATTTATTCATTTATTTCAATGGTTTCCATTAAAATCCATACACTGCCAGACGCGGTGGCTCACACCTGTTATCCAAGCACTTTGGGAGGCCAAGGGGGGCGGATCACAAGGTCAGGAGATTGAGACCATCCTGGCTAACACAGTGAAACCGCATCTCTACTGAAAAAAAAAAAAAAGATTAGCCAGGCATGGTGGCATACACCTGTAGTACCAGCTACTCGGGAGGCTGAGGCAGGAGAATCACTTGAACTCAGGAGGCGGAGGTTGCAGTGAACCGAGATGGAGCCATTGCATTCCAGCCTGGGTGACAAAGTGACACTCCATCTCAAATAAATTAAATAAATAAATAAATAATCCATACACTGGTTGCTCCATGTAGCTGTTTTTATGTCAGTCTTGATGAGCTACAGACCTGTATATTCAGCAACATTGGAGATACATATATATACACACACATACATATATATGAAATGATAATAGTAACAACAATACTACCTGCTACTCGTTATTGAATCTTTTCTGAGTCAGACAGGTGAGTGCTTTATTGCTTCATTTATTTACCTCACAGCAAAACTATACATTCACTTAAAAAACAGAAAAATGTCTCATAAAAATCCCGATTTCTAACTGTCCTGGGAAGGCCTGGGCTTGCCTTCTCACCTGGCAGCAGGCATCAGCAGCTGAGTAACAGCTTTCCTCTTACCTGGGGCTTGAACCATCTACTTCAACACAGTCCTCACCACTTCCTATTAGCTGCACTTATTGTGAGTTTCCTTATATCCTTGCTTGTCTAGCCCCACAGGCATTTCTGACACCTGTAAGGACTGTCAACATGCTTTCCCAGCTGGTTGCAGACTTCTCTGTTTTTTGCCCTAGGACTGGAATGGTTTTCTCGAATGAAATTTGTTACTTGCTTTCTCGTAATAGTTTTTTTATGTTAGGTTTCTCCATCAGCTCCTCCACAACCCACAGCTATGTTGAAGTCTCTTCGGCTATGCTGAAGTCTCTTCGCTGAACTTAGAAGGAAAAGAATAAAAGTTTTTGGTCATTTACTATGGGCCAGAATTCAACACGGGTGTGATTTCGTTAAATCTTTGCAGCACTGAAATGGGTGTTTCTGATTCCTAATTAAGAGATGAGTAAAGTTCAAGACCCAGGGGATTGTCTCAAGATCCATACCCAGAGTGGATTCAGATCAGTCTGATCCTGAGCTCCAAGTTTTTTTCTCCTCCATTTTAACAACTTCTAACTCCTATTCCTGTGTACAAATAATCAGGTCTCTCTAGCGCTCTCATTCCCATGATCTGCTTCTTATCTTGTTCTTCCTTTGCCACCAAACTTTATTCATTAGTTCACACAGAACTCTGTTAACCCCTTTTCTCATCTCAACACAGTGTAATATAGCCTTCCTAATTCACTCATTCACCGTCGTCATCTGAACATCCACTGTGCAACAGGCAGCATGCCAGACACCAGGGACATAACCCTTGGCTGAGAGAAGCTTCATGGAGCAGTAGTTCCAGCGCTGTGTGCAGAATGCCTTGTAATTAAATCCAGCGGGTTTAAGGATTAGCCCTTTTCTTAAGCTCACTTGCATCATTTTTCCCATAGGACAAGCACTTCTTTAATGGAAACTTTCTCTTTCCTTTCTTCTGTTGCATTCCTCACTGCCGGTTTTCTTCTTCAGTTTTGCAGAGTTCCTTTTGCATCTCTCGTCTTTTTCTTCCCACGCCTTCATTCTAAATGTTTCTAGCTGCATACTAGGTACCTTCACTTCGATGTCTTACAGATTCAGTGATTTCTGCTGTTTTCCTCAAGACAATGGCATTTGACTAGTTGTCCACATTAAATATCTTGGAGGCATCATTACTCCCTTATCTTCTTCTTACAACAGGAGTGGGTGATTCTGCTTCAAAAACAGCATTGAGGTCTGACCCAGTTGTCAGCAGCTCTCCCATTAGTTAACGTGTGGCAGCAACTGTCCTCTCCCTCCCTGTCAGTTGTGTGTCCTCCAGGCAATAACGATAGTAATCATTTTTTTTTTAATTCTCATTATCACTTTACTCCTCCACAATGCAAAGATCTTGTAGTATCTTTCTCACTGCCTATTGGGTCAGGTCTCAGTTCTATAACCTGGCTTCCAGGGCTGTTCACCCCCTGCCCCTGATTGACTCTTCTGGTCCTCTCTCATTTTAACTACAGTGCTTAGCACATAGAGAGCACTCATGGAATAGTGGATGAGTAAGTGGGTGGCACAGAAAAATCTGACCTTTTGTCTTCAAAGGGCAGTAGTAAATTTTTATCATGTAAGTATAGCACCTGCCGTTTACTTCTCAGTAGCTTCTCTCACTTTTAAATTATAATGGTAGAAACATTAATCCAGTATACTGTGTTTCTCCAAAATTCTTATGTTGATGTCCTAACCCCCAGGAACTCAGAATTTGGAAATCGGGTCTTTAAAGAAATCATGAAGTTAAAATGAGGTCAGTAAGTGGGCCTTCATCCAATATGACTGATGTGTTTGTGAGAGGAAATTTGGACACAGACCTGTGTAGAGGGAGGGCCATGTGATGACACAGAGAAAGATACCACCTACCAACCAAAGAGAGATACCTCAGTAGGACCCAACCCTGCTGACGCCTTGATCTTGGACTTCTTAATTCCAGAACCGTGACAAGAGAAATTTCTGTTGTTTAAGCCACCTAGTCTGTGATACTTTGTTAGTAAATTAATAGATCTGGTATCTTTTAATTCACTGAGATTCTAAGTCCTGTATCTGGGGAGACTATTCTTGGGAAAAGGATGGACCTAATCTAATAGATCCTCTCCTTTCATCTCAAACTTCTTTGAGGTATTTGAAATTTGTCCAAGGAAGTTCAAGGTTACAGTGAACTATGATCGCAATACTGTACTCCAATCTGGATGACCCAGAGCCTGACCCTGTCTCTTTAATTAAAAAAAAAAAAAAAAATTCTCTTAGGAAAAGAGAGTCGTCTTCATCTTTTTCATACTACATAATCAGCCATTCAATTTTTTTCCTCTCAATAATCTATGTCTCTTAGATATTCAAACAAAGCAAGAAATCATTAAAAAAAAATAGTGCCCATTTATTTTACTGATTTAAACAGATACTGAGTTGAATTTTTTTTTAAATTTCATTTTGATAGCTAGAATACAGTAAGATTTCTTTGCAGTGAATGGCCCTGCAGACTGTAGCATCAAACCTGCAGAGAAGACATTTGCAGCAGTGAATTTATGTGCACTTTTCTAAACTGCTGTTTAGAAAAACAGCAGTTTTCTAAAGGTTCTGATTTTGGGGGAAAAACACAGTGAATCACTAAAAATGTGGTATATTCAGCTTTTTCTATCATATTTCAGGTTGTCATGTTGTCGGACCTCAAAATGCCTCTCCCCTCCATCCTGACTGCCCGCACCCCCTACTCAGTCTTCACCTCCTCAGCAGTGGTTGTAGTGGAACTGTGGGAGTTAAGTAGGTTGACTGTGTTAGAGACTTTGTTGGAAAACAACACTCAGATTTTACGTATCTGCTTAGATCATCCCAGATTACGTAATAATTTCAGACAGATTACACCTTGACAAGGCTCACCTGAATGCCTTCCTATGTTACCGTTAATATCTTGGGTCGATGTGAGTCCATTTTATTTCATAAATCCAGAAAGACAGCCTATAATCCTTGCTAAGAACCAGCAATTTATTTTCTAGGTCTACTCTCAATTCTTCATTCTATGATTTTGAACTTCTCGCATCTTGTTCTGTTATGTAGAGGTAGAGGATAGTTAGTCACATGTATACTAGCTCTTTTTTTTTTTTTTTTTTTTTTTTTTTTTTTTTTTTTTTTTTTTTTTTTTNTTGAGACAGAGCCTTGCTCTGCTGCCAGGCCGGAGTGCGGTGGCGCAGTCTTGGCTTGCTGCAACCTCCGCCTCTTCAAGCGATTCTCCTGCCTCAGCCTCCCGAGTAGCTGGGACTAAAGGCACATGCCACCACACCCAGCTAATTTTTGTATTTTTAGTAGAGATGGGGTTTTACCCTATTGGCCAGAATGGTCTTACTCTCTTGACCTCATGATCCACCTGCCTGGGCCTCCCAAGTCCTGGGATTACAGGTATGAGCCAGTGCGCCTGGCCAGTAGCTCTTATTCTTGAGATATTAGACATAATTAAATTGCCGTTCTATCTTCTTTTTTCCAAATTGAGTTTTATTATTTAGCCTTACAGAACTTCTGTTAAATCCTTAATCACATATAGCACTTGTCATTAAAGCCTCTCCATGTTTCTACAACTCTCTTTAATGGTGAATCCAGCACTTGGGGGTTAGCAATACAAGAAGGCAGTCAGTTCCTACACTCTACTATAAATATAAATTTTAGACATTTTGGTTTCATGCTTAATTCTCATTTTCTGTTTAGTAATCAAAATGCATAGCAATTAAGCAAAAGAAGATTATATTTTTTTCCTCTATGGCAAAAGTTAAAGCAGATACTTTGCAGATAATCTTTTGACTTCATATGCATTGATAACTCAGATTCAGAGAGATTAGAAATATATCCCACTGACTCTAACCAAAATCTGGAATTTTCTGTATCTAACTTGTAGTCTTTGCATTACATCTGACTAGTTGGATATAGAAGATAAGTCATTTGACTTCTTTCTAAATCATTTTATTTATTTGTGAAACTGGGTGGAGGAGATTAAGATTAGATTATCTCTATTCTGTCTTCCAGCCTGGAAATTGTACTGTGTTCTAATAATAATGGCAGCCAGTAAATTGTGGCTTTTAGTGTGTAAGTATATTTGGAACTAATAAGATTAACTTATTTGAAATACATGTTGAGTACTTCCTATTTTGTGCTGGGCACTGGTAATACTGTGATAAATCAGACATCTTTCAAGGAGTTTACACTTTGTTAGGAGAAAGAGGCATAAAAATAAGCAATCAAATATTACTGGAGTGGTGGTAGAGGTCTGTCTTAAGTGTATGAGGGCACAATAGGTGAGTTTTGCTTGGCAGCAGGAACATCAGGAAAGGGCCAGTGATGAAAGGGAGCAATTATGAAGGCCTGATGCAGAGCAGCTGCAGCGAAGTGGTGGGGAGCAGCTTGACTATAGTGGCTAAAGCTGGAGGATGAGAAAGTGGAAAGGGTGGCTCCTTTTTCCCCCCAAGGAAGTGGAATATGAACAGAAAATAACCGGGAGCAGGGAGCCAGGATGATAAGAGATTGTTTGTTTTAAAGTATGGGTGTGAAGAGCCTCTGTAAAGGTTCGTGGGGAAAGAGGCTGTAGAGAGGAAAGTTCATTGTAAAGGAGATGAAGAAGATGTGATTAAGAACAGGGTTGAGAATGGATAGAGAGATACATGGATAGATGGATAGATATGTGATAACATACACAGAGCAAAATGTTAATCGTGGCATCTAGGAAGTAGATGAATGAGTCTTCACAATATACTTCAACTTTTCTGCATATTTGAAAATTTATAATATTAAGAAATAATTTTATAATTTTGGGGGCAGAGAAGAACATGAGTTGATAATTTAACCTTGAACAGAACCGGAGGGCACTTACTCCTCGGCATGACAGGACAGTAGGGAAAGTCAAGGTTAAAGCCCCAGCCACTTTTGTAAAGTAGAAGTGACTCTCACTTGCTTGGGTGGAGGGCCAAAAAAAGGATTGTTGAGCATGAAGGTTGAAATAACCACTGGTGAGTGTGAAAGAGGACTCAGCAGACCTGGGTGCTGATGCTCAGGTCTGGTGAAGTTGCCACATTTGTGATTTTCCCTGGTAGTTACCAGAAGACCACAAGTTAGTAGGATTAGGCCAGGTGCGGTGGCTCACGTTTGTAATCCTAATACTTTGGGAGGCTGAGGCAGGCGGATCACCTGAGGTCAGGAGTTCAAGACCAGCCTGGTCAACATGGTGAAACTCCATCTCTACTAAAAATACAAAATTAGCTGGGTGTGGTGGTGCGTACCTGTACTCCCAGCTATTCGGGAGGCTGAGGCAGGAGAATAGCTTGAACTCAGAGGTGGAGTTTGCGGGGAACTGAGATCATGCCATTGCACTCCAGCTTGGGCAACAAAAGCAATACTCCATCTCAAAACAAAAACAAGTTAGTAGGATCAGTGAAGGGCCACCAGCTTAAGGAAGCAAAAATAGAATGAGTAGTTGGCAAGTTGGCATGAATGATTCCCTTCAGTATTTGCCAGCAGTCTGTCCTAGAACATGTCCCAACCTCTTTGGTGCTTTGTTCAAGAGATTGTTTTCAGCCTCACTATCTTTTGCTTTGAATTATCTAAGATAAAAACAATGTTGCAAAACTTTGTTAACACTATTATTGTTAGCATTTAACTCAGGTAATTTTGTTGTCTCCCTTAGGTAAAAGAAGAACGCCCAGAAAAAATACCAGATTTAAAATTATTGGTGGAGAAGAAATTTTTGGCCTTACAGAACAAGAATTCTGATGCAGACTTTCAAAATAATGAAAAATTTGTACAGTTTAAACAACAGCTGAAAGAACTAAAGAAGCAATGTAAGTCAACATGCTTTGCTTTGGTTCGGCTTTTTGAAATTAGGGAACTGACTTGATGAACAGCTCCAGAAAACTGATTTTATAAAGTTTGCTTATCTGCTTGGCTTGATCCTCTTTCTAAGTTGCTTTTTAGTGTTGTTGTAATTCTGTATTTCGTCTAATTTTTGGTTCAAAACAGCCTGTCCATTTCTGAAAGCCAACAGTTTCCACAAAGTGCTCTTGAAAATTTCCCAGCAGCTGGGTTTATGTATTTGTCCCATTGCTGGGGAGGGGAATTGGGAAAACAAAATAAAACTGAAAACTATTTTATTTAAATAACAGTGGTAGTTTTCAAGTTTTAAACTGCTGTGCCAAGCTTTAAAATAACCATACTTTGATTCTGGTTGTGCTGCTTTGGAGTAATATTAGCTGTGTTTTCTCAGAAGACCACTTTTGTCTTCTCAACTATGGACCAAAATCTCCTTGATCCATTTTAGCATTGTAGTAGTGTAAATTCCATGTGATTTTAAAATTTGTTGCCTTCTTAATAAACTATTACATTCAGGTTTTCTAGTGGACATAATTTTGACTTAAAAATTGGAGCAGGAATTTAATTTTTTGGTATACAAAAAATTTTTTAAACAGTATTTACCAGAAATAATGTTATCTTTTCTGCACAGTAAAGCACATATGCCCTTTCTTTTCTCG
Organism: Cebus imitator; assembly: GCF_001604975.1. Lineage (NCBI taxonomy): Eukaryota > Metazoa > Chordata > Mammalia > Primates > Cebidae > Cebus > Cebus imitator. Next base: position 11,169,969 of record NW_016107383.1, read on the forward strand.
TTCTTCCATGTGGTCCACATACCAATTTTATGTAAATTGATTTTTTCACATTACATAGTAGCTATTTAGTCCTACAGTCTTTGCTTCTTTTAGGATTGAGACTCTTGTATTTCTTAAAGAATTGAGTAGTGAAGCAAACAGCTTTTTCCCTTTTCTAACTTTAGTCTCCCATCACCTTCGTTTACACACTGAGCAGGAATGTTGTATGATAGGATACATAAATTTACTTCATGTCCTTATATGTGCTTAATGTAGGGATTCGCATTTTGAAATAGGCTTTCTTTTAAATATAAGCATTTTCTTGAAATTGATGCTGAGATCTCAAAACATGACTGAGGAAGCTGCTTCACTTTTGTCTATTGTACAAATAAGTTTCACAATTTGGAATGTTTTGCAATCATGATGAGACTTTTGTTTTTACTGTAGATTTAACCAGTAAGCATTTTCCCCAAATTTTAAGTCTATTTTTTGTTCTTCTTTGAATATCACAGCTCCCAACATCCTTCTAATGTACTTTTCACTATTCCCTGAAATGATTACTAATACCCCAAAGAGATAATAATTTGCCGGTGGCTTTCTGATCTTAAAGATGCTAGTCAATTAATTGTATAGCCATGAGAACTGGACATTATTCCCCTTAAATATACATGGGCCATATAATCTTTATCTCTTATCTGTGATACTTATTACTCAGTGACGTGTGTGTGTGTGTGTGTGTGTGTGTGTGTGTGTGTGTGTGTAGTATCTGGCACATGGACCTGCGATTACCAGCCTGAGGCCAACAAATTCCCTCGGTTGGGATGTACAGGTTAAACAAAGCTGTTAAAAGCTCACATTATATGACCTCCAGGTTGTTTCCCTGGTCATCTCATGGTAATTAGAAACTCTGATTGGCAGTTTTAGATTTCTTGATTAAAAACCTAAGTAAACTGATTGTTTAGGCATTTTTTTCAAAGGCGTTCTCAGTGAAAGGGCTAGGAACTATTCTATATGGTGCTTAGTGAAAATATTTTGAACTAATGTATGTATCAGTTATTAATATTTATTTATTAAATGCAAAAGTTTTCTGTCAAATAAATATGTGTAATTTTTCAAAGTGAATTTCAGTTTTGGTGTTGGTCTAAGTAGCCAAATGTATTTTATTTGACTGTTTGGAGCCAGTATTCATAAATTGTGGCAGACTTAGCATCCAATCATGATTTCTGATTTTTAAGAAATTTTGCAATACTGGTTGAAGGACAAATATTCAAAAATATTAATTTTCTCCTTTTGTTCTTGTTCACAAAGTTATTATTCCATAAGGTAAACGATGAAGAATTTTAGAATCATATACTCAAGGAGAAACACTTTCTAATTAAAAATATTTAGTTCAAGAAAATGATACATGTTGAAATCGTAGCTATTATTTCTTAAATATCTCTAAAATGGGGGTGGGGGGAAGAAAATGTTTCCTCAGGCCACCAGTACACATTATTTGTATAGACAGTCAAACCTTGTGTGTATTTATATTGAAAGAAATACTTCCTTATATAAGGTTTCCCTGTATATTGTAACACTGGAATTAAAATAACTTTCCCCTAAAATAATTAAAATAAAAATTTCCCCTAGAATTTTATTTTAAAAAGTTTATAGATTTCAAATGACAGAACAAGCAAAATATTAATACTTTTAAAAATACTCTATAAGATCTGTATGCCTTACTTGTAAAATGTAATTTTAGTGCAACATTAATTGACTGTTAATTGAACTTGTATCATGTCCAGTGGATTTTCTTTCTTTAGATTTAACACTGCTGTGTGGGTTCTAATTAGGACTAGGCTCCCACAATATTTGTGTAGCCAGGTCAAAGGTACACAATGATATATAAATGAGCTAATGAATCTATTTTGAGATATGTGCTGGCGGCAGGGAATAGCAATAATAATTTTTTTGTTTTTAAAGATTAGAAAATAAGGTCAGGGAGAGAGACTTGCTTATAATTGCCTGTTTTGACAGAGTAAAGGCGAAAGTGCTTTTATGGTCTACATAGATCCAAAGGGTTCTTTTATGAAAATAACCACCATATTTTCAGTAATTTTATTATGTAAGAACATAAATGCATGGGATTACATTTGACCAATCAGGATCTAATCAGAGAAATGCCAGGAATCTTTTAGGTAGGGAAAGGCCAAGATGGAGATGCAATGAAGTTGTCTCCCAGGTGGCTTTGTCTCATGGGCAGGCCTAGGTACACTCTGCTGGCAGTGCACCAGCTGTAAGTTAAGCTCGCTGTGGCTCAGCAGCTGGTTCTCACGCTTTTTGGTCTTATGCTCCCTTTACATTCTTAAATTGTTTTTTTGTTTTTTTTGAGACAGAGTCCTGCCCTGTTGCCCAAGCCGGAGTGCGGTGGTGCAATCCTGGCTCACTGCAACCTTCACCTCCCAGGTTCAAGCAGTTATCCTGCCTCAGTCTCCCAAGTAGCTGGGATTGCAGGTGCACGCCCCACACCCAGCTAATTTTTGTATTTTTAGTAGATACGGGGTTTCACCATGTTGGCCAAGCTGGTCTTGAACTCCTGACCTCAGGTTATCCCCCTGCCTTGGCCTCCCAAAGTGCTGGGATTACAGGTGTGAGCCACCATGTGTGGTCATGTTCTTAAAATTTACTGAGAGCCCCCAGAGAGCTTTTGTTTACTGGTTGTATCAGCTGTCATTTATCATATTAGAAATCAAAACTGAAGAATTTTTAAAGTATTAACATATTAAAAATAACAAGTGTATTATTGCATGTTAACGTAAACCGTATCTGATATGAAATACCACTTTATGTTTTACAAACATACAAGAAAAATTATTGAGAAGAGTAGCATTGTTTACATTTTTTGCCAGTCTCTTCAATTTCTGGCTTGTTTAATAGAAGACAGCTAGATCCTCATATTCGTATCTATTTTGTTGATGTACACAAAGAAAATCTTGTCTCACACATTGGTAATTTAACTTGCTGAAAAGATCTTGCAGACTACCAGAAGCTCTCACTTTGATAATTCTAGATCTAGGCCAGGGATTGGTAAACTGGGCTGTGGACCAAATTTAGCCTGCCTCCTAATTTTCTATGGCCTGCAAGCTAACAATGGTTTTTATATATTTTTAATTGTTGGAAGAAAAAAATCAAAAGAGGAATAATATTTGGTGACATGAAAATTCTATTTCAGTGTCCATAAATAGTTTCATTGAAACGCAGGCATACTCACCTGTTTACATATTTTCTGTGGGTACTATCACACTGTCATGGCGGGGTTGAGTGGGTGCGTCACAGATCATCTGGTTAGCAAAGCTTATTGTATTTATTGTCTGGCTTTTTACAGTGAATGTCTACTGACCCTTGATCTAAATTATATTGGGAAATAACGGCAGTTTTTGTTTTTTTAATTTTAGATTTATCCCTAAATACCATCCGTTTGTCTCAGGTATATTCAGAATACTTTGAGGATTCACTGTGTATGAATTACTACAGTTGAGGCTCTGAAATAAATAAAAAGCAAAGAGCAGGAATCTGTACATGCAGAAGACAGTGTATACAAACATGATATAATAGAGAACCATTAATAACAAATAGCAAAGAAAAACATCAGAAACAAATGTTATACAATGTGGACCTAAGTGAGGAGAGTCAAAACAGGAGTACTGTGCCAGTCAACTGATAGGGGCTCTCTGAAGCAGTAAGTTCAGAAAGACTCTGAGGCTGAGTTCAGCTCCAGTAGGAAAGAATGTGCTAAAAGATAACAGTGGGAAAGGAGAGGGCAGTACAGATGTCTAGTATTTACCATTCCCAGAATACAAACCTGACAGATACACTACACTCATTTAAAGATATCATTACTCTAAATGTAGTATATTTCAGTTATACACAATAATTTTCCCAATAGTTATGTCTTATACATATTACTAGGCATTAGATATAACATCTTTGAACAAAGAATTTTGTCCCTTAGATACCCAGTGTCCTGTGTGTTAGAAATAATTACGTCTGCCTCAGCTTACATCTCAAGATTAAATGAGATACTGACTCTGCTAGTTTTAAAAGCCTTAGATTTAAGTTATTGCGGAAGAGCTAGTACAGCATAATGTAAAGAATATGGCTTAGCAGCCAGAAGACCTGGATTTTAGTCACTTAATAGCCTGATCTCCCTTCAGATACCACTCATTTTAGATACTTCTAATTCCTGGAGTCATACAAAATCAAGATTGACTGAAGATAACGTCTATACTTCTAAACAAGAGGCCTAGGATAATGATGGTGGTGATAACTGAGTTAGGGAACAATTTCACAGAGAAGAATTTCTTAAACAGTAATCATATTCTTGCTAACCCAAGTTGTGAAATGAAACAATATGATTTGGTTTAAGGCAGACATAACCAGACTTTCTTGGATGAAATAATTTTAATTAGCTAAACAATATGGATAATTTCCTATTCTCCTTGCCTTAAAGTGTCTTCACTATTACAGCTCACGGTTTCTTGCAATTTTAGGAGAACTTAATTAGACTGTGTGAACTCCTCTGTATAGACACTTTTTCAAGTCATCAAGCAATCTTTCTGGCATCTTTTATTTTTACCTGTTATGTGACTAGCAGGCATTGTAGATTTTAGTGTACATCAGCAAAGGCAGAAATCGAGGGCAGTTGACAAAGCCCTTATATTTGGAAAGTGTCTAAGACTGAGATTTAGAAACTTTTCAAATATAAGGGCATTGCTTTATGGTCAAAAATAGAATTGGCTATGAATCTGAAATTTTTTGTATTAATTTAATGTGCAATATAATTTTGTTAGTACATTTAAATTCTAAGCATAAAGGAGAACATATCTTTTAATGAAAAAATGCTAATCTGAAAAGCTTCACCACAAATTTAGACAAAATTAGACAGTATATTTAGGTCACTGTTATATATAGAATATATGGTATGGAGATAATTGCGTCTATGAATGAAGCTTATAAATCATTTTGAGTGACAGTGATATTTGTATCAGACATATGGAGACATAGGAATTGACACTGTAATCTGGCAATTAATATGGATTCACTTTAAGCACACTAATCTAGATCTCAAAACTGATAAGAAGAGGGAGGAGACATTCACTTTACAAAAGGATTCCCTCAAGGATACCATTGAGTAAGGAGTTCCTTCTCAGGAACATTAGAACACCTTCACTTTACTATTTTTAGTTGGCGGCTTTTCCATCTCGTTCACCATCTATTCAAAACCACAGTATAGTTGCACAAGGGTAAGGGTTTTTATGTTTTGCTTACCGCTGTATTCCTTGAACTCCAGCATGAGACCTAGGCACAGTGTAGTATTACCATAGCACAGGCCCCTGATGGTCACAGGAACCTTCAGGAAAACCATCATGTGCTTGAGAGCTTCTGTGCTACTGAAGGAAGACACCTGTCACCCATGCCAGCCTATTGTTGCTGTGAGTGGGTGTGGATCCAGTGTTGCCAGATCTTCTGGTTCTTTTAGAAAACTCAGAAATCTAAGTTACTAGATTTTTGGAACACTGTTCAGATAAAACTATCAGTTTGTAGCCTTTGATTTTACCTTTTAATAATATCATTTTTTAGTGCCTTATTAGGCACTTCAATGAGAGACAGTAGTCGTTCAGTTTACTCTTAATTTGTGATTTCTTCAAAAGAGTGGATGGTTTTGCTTTCAAGATTCTGCAAACTAAGGCCAAAATGTGCAGTTTACTTCATTTGGGAATGTATATTTTAGAAACCTGTTGGGTCCTATTGAAAAAGTAGGTGGGGGTTTTGTGATGGGGGCCAGGTATGGGAGCCCCCTCATCCAGATACAGGTGAATAGAGTGGTTCTAGGGAAGACTAGTGATTGGAAAGGTATGTGTGAGTTTTAAAACTGGGAAAGAGACAGATGAGAAGTAAATAAAGGTAGTGCCAACAGGGAAATTGTTTGTCTTTGCCTAGAAATATATTGAGTGCATTTAAACTGGGCAAAAAGTTGACCAACTTGCCTTCGTTCTGATACTATTCAACCTACAAATTTCTTGCTTTGTCATAAGGTACAACTGTCTATCCAACTTCACAAATGATGTGAATTGCTGGCCTGCTATGAACCAAAGCCCAAGACTGTGTAAGGCAGGAATAATTTCTTATTAATCTCTGTGTTCTTTTTGTTTCTCATATAGTAGGAGCTCAGTTAATATTTGTAGAACAGATTCATTCAATTGATCAGATAAGCTGCCTAGAAAAAGAGGCTCAGAACCTAGTTAAGGCAGTCTGATGATAAAAATCCTTTTCCCTTCAATACATCATCAGTAAGGAAGAGAATAAATAGAGAACAAAAATAAGCATTTGTAGGGTTGATATCTGAAAAGTTTAAAAGTTTATATTGTCTTTGAAAATACCTTAAATTGCTCAACAAAAATAAATACATAATTTCGTGTATATAACCCTTTACAATGATATGTTGGTACATATGTATAGTATATATAGCAATAAACAGTTTTTAATATCATGGAGTATGGCTTAAGTCACTTAAGTATGACTGCTTATAACATTTAAACCAATTTATGAAGTTTGCTGGCTTTTCTATGGTTTTACCTTCTCTGTGACTCTCAGTGGGTCTTCATTTTTTCCTTAAAGATGTTGATGAAGCCGTTGCCATTCACGTGCTGAGTAACTGTTAATTGTTGGGAAATGCTGAAAACCTTAAATGTCACAACCAAAGTGGACCTTTTCAGGCTGGATTGTATCTGTGGCCTGAGAGCTTATGTTCATTGAGTGAAATTTCTGCCCTAAACAAATTTTTTATTGAGTATTTGCCTCTCTCCTCTTTCCTCCTCTCTGAGTCAGTGTCTGTCTTTTCTGTGTGTCTCTTTCCTCCCTTCTGCTTTCTTTGTGCCTCCCGTCCTGTACGTTTTCTCTTTTCCATAAATCTTGACTTACATCATTGCAGCTAAAGAGTATCATCCCCATCTTAATGATGAAGCGGCCTCAAAGAGGTAAAGTGACATCCCCAAGACTACAGAGCTAGTGAACAGTAGAACCAGAAGACAGACGATGCCAGGGATGAAGAGAAAACATTGGAGAGAAGGATAGCTACTCCACTTCTTCTCTTTTGTAAAGCTGTTACTTTTTAGGCGATTTGGGAGACCAAATAAATGATTAAGAAAAAGATTAATTCAAATTAAAGGATTGATTCCATAGTGGTGGAGTTTTAATCAGGTCATTAAGCTGTCCAGGAGTTATTTTGTAGTGAGAAATTAACTTTTCTACATGTCCTTTATGTTTTACAATAAAGACACTCATCTACTTTGCATTTGTCTTAGGTTTGCCCTATTCCTTTTGGAAGATATTTACAATACGGGTCATAGGCAAGCTTTCTATAATGCCTAGTACCTACTCAGTGAGTGCCTGTGGAATTAATGAATAACAGCCAACATTGTTTGAGTGTTTACCTATGTGGGCTATAGTACTTGGAGACTTTATGTGCATTATTATTTATTTTTCTCATCTCTGTAAGATGTCTGTATCTATTTTATAGATTGGAAAATAAGCAAAGAGATGTAATATAACTTGCTTAAAATCCTGATGCTGAAATTCATACCCAGGTTTAGGTGACACCAAAGCCCATGTTCTTTCCCCTGTACCACATCAACTCTTGAAAACACTTTCATGTGTTTTTCTTTCTCTCAATTCAAGCATATCATTCATTTATTGAAAAAAAAATGACTTCTAATAGGACTCTTGAAGAGTGAATCACCTGTTTGGATCTTCTAGATCATAGAACTGCATTGATGTACTTTGATGACGCTACAGGAATCCATTTCATCTAGCTGAGAGAGAATCTTTTTTGGTCACTTTCATTTAGAGATTAGGGAGTAGGAACGATACCAGACATTACATAGCAGTCCTTCTTTGCCAGATCCCATGGTTTCGGCAATTTATTTAGAATATAGTGCTTAAGAGTGATGTTTCTGGTGTGAGCAGTTGGTGTGTTATGGCAGAGAGGAGTAGGATATTTATGGCATCCCAAGTTTAGAACAAATTCCATGAAATTTATTTCAAACATAACAACAGTAATCTCTTGCACATACATCATCTCACGTAATCTTTACAACATCCACATGCAGGAAAGGAATGCATGAAAAGTACAAGTTCTGTTTTTAGCAGGCTGAACACCATATAATAAGAATCTTGGAGGTGACATATTTACCCAGTGTCTCACAGTCAGGAGGCCACAAGGATAGCAAATACATTCACAAGGAAAGGGGAAGTTTTAGAATGAGAGACAGCTATAATTAAAGTTAGTAAAGAAAGGTTCAGTTATCAAGGGACAAATGAGTCAGCTGCAAGTTTAAACACAAACTGTGAGCTATGGGTGTTTCATTGTGACTTATTTTGAGAGAGTATGAAGCCATCCATGCTCAGAAAGTAGCCTGAATCGGGAATAGGAACACCAAGTCTTAAGTGTCCCAGAGATGACGTTACATTATACTTAATTATCTTGTCAAGTTATAATTCCTGAAGTTGGAATGATTTAAGTGCTATATTTGTTAGATATACTGGAAGTTTCAGGCAAAGTTATTAAGCATTTCTTTCTATTTCTACTTCATTTTTAAAATATGTTTATGTTTGTTTTTTTTGGAAAGAAACTTTAGAATTTTGGCAGCTTCGTGTGTGGTGTGTTATCGTATGTATAGCGAGTAGACATGGTTTACTCATTAACCATTCTGAAATTTTGAGGTCAGATGAAATGTATTAATATTATAATTTGGCTTTATAAAGCAGCTATAATCGAATTGTATATCTATATGGTAGCAATTATATAGGAAAAAACTGCATATAGAAATTCAGAGCTACTTGTATGGAGATGCGTTGTTGGTTCAGTCTCTACTCCGGTAATTCAAATTTAGTTTGTGTCCGGTAGTAGGCCCACAGGCATTTTTTTTTTTTTTTAACATTCTCGGGGAAATGCTAATGTACCATCAGGGTTGAAAATAATCTGCTAAAAGTTGCTTACTAGGCACTCTAAAGGATATAAATCTGACACCAATTCCAGATCTAATGCAGCTTATTATTTAAAAGGGAGGATCTATACAAACATATCTTAGCATAGTCATAAGCACATACATATATGTTACTTAGTAATTACCTAGTGAATTAAATTGTACTTGGTGTTCTGGTTTTGCACATAAACTAACTTCATTTACCTGTGTCTCAGAGCCTGATTTTAAAACTCCATGCTGTACTTAGCATTCATTCATTCAACAGATGTTCATTGAAAAAGCTGGGAATATGGCAGTAAACAAAATTTTCAAGTCTCTGTGCTCGTGGAGCTTACATTCTGGCACTTAGCATCAACTCACTTTACAGTATTTTGGTGGAAATATGTTTCTTTATAACTCTAAAACAAAGATGTCTATTTATTGGTAGTCTTAATCATGATATTTGTGTTACGCTCAAGTACTGTCTTTCATTATTATTTGCTTTGTATTTGTTAAAATTTATATTAGTCATTACATTCTTTTTCCTGGAAAACTTTTTTTTTTTGAAATGGAGTCTCGTTCTGTCACCCAGGCTGGAGTGCAGTGGCACAATCTTGGCTCACTGCAACCTTTGATTCCTGGGTTCAAGCAATTCTCCTGCCTCCCAAGTAGCTGAAATTACAGGTGCCTACTACCACACCAAGCTAATTTTTGTATTTTTAGTAGAGATGGGGTTTCATCGTGTTGGCCAGGCTGCTGGTCCTGAACTCCTCACCTCATGTGACCCTCCTGCCTTAGCCTCCCAAAGTGCTGGGATCGCAGGCGTGAGCCACCACACCCAGCCCTGGAAAACTTTTTAAACTCATTTATTTAGTCACCTACATATGCTGACAACAGTGTTACGGATAGAGACTGTCTAAGCCATGGAAAGACACTGGAATCTGAAATGAGAAAATGTAAGTTCTGTTAAAGGCACAACCAAGTAGTAGTTTATAGTTTTTAAAGCACATCAATGAAATTATATTTTTATGTAAAGCATGGTAATATAATAATGCTAACTAATCCACAGAGTTGTTTATGGGTTAAATCAAATATTATATGTGAAAAGTATTTTATGAAATGTCATATACTCCCCAAATATTACTTACCTGATATTTTTGAACTTTTTAGAGGCATTTACTTTAATTTTCATTTATACGTATACTTAAATTGTGTAAAGATAAACATTTAAAGTTATCAATTGGCATGAATTCTTAAGTGTAAAGGAGCAAATAATGTTTTAGTAATTTTGTTAATGTGGTTAAGATTTTAATGAAGGATAAAATGTTGCTAGACTATCTAGTTAAGGAATGCTCTGTAATTGGCAAGGGTGGGAACAAAAAATGTTGATAAAGTAAAAATCATTTTTCAGTACAATATTGGTTTTGGCAATCTTTTCTTGATAGAAAGACAGAAACTGAAGTGTCAGGAATTGCTCTATTCACAATGAACCATTCTATGCTCTGATGAAAATATGAATATTCATTATAAGCAAATGTAATGGAGCTGCAGCTATCACTACGTGCCTGTGGGCCTGTAATATACTAGGGATTCTTTTTAGGTATACATAGATTTAACTTGAAAAAAATTGTCTCTGCTGTTTGAGCTCAGTTGTTTAGTTAGCCTTTAAAAAAAAATCACCTGATGACTTTCTGTAAATGTTGTGTGTGTGTCTGTGTGTATATATAGATAATTTTTTTTAGTGCCCTCATCTCATGTCAATCTATTTGCCACATTATAGGCTGCATTATATCCATGGACCTTGCATAACTAAGATCTAGAAAGAGAAAAGTAGAGGCAGAAATGGCTTCCTAGGGAGAAGCTTTTACTGAGAAATAAGCCACATGACTCCACAGCCAGCCCATAGGTCCTTGAGATGCATACAGCCCATGCTTCATCCTTCCCCCACCTTGTAAATGTTAATAGACAATAATTACTGTTAATAGACTCTTTTTTAAGAGCAGTTTTAAGTTCATAGCAAAATTGAACATAAGGTACAGAGATTTCCCATATACCCCATGTGCGCATAACTTCTCCCATTATCAATATTTTAGTGAGTAGGCCCCTACTATATTCAGAGCACAGCTAGTCACTAGGAATGTAAGTACGTAACTGATGTCTTGGCGATGAGAAGAAAAGACTGGTCTCTTGAGATTACAAGGTCCTAGAACTTTAACATGCAAAATCTCTAGAAGATAGAGAGTAGGGTAGGGGTTCATGAAAGGTTTTTAGTAGGGTTTTCCAAAGTAAACATAGGTTATTTTAAAAATAAAATATAACTTGATACCTTGAACGTAGGAGAAAAAGAATTTTAAAAAGTAATCAGGGTTAGATGTTTTAGTCAGTTTGCTTTCCTATGGGATTCCTTAGTCCTTACCATGTAATTTACATTTGGTTAGAATGCCACTGCAGTGAGAACAGATGCTTGTCTGCCTTCATCTGCTATATCCCTTGTGTCTACAACAGTACCTGTCACGGAACCAGTGCGTAGTGTATATTTGAGAAATAAGCGAAGGACTATAGAAGGGGGTTATAACTTAGTTCATGGGACCTTTTTTCCCCATGGGACACATATTGCATGACAAATACTTTGACACATAGTAGTCCTGGGAATAAAAGATAGGGCCAGACCCTTTTTGCAAAGGTTACCTTGGCGGACTTGAGCAACAACTGCACTCTTAACTACAAAGCGTGGCTGCCAGTTAGCCGGAGATGTTCTCAGACTTCCTGACAACCTTCCTTACCCAGTTTGACCATTGGGTCCTTCCTTATAGAAGGTACTTCCTTTCTCTTTCCCTAAGGGACACTATACTTTAACTTCACTTCCGTTGCCTAAAGTAGGAAACTTAAAATTAGACTCAAGAACTTTTAATTTCTTCCTCCAATCATCAGCCTTAACAACCTCCATCTTTCCTTTATGTGGAAGCGTTAATTTTTCCCCCTACACAAAGTATTAAGTTGACCATACTTCTTATATTTGATAGTGGTATGGAGTCAAGAAAATATAGTAGTAGCTTGTTTATGTATATTTTCCTAATGCTTTAGAGCACGGGGTTTTATTTTACGTTTACCAAAAGCAAAAAATTCCTACTGCAGCGATGGGTAAGAATTATGCCATTCAATAAGATATGCTGTCTAACCCATTCCTAAAAGTCTAGTCCCCTTCCTAAAAATCCCTACCAGTCCCTCTCCGTTTCTTTCTGCCCCCACTGCTATCGCTGCTCCAATTCTGATCTTACTGTCAGCCTCCTACATGCTCCCAGCTGTAGACTCGATCCTGCCAGTTTCTACCAGAGTGACCATTCCACAGCGTCTGGTCATGCGTGCTCACAGGAAGTTGGCAGGAGTCAAGTAGGGCATGGGCTTTCCATGGCTCCCTTCGACCCTTCTGGCTCCAGGCTCCTATTTCACTTTCTCACCACTCTTCTCTCTAGCCCTTTGATTCCTAGAAATAATCCCTTGTGTCTACAACAGTACCTGTCATGGAACCAGTGCTTAGTGTATATTTGAGAAATAAGTGAAGGACTATAGAAAGGGGTTGTAACTTAGTTCAGGGGACCTTTTTTTCCCCATGGGACAAATATTTCATGACAAATACTTTGACACATAGTAGTCCTGGAAAGTACTGTGTTCTTACCATTCCTAGAAAGTACTGTGTTCTCTTCACCTCTAGAGGTTCACTCTTGCTGATCTCTTCATGGACTATTCCACCCCTCTTTCTCTTCCCTTGGTTAAGGCAAGTCCCTCCTTCTGCCTCAATGCAGACATCACTGACTTCAGGGAGTCTTCCCTAAGGTAGGGCAAGTGCATGTCTACAATGCAAGACCTTTAAAGAAGCTTTCATATGAAGAGGAATATCTAATTAGAAAAATTAGGGAAATTAGTAGGTGCTTGGCAAGAAAAGGGATTTGGGGCAAATTTTATGGTAGCTTTGAAATATCTTAATTGTTTCATTTAAATACTGTACTAAATGGAACCCCAAACTGAGATATTCAACTCATCTAATATTTGGCATGCATTCTACTGTTCCCTAACCATCAGTAAAATGTTCTGTATCCACTGCTTTTGGTGACAGGGCCTGCCAGCAGACACACGGACTGAAATACATGAACCTTCTCTCTTGACTGACTCATTTGATTCAAATAACAAGTTCCCCCATGACCCCCCTTCAAAAAGTAGAAAGTGTCTTCTTATGTTTTTGGAATACCAAGCTTCGAGAAGCAGCTAGCAATTCTTTGTTTTTGTTACTCTTTGTTTACCATTGACCTAGCAATCACCTCAGCTGGCAGCTGGAGATTGAAGCAGGGGAGTGGAGGAGGAGGACCTGAAGGAATAGAGGGTTGAGGAAAGAGTGGTAGAATTACAGGTTGTAAATACTAGCATTGTACTTAATAAAATGCACTAACCCTTATGGTCAAGCTTAAGCTTTCATAATACAATGATAATTTAAGATAATTATAATCGTTGAATTTGAAAGATACAAATGTGTACCAAAACTCTTTAATGTATTGTCCTGGTAAGTGTGCTTTTGGGAATCACTTCAATATGATAGTCCAAAATGTAAATGCTTTATATACAGAGAGTTCTCTGTGATGTTCAGCAAGCAACTTGGGCAACAATCAAGAGCTTTGTGAAAATTATCTATAAAATGAGATGTTCAGAAAATGTTTTATCATATACTGTTAAATTTTAAAGCAGTATAAATATTTATATGTATTCTGATCACCATGACCAGGTAAGGAAATACTGTAAACCATGAGCAGAAATAGAACAGAAGTCACAGGACATTAGGAACAGCAAGTAATCCCGTTAGAGCAGATCATATGTATACGGGAGAAAAGATTACAAGGGTAGGTTGGGACTGATTGATGGAGTTACTTGTTGCCTTGAATAGGATAGTTTCATTAATAAGTAATGGGGAGGGCTACAAGTTTTTCATTAGCTGAGCCATCTGATTAGATTTGAACTCTAAGAAAGTAAGTGTGGTTGTGGTATGTAGGATAAGCAGGTATGGGAAGAGATCTTGTTACATTGGTCTAGTCAAGTGCTGATGATATACCTAACTGCCATGGACTAATTGGAAAGAAGAGAGTGAATGCAAGAAGTGTTGTAGAAGTAGAATCTACAGGATTTATCAACATATTTCAAATAAAGTAGACTTAGGAGAACAAGGAGTTGAAGTTGGCCGTGAGGTTTCTAGTTTGGGTAACTGGGAAAATGGTGATACCATTAAAAAGTAGTAGTAGACTGTCTCATGGAAGAGCTGGTCTTTAGGTGGGAAAGGTGACTTTCATTAATATCAATCATACTGAATTTAAGGTGCTGGATTTTGGTATAAATCTTCAACAAATGGTTGGCAGTGAAAAGTGGAGTATAAGACTATGGCTTAAGAGAATGAGAGAGAAAGGCTTTTCAGTTGCTCCCAGGTGACAGTTGGAGCTCTAGGAGCAGATGAGCTCTGTAAGGGGAAGAGAGAGCCTAAGGAGAAGAAGAAGAGGCAGAGCCAGCAAGCAGTGGGGGGAGAGGGACCAAGGGGCTTATGGGCCAAAAAGCATTAAAGGGAGAAACTTTGTCTTCTTAGTATCATGTTTTTATTTTAGTTGAATATCCTATTACCAAGGATGCATACCCTGAGTCCTAAATAAAATTTTTCATACTTTTCATATTCAAAAATTCAAAAACTAAGTTCCATTACCTAGTAAGATTATGGGGCCAGAGGGATAGAATTCACCATTTTTTTTTCCTCTGCTTCTACCCCATTGGTAGTATTGGTTAAGAGTTTCCTTCATAGCTTCTTTTTCCTCTCCCAGAAATTGATATTTAAAGAGTAAAGGTCACACCTGACTTCTTCTATTGAATTTTATAAGCAGGAAACACATTGTTTAGTTTAAAAAAATTCTCGTAGCACATAAAGGGATAAGAAATGAGATATATACATTTATTAGATAACAGATATTTTTAAAAATCAGTTCATCTGAAAGCTAGCAATTACTTTTTATTTAGAAATTGTAATTTAATCATACTTTGATTTTTAAGGTATTTAAATATAAATATTAAACAGAATGCTTTTCAGTGGCTGTGGTTCAAAACTGCTATGGAATAGAAATTAGTATTGTGACACCATTTATGTGTCCAGTTTTAAATTAAATGGTGATGAGTTTCCAGCTCTGTTAGTTTTTATTGTGGAACAAACCACCCCAAAACATAGTGGCTTAAAATAACAACCATTTATTTGGCTCGTGATTATGTAGCTTTGTTATTTGGATGGGGTTTAGCTGGGTGAGTCTTCTGCCAGTTCAGAGGGGCTTCCTCACACTGCCAGACTGGCTGGGGGCTTCTGCATCTAGAATGGCTTCAACTCTCCATGTAGTTGCAGCCTCCAGCAGATGAGTTCAGATTTGTTCACATGGTGGCAGTGGGTAGGCTAGAGCCTCTAGAGCCGAAGCTGAAGAGCTCTTGAGCCCTGGGCTTGGAAGTCTCACAGTGTAACTTTTGCCAGACTTTTGGTTAAATAAATTACTAGGCAACCCAGATTCTAAGGGTGGGAGAATAGACTCTGCTTCATGATGGGAGGGTGGTAGAAAGTATTGTGGCCAGATTGTCAGTCAGCCATATCAACTCATATTCATTTGTTCATTTTGAATACTCAGATACCAGTTTTTAACTGCCGAAACAGCATTGACTCTGTGTCTGTGTCTGTGTCTGTGTGTTTGTGTGATTCATCCTCTTTTCTCAGTATATTACCTCTGCAAAAGGAGGTATTTGAAGTAATCTCACTTTTCTGATTCATCTGTTTGGTAAAGGACATGCTTGTTTATTCAGATATTAGAGCAACTTGAAAAGAGAATGTAACATAAATACAATAAAACTACAGCTCGTTTACCTATACATTATTTGTTAAATATCTTTTAAGTGACTGTTTTGTGCCTGGCACTAGGCTAGATGTATAGGAATAGAAAAAAAGAAACATGGGTCATAGTTCTTACTTTCAAGAAGTTTATATGCTTATAGCATGAGTAAAATTTATTCCCAACGAATAATTTATTAATGTACCAAGGACTATGCTTTAATCGAAAGTAGTACATAGATGGATATGACCTAGTCCTTTTAGTGGAAATAGATATTTAAAATAACTATAATTAAAAGCATGAGAGAAATATCAAGTGAGTGCTGTTGAATTAGAAAAAGAATAGGAGGCAGCAAATGATTGAGTGCCAACATAAGTGATTCATATAATTAACACCTGAGAAGGGTGACATCTTTGAAACCAGAGAGTAATGGCTTCATATAGAAAATGAGTCTTGAACAAGACTTTGAAGAAGAGGTAGAATTTGAATAAGTGGAGAGGTAGGAATCCTACTCAATTTAGAATTGAGTTGTTTTGCCAAGAAGGTAATTATTTAATTAGAGTCTTTTCAAGTGGCAAGTATTAAAGAGCATGCGATAACATGACTAGAAAGACTCTGACTCTGTAGAAAACATTACACTGGGAAGATTGCTAGCAATGTTTTTTTCTCTTCAATGGTGCCAAGTCTTTTTTTCTTTTTTCTTTTTCTTTAAAAACAAAAAAACAAAAAAACTTTATTTAGAGATGGGGTCTTGCTGTGTTGCCCAGTCTGGTCTTGAACTCCTGGGCTCAGATGATCCTCTCATCTCCTGAGTGGCTGGGACTACAGCTGTGTACCACCGTGACTGACTTGATTTTCTGTCATCAGCTATTTGTGTACTTTAATTGGAAGATTGAGTAAAGAATTGTTATTTTATAAGGGAAACACACATTTTGTTTTTATTGAATAGTACTCTGTAGCCATATATTGATTGAAAAACAATAGAAACAAATAATGTGTATCTCTGCAGACAAAGAAGTACAACATTGAGATAAGTAAGGAAACCCCCATTGAGTAATGTCAACTGGTACTTTCTACAAGCATATCTGGGTCTGTTTAGGGACTAAACTGGTAGAAATAATTGGGGAATTTCCTTTCCTAAATTTGACAGGTAAATTTGCTTTTCACACTTTCTGTTTTAGTTGCTCGTATTTAAACTATTTTGAGAAGGAGAAGGATCAATTAAAATGTGTTTTCTTTAATGCTAATTGAATAGTACCATATTTAAACATATACCAACTTCCAAAGTGCTTGATGTAACTATATATAATTAGTAAAAGAAGAATCGTAATTTTCATTTTTGTAAATTAAATGTAGTTTTTCCCTGTTAAAACATCATTATGAATGAACCCCTTTATCTAGTTTATCATTGCCTTTCCTAAAAGCAGTGATATTTCATTAATATTGTCTAACTTAATTGCTACCATGTGATGAATTCTAGATAATTCTTTAGGGGAAACTTTCTTACTATCTCAGTTATTTTCAGTGACAAGAAATTGGGAGAGTTTATAATAGTTCTTATCATTTCATGTATTTTAATAGCTGGAATATATGTCCAGTCCAAAGAGAACACATCACAGGGTGATCACAAGTTGAAAATGAGATAACACATGAAAGTATTTTGTAAACTGCAAAGTCCTGTGCAAATAAGTGTAAGGTGATATTGTTCTGAGATTAGTATTTGTTATTTCAAGGTCTCTATAGAACAGCCATAGTTCATAGCTTAGAATCTGGAGCCACAAGTTCTGAGATCAAGTCTAGGTTCAGCCCCTTACTAGTTCTGTAATCAAGGATAAGTTTCTAAACCTCTCTATACTTCAGTTCCTCTGTCTGTTAAAATGATGTAATGATATTTACCTACTTCATAGGATTGTTATGAAGATTCAGTGAATTAGTATATGAAATTCTTTTGCAACAGTGTTTTGGCACACAGTAAATGTTATGTGTTACCTATTCTCATCATTACTGTCATTATCGCTACATCATGTAGAATAGATAATTACTTCCTGATATATGCTAATCATGTTTTTCTCTATGGAATTCTTCCTGTACTCTCCTAGTTTTGCCTTTTTCTGAAAGAGAGCTCCTTGAGGATGAGGACTAAATATCATCAATTTTTTTTTTTTTTTTTTTTTT
>NW_016107383.1:11188191-11215263 GCF_001604975.1 Cebus imitator
TTTTTTTTTTTTTAATAGAGATGGGGTTTCACCATGTTGGGTTGGCCAGGCTGGTCTCGAACTCCTGGCCTCAAGTGATCCATCCAACTTAGCCTCCCAAAGTGTTGGGATTACAGGAATGAGCCACCACACCTGGCCTCCCAGATTGATTTGATTCCATGTACCTTCTGTGGGAAACCTTCATTAATCACTTCTGCCCAAGACAGTCTTCTGTTCTATTATACCTTTTATATATGCATGGATAATAGCATTATTATATATTCTCTGCTCCTATTTAAAGTTTTTTATCTTTTTGATTAGGTGATATATGTACATAGTACAAACTTCACGAAATGCAAAAAACTGTGGTGATAAGTGGTCCTCTGCCTCCCTGGAGACAGTTACTCTACCAGCTCTTCACATATCCCCACAGAAACAGTCATGGCGTTACACAGCTTGCACGTGTTTTAATGGTAGCATATGGGATACTCTGTTCCACTTTGTTTTGTTCACATACTATACTTTGAATATTCCATATCAGTACATATAGCACTTTTGAATGGCTATGTAAAATAGTGCTATAATTTTTAACCAATCACCTGATGGTGGGCTTAGTAATTATTCTGTGGCCGTTACCGACATCACTGCAATGTGCACTGGTACACATACAGAAGTCCACACAAGTAGGCCTGTATCTTTCAAGTAAATAGATGGAATTACTGAGTAAAAGAACATGTGCATTTTAAGATTTTTACTCTGAAAGACAAACTGCTCTTTATGGGGATTTTGTTAATCTACAACCCCATCAACAATGTATGAGAGCCCACTTTTCCTCACACTTGCCAACTCAGTGTGTTATTAAACCTTTTGGTCTCTGCCGCTTATATATCCCAGATCAACTTCTAATTCTGCTTCATACTGTTTGCCATCCTTTAGAATATTTCTGTCTTGCCTCCCTTCATTACAGCAGCTCTTTGCAATCTTAGATAATCATATCTTCATTGACTTTCCCTAACTTCCGGGAGAGTTCTAGTTTCTGATATTCTGTTCCATTAACACGTACTTGTCAAACTGGGTACCCTCAGTTACTTACATGTCATAGAGCTTTGTAAATGTTATGGATTGATTAGCCTAAGTGGCAAAGTCCATCTCTGTAATTTTGAACAAGAGAGAGCCATTGCTTTCTAAATACTTATTATTAGTTTCTGCCTTTGTGTTAATTCGTGTATTTCACATTGTCAGTATCTGTTACTACACGTGTGAATCTTTCTCAGTGTTCAAACTCGACCTCTTTGCTACCAACTTTTGCCTTGTTAGCAAGGTGAACACCTATTCATTTAAAGGTATCAATAAGATTTTATGACCTGTTTTCTAGTAGCCCAGGATAGAGTCTTTCTGGGTTCATTCTGCAGAGCTGGCTGAGTTAGGTGGGAAGAATCTCAAAAAAGATGCCGTCCTGGGATAGTAGGGGAGACTCAGGGACTTGGTTAAGTTAAAAGGGTACCCTCTGCAGTGGCCCATGCCTGTAACCCCAGCACTTTGGGAGGCTGAGGCAGGAGGATCACAAGATCAGGAGTTCGAGACCAGCTGACAAACATGATGAAACCCTATCTCTATTAAACACAAAAATTAGCTGGGCATGGTGGCGTGTGCCTGTAATCCCAGCTATTCAGGAGGCTGAGGCAGTAGAATTGCTCAAACCCATGAGGCGGAGGTTCCAGTGAGTAGAGATCGCACCACTGCACTCCAGCCTGAGTGACAGAACGAGACTCCATCTCAAAAAATATAAAGGAGTGCCCTCCTAGAGCCGAGACAATGAGATCCTGGTAACTGTGCATGAGGTTTTCTTCATGGCCAGATTATTGTGGGAACCTCTTGAACAAGATGAAAAGAGCAAAATGGGCAGGGAAGTTGTGAGCCAGGCTGGGGTTTGAGTGGAGGGTTCAGGTACATATTCAATACCAAACCATTGAAAGTCATTGCTAGAGTATTAATTATTTTGACATTTTAAAGAGTTTATAAATTAGGGATTGTTGATCAAATGAAAAGGCATGGTGGGCCAGAAAGCAATGACTGGCGGAATCTAAATAATTTCTTGATTACGATAACATTTTTTTAATGTAGGATAAGATCAGTCCATTGTATTCAGTTGCACAGTTTATTAGGTACTACACAAAAGCACCTCTCTGAGGAGGCAAAGGGAGACTAAATTCCAGCCCGGGTTCTAATCACAGAGGCATGTACCTGGTGGTCTGCCTGAAGAAAAGTGTGCCTTTTTCTTATTCATCTGCTAATTCAAATATGCAGGGTAGGCAAGTGGAGGCCTTGTTCTCTTTGCTTCATATGTTGTAGACTTAATGTGAAGAATATCCTCTAATCTGTTAAAAAAAATCAATATGTCATAGTATTTTCTTTTTTTTTTAGATTATAAAAACTTCCTCTTTAATCAAGGCTTATACCATGAACAGATTTCTTGAATAAAATGGAAAGTTTCCGGTACACTGAAACATAAATCCAAAAGTCACCCTACATACAACACCCAGCAGAAAAAAACAAAAACAAGTTTACACCATCCATGTAACAGCCATGGTGTTAATCTCAGATGCTTCCTCCATCTGCCAAGTGTGTTCTATTTACCCAGCATGCTGTGGCTTCTGGGATCACACTCAGCTGAGGGTGTGGGTCCACAGAACACTCATCAGGCTGGGCTACGGTGGTGGCTCTACTCAAGAAGCAAAGCAGTTACCAGCACATTCAAACAGTGTATTGAACATCTTTTAAATATCAAAGTGAGAAACAGGAAGGCAACACAATAATGTCATCAGGAAGATGTTAGGCAGTAAGGACAGCTCTGTAAAGCTTGAGGCTGAAAATGGCTTGCCAGCTTCATTTCTTCAACTTCTTGGGTAGTGGGCACCGGAACAGTAAGATGTGAGGCTCTGGTTCATGGATCGTATAATGGACCCAACCCTGATTCTGCTGAACGCCAAGATTCCTGCATTCAGATTCAGACATCAAATGGGCTTTAGGGACCAGCTTGGCTATGTCCTTGGGCAGCATGACATGCTGATACTCAAACTCCTGGCCGTCGTATTTGTCCGAATAGTAAATTTGTTTGTGCGACATGATTGCTCCGTCTGCTAGCCTTCAGCCCCATGACACCAACCTCCAAGGAACCATCATAGTATTTTCTGATTCAAAAATTATATTCAGCAGTAAATGATGACTGGTCACCATTTAATTCTCATTTATAAAATGAGAATAGGGAAAAAGAAAAAAAGAAGTTAAATATTTGACTTTGAAAGAGTAGACCTGTATGAAAAAAAAAATGTTAAACATTTGTACTGTTTCTTTTTAAGCTTTTTTCGTCTGTTGTAAGATTTTCCCCTTTGAGGACACTGCAAGCAAAATGAATCATGCCATGGGAGAATGCTCTCTAGATCTTCTTGGGGTTATCTGTAGCCAGCAGTGTACAGGAAACTAGTCACATTATTAATTGCATTCTCTCTTGGCCAAAGGGTTAGCTATTCTAAAATGTGATTTCACTGCCCACATGGGTCATAGGCCTAAGCTTCCCTTTGTTACTTTAGTAAATATATGTGTGTATGGAGTGATTTAGTTCAAATTTAGTGTATTAAATGGTAGTTTACCTAAGGCACCCATGTTTCCCCTTCCCTCTCCTCCTGTTTCAAATTGTAGAGACCTGGAGGTCTACAGACCACATCTATTCTGAAATGTGAGTTTTGTTTGGCTCACACAGTTTTGGGATTTGTTGTGTTTCAAATGTGTTTAGATAAGAGTTGTTCCTTTCCATTAGTCACTATTCTGACCATTCCCTTTTGTTTTATATCTGGTCCTCTTCAGCTGTCTTTCATGCTGGCATTCCAGTTTGTAATTCTCACTTTATGTCTGGACACTTTGAACACAGAATTAAGGCAGGAAATTAGAAGGTAGAATAAAATCTGCCTTTAAGAAGCAATTTACATTAAACAAATAACTTATTTATAGTATCAAGAAGTGTTTTCAAATATTATAATTGTATACCAATATCATCCCCCTAACTACTCTTCCCATTTAATTACGATTAGGCTGAGCAAGATAAATACGAGGTTGATAAGCAAAATTAGGGAACTGTGTCAAGGTTTAGAATACCAAGGGTCAATAGCAGGCCAGTCCCTGGAAGGCAGAGTATACACAAACACTAAGGTCAAGACAAGTCATAGGTCAGAGCAAGGTGGACAGACTAGGGAATAGCAGTAGCATCCAGTGCCCATGGGATCAGGAGCATCAGGACCAAGCTTCTAGGACCAGGAAATGCATGAGCATTAAAGGAATGAGATCAGAATTGGGAGGCAAGGAGGCTGAGTCATGGGGGCTCACGGTCTCAACAAGGAAACTGATCACTGAGGGGAAGGGGGGGCACTACAGGACCCTACGTGAAATAAAGGAGTTTGCCGCAGACGAACCCCCTTTGCCTCTGCTTAGAATATTTTTTTTAATTAACAGACTTTAGTTTCTAGGTTAACAAAATAGAACAGGTAGTACAGAGAGTTCCCAGATACCACCTTCTCCCGCCCTCCCCTCACACACCTGTTTCCCCTATTTTCCTGTTTTTAACATTGTACATTTGTATGATATATTTGTTGCAATTGATGAACCAATATTGATACACTATTAATGAGTTAAGCTCATTTTTTACATTAGGGTTTATGCTGTGTAGTATATTTTATGGGGAGTGTGTTCATGTATCAACATTTATATTACATAAAACTTACTATTTTGACCATTTTTAGGTGTGCTGTTCAGTGGCATTAAGTGCATTCACACTGATGTGCAACTATCACCATTAGCCATCTCCAGAGCTTTCTTAGTAACCCTAATGTAAACTATACCCATTAAACAGTAACTCCCCATGTCCCTACCCTCACCCTCAGTAACCAATGTTCCTTCTATCCTATGTATTTGACTATTTTGGGCATCTCATATAAGTGGCCTTGTATAATAATTGTGCTTTTATCACTTGAGCCCAGGAGTTCAAGACCAGCCTGGGCAACACAGTGAGTCCCTGTCTCTACAAGAAATTAATAAATTAGCTGGGCATGTTGGCACTTGCCTGTTGTCCTAGCTACTTGGGAGGCTGAGACGGGAGGATCACTTAAGCCTAGGAGGTCTTGGCTGCGGTGAGCCATGATCATGCCACTGCACTCCAGCCTGGGCAACAGAGAAAGACTCTGTCTCTTAAAACTAGTAAACAAAAAATTGTCCTTTTGTTTCTGGCACATTTCACTCCCATGGTGGCTTTAAGGTTCACCTATGTTGTAGCATGTATTACCATTTCATTCTTTTTTGAGGCTGAATATTCCATGTTATATGCCACATCTCATTGATCCATTCATCTGTCAATGGACATTTGGGTTTTCACCTTTTGCATATAATGCTGCTGTGAACATCAGTGTACATGTAGCTGTTTGAGTTTCTGCTTTCAGTTCTTTTGTGTGTATATAGTCAGAAGTTAAATTGCTGAATCAAATGGCCTATGGGTTTTTGGCAAATGCATAATGTCATGTGTCCACAGTACAGAATAGTTTCACTGTCCAAAAACTCTGCTTCAACCATTCTTCACTCTCCCACCTTTGCCTCTACTTAGGTTTTAATGTTCTTTTGTAGACATTTAACAACTGTTTATACTTCCAACCTGGAACTTTCAGGTAAAGATGAGTTAGTACAGTAGTGATCAAGGGAAAGTAAGATGTTCTGGTAAGTTATTGATAGTCCCTTAGGCTTTGAGATTTTGAAAGTTGCTTACACAGTTAATGTACAGGTAACAAACACAGAGCTTTAGAATGCATTGGCTTCAAATAAGATTATTTGTGTGGCTGCAGTTACATATTGCACCCATTTATTCCACAAAGATGTATACTATACTATATCCAAGCCCTGTGCTAGATACTTTCCATAGGAAACAAAGATTCCATTGAGGTAAGCTAGACTATTTTAGGAGTTTCCGTCTTTGTTACCACCAAGGTGCCTCTTTGATAGCTGTTCCCCAGGAGCCATGTGTTTTGAAAGATCCTGTCTATTACATATTATGCTTGTGCTAGGCTTTCTCAGAATATTGAAAATAGCTTTTGAATCTCCACTATAATTTTCAGGGAGTCCTAGAAGTCTAGAGCTCTTCATAAGAAAGCTGATCACCTTTTAAACTCAGAGCACGAGTCTTCGATTAGGATGGTTTGTGTGATTGTCACTGTGCCCAGTCCTGTTATTACAGCTGTGCTGAGGTACTTTGTATGGCTGTTTTCCAGACTTGCTTTGCTCAGATTACCATTTCTCTATCTTCTCCAGTTGCTTGCTGACCCAGCCTTTTCCATTATACTTCCTTAGTGGCAGTGACCATCCAGATATGGAAAAAAAAAAAAAAATTACACTAGGACAGAAAATAAAGAGACAAGGACAAGAAAGCTCAGGCATTTATGTTCATTAAAGCAGAAGTCTGTATACACTTCTATACACTTTTTTAATTGTTGCTGTCATATGAACCTCCTGATAATTTGTTTATTCATGTTTGTAGATATTCTGCGTAATATCAGTATATGCATTATTAGTGAAACCTAATTTTTCTCCTTTTTTAAATAAAAGTTAATTATAAATAGAAAATTCTGAGATTTTGCATGTACTCTGAGGTGCATATGTCCCACTTTAGTCCCCTGTGGTTACATTGTCAGAAAAATGTGAGTGGCTGTGACTATTTTTTTTTTTTGAGACAGAGTTTCACTCTTGTTGCCCAGGCTGGAGTGCAATGGCGTGATCTTGGCTCACCACAACCTCTGCCTCCCGGGTTCAAGTGATTCTCCTGCCTCAGCTTCCAATATCCCCTGGGAAGGTAGCTGGAATTACAAGCTTGCACCACCACACCAGAATAATTTTTTTTATTTTTAGTAGATATGGGGTTTCTCCATGTTGTTCAGGCTGGTCTGGAACCCCCAACCTTAGGTGATCCGCCACCTCTCAGCCTCCCAAAGTGCTGGGATAACAGGCATGAGCCATCACGCCTGGCTGGTTGTGATTCTTAATATAGAACCAAATAAAATCTGAATACCAGTCCACTAAAGCTGCTTTAATGGGATAAACTTTTAAATGAACCATTAATATATACTCCACATTAACCATTAATATATACTCCACATATTTGCTATTTGGGGTCTGAGGAGGCAGAAAGACAGAAAGAGATGGAAGAAAAGCCTGAGTTGACTTTAGGACTTTCAGTGTTCCAATGCCTGGATATAAATGAAGGATGAGCATTTCTGCTTAATTTATCTGGCTGGATTCCTGTGCCTAATGGCTGCATATATACCATAAACACTGTGAAGAAGCAACCATGGAAACACTTGTTTTCTTGTTGGGCTAAATTTACTCTGGATTGAATATTAACACAGGACCTGGCAGTACTTTAAAAGCAAAAATAGCTTAAGTGTGATTCACTCTGAGTCATTTACTGCGGCTGCTGCTATACTGCCTAAAGCTTGACATTGAACAAGTTGGCAGCCTGTATTGCTACATTTTTTCTAGGAACTCTGAACACATTTCATTCTTGTGAATTCGCTTGTGCAACAATATTAAATAGAGTAATATGTTTATTTTGTTTCAAAGTCAAATGAATTTGAGAATGGTGAAACTGAATTATTTTTCTTGGGCTTTCTGGAAAAGCTAGATTCTCAGAATTCTCCTGTGGTTTCAAGACTTAACTCTATTTTATAAAGAATTAATAAAATGTCATAGGAGTTTTGTTTTTGGCACCTTGGGCTTTTCTGATTGAAAACACCACATTAACTAAAATATTATTGTGAAAAAGGACCTGGTAGTACTGTCAGCATTCATTAATTTTCTGACATTACTGGACAAGATGGTTTGTGCCATTCAGAAAGCTCTTTTGCTTTCTTCTTCTTTCCTGATACAATGAGGCATGCAACGTAGCCTGCCTTATGGTTAAATTGGGTGTATGACTTGTAAACTTCCCTCTTGCTATTAAAGATTATATAATGGGAAGTTCATTGGTTTTGAAAGGCAGACCAAAGCCACCCACGGGATTTCTACTGGCCCTTTAAATGTATTGCATCCATTTCTCTGAGTAAACCCATGTGGCTGAGAAATAGTGAGTAGCTTGTTGGCTGACTGTGGGAAAACCTATGAAGGATCAGTTGACCTCATCTGGGAAGGAGTCAGAAATGGCTGAGAATCCAAAACTATATATATGAGGATGGTTTTCTCTTGATGTTGCAATCTTTATTTTAACATGTTTTTGTGTTTAGCTTTTGGAGTTGCCTAACAGTATAATTTCAAATGAGGTTTACTTTCGGCTGTTTAATTTTAAACTGTAGGGAACATGATTCAAAAAAGAAAATTAAGGCACTATCATTTTTCTTAGAATTTTAATGATTTGTATAGGAAGAGTTTTCCTGTAACAGCCTAAAACAAAAATGAGCCTAATCTAATTCTTGATATTATTTTGACATTGTTTTACCATAAAATTCTTACATTAGAACGTGTAACTCTGTCAGAGAATTTCAACATAGTTGCATAAATTGTGTTTCATATTACAACTTGTTCTCTGCTTGACTTCATTGAAATTAATAAAAGGACTCTTTGAGAAGGATCTGGTGAGTTAGCATCATTATTAAAAAAAAAAAAAAAAAAAAGTAAAGAACTTACTCATAATGTATCCTGTGTTGCTAAGTTTTCAAAGTTAGCTATCTCAGCCACACCCAAAAGCCCTTTCAGAAGATTGAAATCCACTTATTCATTTATGCTGGCTTAGAATTTTCTTCCTAGTAAAGTAAGAGCTGAGACCGATATAAATTTTCCATGAAATATATGATGATTGCAAGAAAAACTAACATTTGGAATTTGAGTTGCTGCCAAGTCTGATGTTGTAATATATAGTTCTTTATTCTGTGATTAAAAAGATTTCTTATAGCAGGGCTTTCTAACTTGGGCTGTGTGGGTGCTAAAAATATCTCCAAGGTATTTTTTATGTCCCAAAGGGATACTGTCACCTTTCCTCAGAGCTAGAGGATAGAATACTAGTCCTGCAGTAGTGTTGCCCATATCATGGTCATGTCCACCTTCTACTGCTACATTTCCAAGTCATATAAATGAGTTTTTCATGTGGCTTGAAAATTAGCTCACCAAAGTTAAATAACCAACCCATGTCAGGTTGTATACTAAAGGGGCTAGTCTAAATGAGTCTCAGCATTGCCCAGTAGCCACTGTGTTATTAATTCCTTTACATAGATATGCCTCTTTTTTTGAGATGAGATCTTACTTAGTCACCCAGGCTGGAGTGCAGTGACACAATCATGGCTCACTGCAGCCTTGACTTCCCTCAGGTGATCCTCCCACCCCACACTCCTTAGTATCTGAGATTACAGGTACATACCACCATGCCTGGCTAAGTTTTGTATTTTTTGTAGACACAGGGTTTTGCCATGTTGCTCAGGCTGGTCTTGAACTCCTGGGCTCGAGCAGTCCACCTGCCTCAGCTTTCCAAAGTTCTAGGATTACAGGCATAAGCCACTGTGCCCAGTCAGATATGTCTTATCCATAGACATATTATAGGTTGAGTATCCCTTATGTGAAATGCTTGGGACCAAAAAGTGTTTCAGATTTCAGGTTTTAGATTTCTTTAGATTTTGGAATATTTGTATATACATAATGAAATATATTAAGGATGAGACCCAAGCCTAAATGCAGAATTCACTTATGTTTCATATACAGCTTATACACGTAGCCTGAAGGTAATTTTATAGAATATTTTTAATAATTTTATGCATGAAACAATGATTTGACTGCAACCTATCACGTGAGGTTAGGTGTGGAATTTTCCACATGTGGTAACATGTCAGCTTTCAAAAAGTTTGGGATTTTGGAACATTTCAGATTTTCAGATTAAGGATGTTCAACCTATGAATAAGACAATGTGAAAGTCTTCATAAAGGGTAGCATAAAGTAGGAACTCAATTAAAAAGGCCATTAAATCTGAATTTATGCTATAAATATTCACCTTATTTGGTCTGCAAGTTTTCTTTTCCTCTATTTATGTGTACAGTCATTTTTCAAACTCAAATTATATGCCAGAAACTATAGGATATTTGATAAGGCTTCAAGAATTACATTCTTCACTTGAAAAGGCAGGTGTGCAAATTATTGAATATATTAATCATATGCTTTTTAAAAAGATTAGGTACAAGGATGTCATTGCCTTAAAGTAGGAATGATTTTTTAAATTTTTTAATTGAGAAATAATTGTATATATTTATAGAATACAGTGTGATGTTTTGATACATGTATACATTGTGGAATGATTAAATCAAGGTAAGTGCCATATGTGTCACCTCATTTACTTTTTTTGTGGTGAAAACTTTTGAAATCTACTCGAAGTAATTTTGAAGTATACAAATACATTATTAATAACTGGGATTTCCATGCTGTGCAATAGATCACTAAAACTTATTCCTTCTGTCTGAGACTTTGTAGTTTGATCAACATCTCCCCATTTCCCTAACCGCATCCCCCTGCCCCCTACCTCTTCTAACGACCACTCTACTCTCAATGTCTATGAATTAGCCTGTTTTAGATTCCACATGTGAGTGTGATCATGTATTCAACTTTCTGTGCCTGGCGTATTTCACTTAGCATAACACCCTTCAGGTTCATCCATGTTGTTGCAAATGACAGAATTTATTTTTAAAGGCTAGCTAATACTCCAGTGTGTGTGTGTGTGTGTGTGTGTGTGTGTGTGTGTGTGTATATATATATATACACACACACATATATATCACTTTTTTATCCATTCATCAATTGATAGACACTTAGAGGCTGTGTGCAGTGGCACAAACCTGTAATATCAGCACTTTGAGAGGCTGAGGTGGGTGGATTGTATGAGCTCAGGATTTTAAGACCAGCCTGGGCAACATGGCAAAACCGCATCTCTACCAAAAAAAAAAGCCAAGTGTGGTAGTGCATGCCTGTAGTCCCGGCCACCCAGGAGGCTGAGGTGGGAGGATCGCTTGAGCCCTGACAAGGCTACAGTGAGCTGAGATTATGCCACTGCACTCTAGTCTGGGCAACACAGTGAGACCCTGTCTCAAAAATAAAATAAAAAAGACTGGGCATGGTGATTCACACCTGTAATACCAGCACTTTGAGAGGCCAAGGCAGGCAGCTCAGGAGTTTGAGACCAACCTGAGCAACATGGTGAAACCCCATCTCTACAAAAAAATGCAAAAAATTAGTCAGACATGGTGGTGCGCACCTGTGGTCCCAGTTACTCAGGAGGCTGAGATAGGAGGATTGCTTGAACCCAGGAGGCAGAGGTTGCCCTGAGCCAAGATTGCACCATTGCACTACAGCCTGGACAACAGAGCAAGACCTTGTCTCAAAAAAATAAAAAGTAAAATAAAAGGTAGACACTCAGGTTGCTTCCATATCTTGACTGTTGTGAATGATGCTGCTGTGAACATGGGAGTGCAGAAATCTCTTTGACATACCAGTTTCAATTCATTTGGATGTGTACCCAGAAGTGGGATCATATGTTAGCTCTACTTATAGTTTTTTGAGGATCTTCCATACTGTTTTTCATAATAGCTGTACTAATTTACATTCCCATGAACAATGTACCAGGGTTGCCTTTTCTCCACATCCACACCAGTACTTGTTGTCTTTTGTCTTTTTACTGATAGCCATTCTAACAGATGTGAAGTGATATCTCTTCGTGATTTTAATTTGCATTTCCCAGATTTTGGAGAAGTTGTGCATTCTTTCCATATATTTCTTGGCCATTTATATGTCTTTCTTTTGATAAATGTGTGTTCAGGTCTGTTGCTCTTTTTTTTTTTCTTTTTTTGAGTCAGGGTCTTGCCTTGTTGCCCAGGCTAGAGTGCAGTGGCATGATCATAGCTCACTCCAGCCTTGAGCTTCCTGGCTTAAGAGATTCTCTCACTGTCGCATCCTAAGTAGGTGGGACTACAGGCACACACAACCATGCCTGGCTAATTTTTAAAATTTTTAGTAGAGATAGTTCTGGCTGTTTCCTCAGCTGGTCTTAGACACCTGGGCTTAAGCAGTCCTCCTGCCTTGGCCTCCCAAAGTGCTGGGATTACAGGCATAAACCACCAAGCCCAGCCCTTTGCCCATTTTAAAATCAGGTTGTTTTCTTGCTATTTAGTTGTCTGAATTCCTTATGTATTTTGGATGTTAGCTTATTATCACTTGTATGGTTCACAAATTTTCTTCCAGTCCATGAATTATCTTTTCATTATGTTGTTTCCTTTGCTGTACAGAAGCATTTTAGTTTGTTGCAGTCCATTTGTCTATTTTTTTACTGCCTGTGCTGTTGGGGTCATATCTAGGAAATTATTGCTTAGCCCAATGTCGTGGAGGTGTTCCCAGTTTTCTTCAAGTAGTTTTACAGTTTCAGGTCTTAAATACTTAAGTCTTTAATCCATTTTGAGTTCATTTTTGCATATATTGTGAGGTAACAGTCTAATTTCATTCTTCTGCATGTGTATATACAGTTTTCCCAACATTATTTATTGAAGAGATGTTTTTTTCCCCATTGTGTGTTCTTGGCACATTTGTCAAAAATCAATTGAGCATAAATTCATAGATTATTTTTCAGCCTTCTGTTCCACCTGTTGGTGGGTGGTAACAATTTTTTTTTCTACTAATAACAACTATCAGGCAGGTGTTGAACAATGAGAACACATGGACACAGGGAGGGGAGCACTACATACTGGGGTCTGTTGGGGGGAAATAGGGGAGGAACAGCACGGGGTGGGAAGTTGGGGAGAGATAGCATGAGGAGAAATGCCAGATATAGGTGAAGGGGAGGAAGGCAGCAAATCACACTGCCATGTGTGTACCTATGCAACAATCTTGCATGTTCTTCACATGCACCCCAAAACCTAAAATGCAATTTAAAAAAAAAAAATGTCAGCCTTTGAGTACTTCCTGTGTACCCAGCTCTATTTAAGGTGCAATAAGGTAGGTAGATGGTGTTATCCCCATTTTACAGAGGAGGATATTGTGGCTCATAAGAGGTTGAGCAATTTGCCCAACTTTACAATTCAAACCCAGGAAATCAAGCTGGAGAGTCCATGCCCTTAACTATTAGTTGTTGCCTCTTGTTGATTGACTTTGTTGAGGAAAAAGAAAAACTCTTAGAAGCTAGAGGAAATGGGAGGTCAGTACAGCAGTGATAATGTGATCTCTTTTGTAGGACATTAGATTTTTTTAATTAGTGATTATTTTGGAGTACTTTTGCTAAAGTCTATGTTTCTAAAACAAAGTGGCTTCATCCAGTAGGCTAAATCTGAGAATTTACCACATATTCAGCCTATCTTTCTTAGGCTATATGTGCTAATCTCTAACATGAGCTGAGTTTGAGAACTTAATGTTCTTACATATTACCTCTGAGACTGAAATCAGTTCTTAAACCAGTGTTGGGTTTTGCCATTCAGAGAGGCACTGCCGGGGGCCATGCCAAGAAACAAATTAGCTAAAAGCAAGGCTTTCCTTCCACTGACAACAGTGGGTCTCCTTTCATCTTGTGGCTCTTTTTAGCTCTCTAACAGCCTCTTTCTGTCTTTTCAACTCCATTCACCTCAAACCCAACAGTTCTTTTTTATAGTCAACACTGCTAAATAGTTATTCAGAGCCCTGCAGCTCTCATTTCATTCTTGGCTTTGTCTAAGTTCCTGAGAGAGCTGCAGAAAGAGGTTGAAGAAGTGAAAATCATCAGCTCACCCTGTTTGCATATCCTGCAGTTTGCCAGCACCCCCTGAGAAAGTTCAAGGTCTAAGAGTACAGTGAGCAGAGAAGCCTCTCCAGGGAGTCTCCCAATAGCTTGTTTGTTTCACATGGTGCTCTGGGGTATGTTTGTTTTTATTCAGGAAGGTATTGCCATTTTATTTCTTGATATATTTTATAAGAAAATGTTTTCTCTTAACATGAGAGCAAATTATACTTATCTGCTGAACAAAGCAAAGCTATCTGCAAGGCCATTTTAGTTTTTGCTTCAAGCACCATTGCTTTTGGCAATTGTAGACATAATATCGTACTGTTTGATGAGGTGTAAAATAACACACTTTAACTGGAGAATGAACACATTTCCAGATACAATATTACTGTTCTTTTCTTTTTCAAGTAATAGTTTCCAAAAGATGAATTTTAATGGACTTCTACCATTTAACCAATTGAATCTTTGAATCTCTGAAGTTGCCCCCACTTCACACCTGCATATGTGACACGTAACAATTATTTACACTTTTGATTAAATTCAACCTTTATGTCTTTTTGCAAAAAAATGAATGCATACAGTTTTCTTCACAAAAACTCCAGTGTCAAACGTCTTGTTTTGAGCTTTTTCTTGGTGTGTTAAGCTGACATTGGGCACCAAGATAATGCATTATGGAATTAGTGCATTCCTCCCCAGAGGGCCTCATGACTTGAACTAAATATTCTCACGGCCCAGTCATTGTGTGGATTTGCTTTTAAACATGTCCAGTCTTGGCATTTTAAAATAACATTTTAGAAATTCATCAGGAAAGGAAGGTGACCGTGCAGTTATCAGATGATAAATTCTAATCATGGGACTTTCGCGTGGGTCGTTTGTAATTGAAGACAGTGCATCCTTTGTAACTGAAGCTAGTGCAAATGAGGACAGGGGTGGCGGGGACAGAAAGCGGAGAGGTGTACAGCTGCTCACCTTGCACTGTACCCCTCATATCTGCAGCCGGGATCAGTCTAGATCTCATTTGTGATGCTTGGGGGCCTTGGGGGCTTGGGAAGCCAGCTCAGGCCTTGTGATCTGCTTGGATTAGTGTTGTCCGAGGTTCTCACTTTCTGACTCCTGGAGGATGAAATGCTACTTGTCTGAGAGGGAGTGGGAGTGATTCTTGAGAAGAAAAACATGATTTGGGTAGTGAAGAGGTATAGAGGAGAGGCAGGGGATGTGGGAAAGAGGGACAAGCAGGGAAGTAAGCATGAATAAAGGGTAAATTGGGGAGGGAGAACAAGAAGGAAGACAGAGAGGAAGAACCCACTTTCTCTCTTCCCCTTCTCCCTGTTTGGCAGTCTGGCTATTTCTGCTTTCTCCCCTAGTTTCCTCTTTTCTCTCCCTCTTTCATGGAACTGCTCTCCAAAACTTGTTCTCTCATCCCTCTCCTCATCTTTTTGTGTCCTTCCCCAACTCCTATGTCCACCCACCAGCCCGTTCACTTCCTTTAGTTGCCCCAGCCTCCTCTTCCTAGGGGCCCACCAAGTGAGTACCACATTCACAGCCCTGTCTGGTGCAGTCTGAAACACCTGAGGCCACTCAGGGTCTGTATTAGAATTAACCTATTCTAAAGGCTTAACCAGACTTTCCAGGTTCCTTTTACGTCAGAATGAACTCCTGCCTTGACCTTGCCGAACCTCAGATTGGGGGGACAGCTTCCAGATCCACAGGACATGAGAAGCAGGAGCAGGCCTGCCACGTCCCTGACATGGTTGAGATTTTATGAATGGTAGCTCAGTGTCTCCATCAGTCCTTCAGACAGCCGTGAGAAGGTGTGGGCAACAGCAGTGTCCCTAACTCTTCGGTAGAGTGACTGCAACTCAGAGCAAGTCATGCCAACCAGGGCCTTCCCCGCCAGAGCTACTGCTTTGCTGTCTACCGAATAACGAATCAAATGTTTCTTTCCTTTGCTTTCTGTTTAGAATTAAGGACAACTTTTATTAGCATCTTTGTCTAAGCTATAGTGTTAACTCTCGGTTTTTAATTACATCCTCACAAATGTATTGCAATTAATACTAAAAATCAGGAAGCCTTCTACTTTGCTAATAAACTCTTTCTGGTGTTTGCAAATCTGATTAAGCTTTAATTAGAATTCCTTTATATTTAGTCTTTTCTAATTACTTTTCTGACTATAAAAATTTGTTTATTATAAAAGATTCAGGTAATATAGAGGGCAAAATAAAAATTACCTGTAGTCCTATTTTCCAGAGATAATTACATATTAACATTTTGTATTTTCTTTCAGTCTTTTTTTTCTTTAAACCATATATTTGCAAAACGGAGATCAGTTTAGTGTCCTAATTTTTTCTTTCAGTATAATGTGAGCTCATTAAATATTTGAAAAACCTGATTTTAAATTGATTTCTAATATTTTATGTATGTGCCATCGCTTTATTCCTCTTTGAATCATTGCCCTCTATTACTGTTACATACACTGGTTATCTTTCAGTGGATAGCAGTTGATATTATCAATTTTTAAAGTCAGTTTGATAGTTAAAAAATAGTATCTTGTACTATGTATTCAGTCTTAAGTATCAAAATTGCCTAATTTTTAGATCATTTCTTGTTACTTTTATTTATGAATTGTAAAGATTATTTCAGAAGTTGAAATAAGTGGTGTTTGTTTTGGTAA
The DNA here is from genome assembly GCF_001604975.1 of Cebus imitator. Classification (NCBI taxonomy): domain Eukaryota; kingdom Metazoa; phylum Chordata; class Mammalia; order Primates; family Cebidae; genus Cebus; species Cebus imitator. The sequence goes on from NW_016107383.1 coordinate 11,204,637, forward strand.
ATTTTACTCCTTTTGAAAGCATTTTGATGCATTTATTTATTCAGTCAGCAGATATTTATTCAATTCCTTCCAGTGCAAGGTGTTAATTGGTGAGAATAAAAAGAAGAAAAGAATGCTTTCTGCCTTCGAGAATTTTACAATTCAGTGCTGGTAACATATATGTAAACATGTCATAATGTAACACAAAGAAATAAATATTAAAATAAAGCTGCAAGAAGGGTGCTGGGAAAACACAGAAGGAAAATGGAATTTTGACCAGCAGCATCAGGAGAAGGCTTCCTGGAAGAGCTGACATGTGAGCTGAGCCTTAAAGTATCAATTTAATTTCACTGAGGAAGGCAGTACAGGGTATGTAAAGCTGAGTATAGTATATTCAGAGCCAAGGGGGGCTGAGAGCACATGTCATATTTGAGAAAAGTGAATGTCCCAGAGAGCCGGGTGTGTTACATGCCATATGGTGGTCAAGTGTAAAGGGAGCAAGGCAGAGAGTGGTCGCAGCCAGTGAACCTACAGCAAGATGATCAATTCATATGTGCCTGGCTCTGTGCTAAGCTCCTTCTCATATGTAACTTATCTCATTGAATTCACGTGACAGTCCTGTGAACTATGTATATGGCCACTCACAGATGGAAGTAGAAACTCAGAATGCCTGAGTGATTCCAAGTTACAAAGCGTACAGGAGACAGACCAGTCCTGAAATCCATGCTTTTTTGCATTATACCAGATTGAGATAAGATATAGAAAGCCTTGAAAACTGTTAGGGTGTTGAGCCTATTTTACATTCGTTGCTGTTTGTTTTTAATCAGTGCTAGTATATGATTAATGAAGATACTTCTAGTGGTAGAAGGATGATGAGCCAGAAAAAAATGTTGCAGGAAGCAAGACAAGATAGAAGACCACCACAGAAGTCTGAGCAAGACATGGAGAACCTGACCTACTGCAGTGGTAATGGAAATGGGAAAGAAAAGAGAGATGCAAGAGACTTGGAGAAAGAATCTAAGCACTTAATAGATGATGAGCTAAAAGTAGTGAAGGAAGCCTATATTACATTAGATTTGTAGTCTCAACTTTGTTTTATCATACACCCTTAATAGTAAAATATTTTTGAGCATGTGTCCAGTAAAAAATGTTTAATATTTTAACCTCCTTTCCCCCAGTGGATTTTCTTGTGTATATCCATTTTAGAGGACACTGGAATTATTTAAGAAGAATGAGGGAAGGGGTTGCCAGGAAGAAAGGGTAGAAGAGAATCTGAGTTTGGTTTTGGTCATCCTGTGAGTTTAAGATAGCTAAAAAAGTATTGACATTTTGAAGATGCTTCGTACAAAGTTGGAAGTGGTATTGAAAATTTTAGGAAATACAATGACACCAAGCTTATGTTCTAGATGAAATTCAGTCTATCTTCAAAATAGAGTCTGGTTTCCCCAGTTCTACTTTGTGTATAAGGATAATTATGGATTAAAAAGCTAGGAGTCTGTTTTATATTATTTTTAGCTACGTATCTTTCATTGATTGTTTTAGTGTTTTATTATATGATAGATGCTAAGTGATGACTTATTTGATAAAAGTTTTCAATGTTAAATTTTATTTTACCTTTATTTTGTATAATTTTTGAGAGAAGAAATATTTAGGACTGTTAACTGAGAATAAACCTTGTAGTCTCAGAGAAGCATTATTTATACAATATATTTTAAAAATTTAATTTTCAAAATCTATAAATATTTAGTTGAGAATCGGACGAAACACTAAAACAATTTTAGTTTTAATTTTGAAAATGTTAAAGAATACTCTTAAAATAGATCTTTTTTGTAGCATATAACACAAAGATCTTTTAGAAAACCTTGCAGATTGTATGCAGTTCATTGATGTATTTAGATTTCTTTGGAACATTCAGCGTTATCAAGCCTAAACGTGTCTTTCAGACAAGGAGAATCATCCAAATATCAGAATGTCTTTACAAATGTCTCATGCTTTTCAGTAACTTTTTCAAAGTACAATTCTTATTTCCTTGTGGCCAACCCTCTGTTACCGAGCTAATACCTTTAAAGCCTCACCCAGAATCCTTTCAATTTAACAAGGCCCTGCAATTATATGATTAAAGACACAAGTGCTGATTGTTGTTTTGGGTTTGGTTCAGTTTCGTTTGATTTCAACTAAGAATATGATTTTTTAAAAACTTTCAGCCACCAAAATCATTTACTATTGTTGTACAAAGTGTGAACATCCCTTGGGGAAGTGGGAATGAGAAACAGCTGCAGTTCCTCTGTATCTCATGAAATCCAATTAGCTTTCTTTTGTTTCTTTTCTGTTCAGTTTCAATATCAGTATCTTCAACGAATTTTTATTGAACACCCAATGAATGGTAGTAGTATTATAAGCTGACTGTATGGTGTCGAGGAAAAACACGTTTCTTTTTTATTGCTTAATGGCTAAAAGGTGCAAAGAAATTACCAGTCTAGGTCAAGTTCACTAATTGGGCAAAATAGATTTGCAAAACAAATACCTAAAAATGGAAACATTCCTAATGGAGGAAATGGCAAAGAAAAATCATCTTCCAGAACTTGCCTCTGTCTTTCTTAGTCAGTAGGGGGCAGCACCATGAGATACTAGCACAGGTAGACAGATCAGGGGTTACTAACTCTTCACTGAACTCTACAGAGTAGGTGCAACTGCCCTGGATCAAAAGTAATTTTTAGAGAGCCTGATAGAGAATGAAGATATTAAACAAAATCACAGTATAGATTGGTGATTGATTAAAAATTGTATCAAAAAAGTGAAAAATATGTATCTAATTTTCTATCTAATATATATTATTCTGGTTTCTTACTTGGCAAGTCTTTATAGAATTTTTTAGAGAAGAAATACTTAGGACTATTAACTGTAGAATAAACCTTATAGTCACAGAGGGAAGCATTAATTATGTGATATATTAGTTGAGCACCAGGAGCTCACCAACTGAGCTACGCGGCCGCCTGACTATGTGATATATTAGTAAAAGATGTTTATAGTTGTTTTACAGGTAGTAATAGGGTGATCTAATACACAGGAAGTGCTGTGCCACATAATGAGGATTCAGTAGATGTGATTAAATGGTTGCTGACATCCCTTCAAGACAATGACTTGTCTTCATAGCTCATCAGTGAGTTCACAGTCTATTGTTCCTTTTGATTTGGCCAACATAAAACAGCACAGTTATTACAAGAACAAACATCTGAAGACCTTTGTTCAAGTTCTGCCACTTTAATATTGATATTTCTCAGAGACAAACCTCTTTAACACCTGTCCTTGCTCCCTGGAAGAGAGTTGGTATTTCCTTTTGTGTTACCACAGAACCCTAGTCATACTCACCATAGCACTTTTGCACATTAGAGGTTGCAACCCACAGTATTTTTCTTAAAAGATACTGAAAATGTGGATTAGAAAATACCAGTGTGTATCATACATAGGAAAAATATTGTTTCATGAAAATTTTTTTCTCTTAAACATAGAGTTGTATATACCGGCTTATGATATACAGTATATTTCTTGCTGCAGGTCATAGTAAAAACAATTTTTGGAAACAATTGTAGCATGGATGACATCATCATGTAGTTATCAGTTTATAAATCTGTTCCCTCTACTATACTATGTACTTCCTGAAATAAGTTTATAAATAAAACAGATTTATAAGGAAAGAAGTGCATAGTAGAGGGAACAGATTAATAAACTGATAACTACATGATGATGTCATCCATGCTACAATTTTTCTTTATCTCTTTTTAACACTTAGGACGTGTCCATGGTATTTAGTATATGCTGGTGTACTGAATGAATGAATGAGTGAATGAAAGAAATGAAAGTCACCTGAGTCCTCTGAACCTCGTGTTTCTTTTTCATAAATTAGAATGTTACCCGTTGTATCCCACAGTATTATCTTGAGCATCAGTTGAGATGATGAACATGAAAGTGCTCTCTGTAAGCACTGTGCACATAATAAGAATTATTGTCTGACATAGTTTTTGTTATTATTGTTGAGCGAATAAGCCTCAGGTGCTTTTAGAATCTTAGTATTTTAAAGATGACACATTTATTACCATACTATTAGTAGTACTGTAATGTTTCTTTTTAGGTGTAGAGTTAGGAGACAATCTTGAAAAATTAGATGAGAAGGAAATTACGATGGGAAATTGCAAACACATATAAAGTAGGCCCAGCAGAATGTTCTGCGTACTCATCCCCAGCTTCAATATTGGGCAACTCATAGCCAATTTTGTTTCATTGCTACCCTTTCTCACATACCCCTTCTCATGTTATCATAAAGCCAAGATGTATTTCTTTTCTTCTTCTTTTTTAACCTTTTCAGATATGTAGAAATACTCCTAGCGTTCTTTTAAAAATCGAATCATAAGTACTAAAAAAAAGGTAGGTTGGTAGTTGAGACTAAAGGACTGTTATGTGAATGAGTTATTCTGACAGGAACTAACAGGTAAACAGGATATTTTATTTCTCAAGATTTTCATATGATGGTGACCAACTCCATTGCAAAAGAATGGTCACATTCCAGGGTTGTAACTAGCTCTGGAGGCTTAGTTACGCAATTGCCAGCTGTCATCTTCTACAGGGATGTGACCCTACTGAAAAGTAAGGAATCTGAAGCATGGCAGATCACTTTGAATCTTTCCCAGTTTTTACATGTTATCATGTAATAGTACTAAAACTTTTTGTCCTCCAGCTAGGCAACATAGGTATGTAAGTTAGACTTTGGGAATACTGTAAAGCCATGACAAACCCTACTTTAAGCTACATTCTGGGATCATAACATGTAATTTAGACGTCAGAATCCACTTAGAAGAAAAGAATTTTTAAAGCACAGTAAATCACCACTTATGTGATTTTTTTATTGATCTTTTTAAGTTTTTCATAATTTTATGATTCTGGTTCTTGTAAGAACAAATACACATAATTTTAAACCCTAAAGATGTTTAATTCTGTTAAATATTTTATTTATGTAGGATTTTTATTTCTTAGGGTCATATGTAGAGTTTTTTATTTTTAACAAGGTATTGGTAAGTTTTACCTACTAGAATATATTGAATATATAGTAATTTTGTCTGTCTCAATTAGTTTAAGGTTTTTATGCATGCTTGAATTTTTTTTCAAAATGAAATTAATGTAAACACGCTTTTATTTTAAAGTATTCCAAAACATCTTTGTATTAATACAAGGAAGGTTGTGAGTTGGGGCCCCTAGGGAAAACAGATAGAGGAGAGGAAACTCATGATAAGATTGTCATAACTAAGAAATGTAATCACAGATCTAGGTTGGTTTCTGTCAAAGACATCACCATTTCTGTCAGAGACCACCAGTCTCCCTTCCTGGAAACCTAGAAATCTTCACCTTTCCCTCTTTCATTTTCTACATCTAATAAATAGATCCCTATTGATTATTTATTTAGGAAAATCTCTGGGCTTTATCTTTTCCAGGTCCTTGACCAGGGTATAAGTTCTGACTTTTATCAATATTCATCTAGATTAATAGCAGTTGAAAAGAAATGAACAAATACATTTTGGCCATACCATTTTATGTACTTTTAATCCTTACAGGAATCCTGTGAGTTAAGACAGTTATCTGTATTTTTCAGATTGTGAAAACTAGGCAGACTTTTTCAAATGTACTATACTGTGAAGGCACCTTCTTGCTCTGAGTCTGTATTCCTCTGTAATACATTCCATCCAAGAATGTCAGGATAATCTCCCTGAAGTGTAACTTTAAGTATAATAACTTAATAAAACCTATAATTACTGGCAAATTATATACCAGGGATTTTCACGTTTTGTATCATTCCATACAAACTACCCCATAAGGTTTATATTATCTCATATACACCTTATCTGTAATGACTTTTGTTTCCCATCAAATGAGTTATAAACTCTTAATATTGATGATGTTCCACATTTTCTGCTGTGGCTCTATTATGCCCTTTCAATCATCTCTCTCAATGTAAACTTGGAGCTAGCTTTAGCCAGCTTCCTTATGGCCCTCTTCAGATACCATTTTTATTTCTTCTGTAAGGTCTTCTCAAAACACAACTCTTGTCCACCTAATCCCCCCCATCCCCCACCACCTCTGTCTTCTAATTTAAACTCTGCCAGTCCTACAGAGCCCATTTCAAGTCCTGCCATTTCCAAAAAGCTTTTCCCTGGCCAGGTGCAGTGGCTCAAGCATTCCAGCACTTAGGGAGGCTGAGGCAGGCGGATCACTTGAGGCCAGGAGTTCCAGTCTAGCCAGGCCAACATGGTGAAACCCCGTCTCTACTAAAAATACGAACATTAGCCAGGTGTGGCGGCACGCACCTGTAATCCCAGCTACTCGGGAGGCTGAGGCAGGAGAATTACTTGAACCTGGGAAGTGGAGGTTGCAGTAAGCCGAGATCGTGCCACTGCACTCCAGCCTGGGTGACAGAGTGAGACTGCATCTCAATTAAAAAACAAAAACAAAACCCTAAAAGCTTTCCTCAAGTATTTGTATCTTCCTGCATTTTTTCTTCTTGATTTCCTTTATCATATCTATTTGCCCTTGAGCACATATTTCTTAATATGTTTTCTTCCTAACTACAAAAGTCATATATGCTTGTGGCAAAAATATTATATGGGATATTTGAAAGTGAAAAGATAACTCCTCTGACCCCAATCCCAGTTTGTAGAAGTGTGTTTCATTTTTCTGTGCATAAACAAGAATACGCATAGCCATGCATACATCCGCACTTGTGTACACATGAGAGGTTATATAAAGATGTATATATAGATACATAGAGTTATATTTTATACACATAAACCATTCTACACCATTTGTTTTCACTTCAAAGTATATCGGAAATCTTTCCATGTCAGTGAATACAAATAATTGTGTTTAAATATATCTCTTTATTTCCTCAAATTGTTTCATGTCAAATTATTTTATTCATACACATCTTATCTTGCTTCGGAAAAGAAAATAGAAAGTCCTCAAGAGCAGGAGTATTTACATACCCATTCTCTTTGCCATTCCATTATTCTTTACTCTTGGTGCGTTTATTGCATATTTCACTATTTGTGCTGTGGGAAATGAAAGATGCTTGCCTTGTAATCCCTAAGGAGTTATGACTTAGTACGTAAGAATCCACATTTTTACATATAATGTTAACACAAGGAAGGAATTGAGAAGCAACACACATTTCTATTCCTGGAAATATGGCAGTTAGTTTATTTAAACAATCTTCTTGCTGAAACATAATTGAAACTGTTGAGTATTTATAAGAAAACATCCTCAAAGCAGCAAAGGGTTGAAAAGAGGAGGAATTAAAAGCTAAAATCTGAAGGCAAGTGAGAATTCAGAGAGAATTGGAGAACTGAAACTTTTTGTGCTTAACATAGAATTCAGCACAATGATTTGGAGGTGGTGAGGTCAGGGAGTTTCTGGGGTGCTCAGAAATTTCTAGTTATAGACCTGGTGATAGCTGTACAGGATAATTATTTTCTACATTTAATGAATATATTTTGTGCACTTTCTATGTACATGTTATAATTTATAACAAAGAATTAAATGTTAAGAATGAGTTGCAAAACTATACCTATAGTATGATCCCACACACGTGTATTTTATATAAATGAGTGTGTGTGTTTGTGTATTATGTAAATAAGGGTCCGTAATACATAAATTTTACACATTTATATACTTATATAAATGTGTAAAATTTATATACACATTTATGTACACATACACATACATTTATATACTTATATAAATTTATACACTTATATAAGTATATAAATGTATGTGTATGTGTATATAAATGTATGTGTGTTGCGAATGGAAATGTTTCCATGTATGTATTTCATGTACTTAGGAAAAAAAACGTGAAGGTACTCACTAAACTACTCACCAAGGGCATCTCTGAGAGACAGGAAGGGCACAGGGAAGGAGCGAGGAAGGAACTTAAACTTTTTACTTTATACCACTGCAATTAAATTTTTAAATAATTGTCATCATTTAGTGTGTTTTAAAATCAGATTTCTAAAAAGATTTGACTAACATCTCTGCCCGCTGATGGAAAAGTATTCCCTCTACCATGCTCTGTATCACTTGGTACAGTGCCTTTCTTTTTTTCTTTTTTTCAGTCTTTCTCCTTTACTAGACTATAGGTTCTTAAAAGGAACAAGACCTGTCATGTTTATTTTTAGATCTCTTGTACCTACTAAATCTTAGTACATAGTAGAGAGTCTATAAATGCTACTGAAAACTGAATAAGTAAATATACCTTAAGTAGAACAAAGGGCTATAGGCACTCGGTAGACATACATTTCCTCTGAGGCTCTTGTTACATTGTTTAATATTCTTCTGTACCTGGCACAGCAGTGAGCATAAAGTTGGCACAGTCAATAGAGGTTGATTTGAATTTCAACAACACTTTGTGGAACTGTAGGCAGATGTGGAGTCCACCATGTGGTGCCCCTCTTGATCCCAGACAGCAGGGACATGAAATTACGCTCTGAAAATTAAACTGAGAAGTGAACACCTAATAGGTTAAGGCCAAGAGAGGTAACATAATCTTAAGAGACATAAAGACTCTTTGGGGAGTAAGGTTTTTACATAACCTAAGCGAGGGCATTGACCTCTTACACACACTCACACAGTTTCCATCAGAATAGCAGTTTCTCTGTCTCTAAAACAGAGAAAATGTAAAGCCCTTATTGTGATTGTTATGGTTCCTAACAAAGCACTGTCAGATCAGCAACACCTGCCAGATTGAGGCAAGCATTCAGATGTCTAACCCATGTGGCACTGGAGTCCTGCGTAATTAACTCCACTTGCTCTGCATCCACACACACCAGGCTTCCTTCTGGAAATTGCCTTCCCAAGAAGATGATTCACTATTAGGCTGATACAGTAATTCATTTATGCTCTATTCTTCTACTGTTCACTATGAATTAATAAAGTCACATTCTTTTTTTCTCAATACATCAGTGTCTTGTGAATTTTGTTAGCATGAGTCTACATTCCCGGATCCAGTCAGGGAGATCAGCTATCAGAGTCTGCAAGACTCATCAAAGTAAATACTACCTTGTGGCCATGTGTTGGCACGGACTGCTGGATTACCAGGTGATGCCCATCTGCGTCATTGTGTGCCATGTTTCCTTTCCAATCCACACTAAAGCAGTAATTCTTCTCAGAAATGATATGTGAAGAACTCCCTAATAATGTGCACATTCCAGTTAGAGAGTACTAAGTTATATTACTCCACGACAATTTACCTCTTCTTCTGGGTATTTGATTGGTTTTGCAAATTCCACACCTGTATGGATGAAGAGACTATATATTATGAATGCTGGATGATGAGGACTTCCAGCCCCTCATTTCTAGTCCTGGGTTCACAGCCTCTTCTGGTCCTCATCTCATTGTCAGCCTTTACCCTGGCATTATATTCAGGTACCCTCCTAACCCGGGTCTCTCTTGCAGCAGTGAAAACTAAAGAAGATGGGAGACACAGTGATTTCAGTGAGACTAAGGATAAGGATGCAAGTAGAGCAGGCAATGAACGAGGTTATAGAAACTTTTTATTCCACTTCTGTCTCTCTCTTTCCTCAAAACAGCCCCAATAGCATTTCAAAGGGTTTCAAGTTCCATGTAAGTTATAGAAAAAAAATAAAGCAAAAGTTCTCTGTGACATGTTTCAGCTTATCTATGAATATAACGGAACTGAAACCATATTTCAATAAATTATTAACAGCAATCCCTTGCCAAGAAGGATATCAGCATAGATAGCAGGGCAAACCCATTATAACTCTTAAGCGAATCCTGGAAGCTTTAAAAAATTGAATAGTGTATCAAATAAGTGCACTGTTAGCTGGGACTTTGTTAAAGAGAATTTTTTTCCTTCCTTTTTTTCCTCCCCCTTTCCCACCAGCCCCCAGCCAGAATAATTGATAACTACATCTCACCATGAAGGTATTGGGAATTTACCCACAATAGTTTTCCATTTATTTTAAGATTTAAAATAATATATTTTTAAATAGTAGATTAAGTCAACAGAAATTTCAGATAGAATAGGTAAATACAGAACCTTGAAAAGACTTATTTTTTATAAACTTCCTTCTTAAAAATTCTTAATTGTTCTAACAATCACAATTGTGTTTATGTGTGCAATTGGAGTCCTGCAGTAAGACACTGTGGACTTATTAGTACATAAAGCACGTTCACGAGGCTCCTATTCCTGTACATTATTACAGAGCTGTTCTTGAATATTGATGTTTAATGATATGGGGCCAAATTGTTATTCAGATAATTACAGACCATTCCTTGATTATTTAGATGCTGATTAACCAGTCAATGACTTCTTGCCTTTGACAAAATTTCCACCCTCTGGCTTTCCTTTGATGTTAATGAAGAAGAAGATTCAGCTTTCATCCCATTTGGCAAGGTTGGTTTCATGGACTGAGCCACCTTGCATGTAAAATTAGTAGTTATTCCGTAGACTTTATGGAAATGGAACTTAGGCTAGGTTGCATCGAAACACTCACAATCAAGCCTATCACCATATTTAAGAAGAAACTCAAAGTATTTGATATCCCTTAGTGGATTTTAAACTACATCTTACGATACAAATATATAT
>NW_016107383.1:11216617-11253036 GCF_001604975.1 Cebus imitator
TTTTACCCTAAGGCTTGATAGCATTAAGTAAATCCCTGCATGTGTGTCTGTGTCTTGTGTGTAATGGTTATATTTTGTTTTTATCCGTTTGTAATACACTTAGCATATTCCTGTCCAATCAAATAAACACCAACAGTAATATTTCTTAAATTTTTAGAATGATTAGTTCTTGACAGCCTGAAAGTCATCCTCAAAAAAAGGTATATAAACCCAACATGTTAGGAACGACTGCATGGTATTCATGGACCCAAGTACCTATTTTTGGATCCCAGCTGGGTTCTGATCCCTTTCCCGTTATGTAGTTTCAAAGTTAGTGGCTTCCATGGTCACTAGTGGCACAGGTTGAGTATCCCTTATCCAAAATACTTGGGACCAGAAGTGTTTTGTATTTCAGACTTTTTTTTGAATTTTGGAATATTTGCATTATTCTTGTGGGCTGAACATCCCTAATCTGCAACTCTGAAGTCCAAAATGCTCCAATGAGCATTTCATCTGAGCACTAGGTCAGCCCTCAGAAAGCTTTGGATTTTACAGCACTTCAGATTTTGTATTTTCATGTTTAGGGGTACTCAACCTGAATTTGGAAATACATTCACTCATTGGGCACTCATGGAATGCTTACTGTGTGCCAGAAAATGTGCAAGGCACTGAGACAGAGTAAAAAAGACACTGTCCCACCCATAAAAATGTGTAATGCATTTGAGGAGACAGGCAACCAAATGTACAATTACAATAGAGAATACATTCAATAATAGTGGAAGTACATATACTTAAGAGAGCAGAGAGAGCATGTCAGATGAGTATTTAAGTAGGCTGTAGGGCCTCAAGAAATTCTTATAGTTACATCTGGGTTGTTTATTTTCTGAAGAAGAAGGAATGCTGTGTTTAAAGTCAAGTTACAGACTTATGCGTCATATTGAGAAGTTTGGATTTGATTTTAAAGGACCTTACACTGAAGGATAATGAGAATTAATCTGTAGCTAGAAAAGATAACTGTAACATGGAGGTAGGTTGAAGGAAGCAGTATTGGAGGTTGGGAAACTGTGGTAGTAAGCCAGGTAACTAGATAAACAATAGTGATGATATTAACAAAAGTACTGATAGCATAAGATGAAAAGAAATGAATGAGTTGAAAATATAAGAATTGGGAATCACAGAATTTAGTAATTGAATTTATTCCTTCCACAAATAACGTGGAGCTGCTATGTGTTAGGGCATTCTGTTAGATATGGTGGGGAACAAGAGAGACACCCTGTCTGTCCTCTAGTCTAGTGTTGTTGACTTCTGGGCTTTTGGAGTAGACAATTTCAGTAGATGATGATGCCACAACCAGAAATGGAACAGACAGGTGTCTCAGACCAAAGATCCCCAGACGTGAGAACTGCTTCTTTAATGCTCCTTTTGAAATTTCAAGATGTCCTTGTGATTGAGAATCACTGTGACTAATGCAGTGTATCTCCATATAAACAATATTTAGGGGAGGTGTTTGAGAACCACTGGGATTACAGGCTTGAGCCACTGTGCCTGGCCTACAGTTTTCAGAATTACAGTACTATCTTCAGACACTGTCATACTTTATAATGAACAATCTTTCACATACTGGCTGCACAAGGACCTGTATAAAATGGCTGAGTAAGCAGAGGTAACTTTTCTCCTTCTGCTCTTTCTAAATTCTGTTCTTCATTTGTTCTTCAGTCTTCCTGCAGCCCTCTAACTCTTCTGATTTTTGTCCCTTTTTGGTAATTTTACCCTAAGGCTTGATAGCATTAAGTAAATCCCTGCATATGTGTTATAGGTGATAGCTGAAGCAAGGAAGTAGATATTACCCAGGAAATGTATGTAGAAAGAGAGGAAAGGATGACTGAGAATTGAACTTGGCAAAACCATGGGAGAGAAGAGGAACTTGATGGGGAAATCAGGAGAGTATAAAGAATGTAATGTATTTTCCAAGATGGAGCCAGTAGAATTAAAGGGAAGAAAAGCAATATGGCAGCAGCAGTCAGCTGCAGGGTATATTGGATGGGCCTCTGGTTCCAGGTGATGACCTGAGCTTACATATGAAACGCCACATGTTCACCACCACCCCACTCCAGTTGGATCACCTCTGAAGTGTCTAAATGGATTTAGTAGGAAAAAGTTCTTTATCACTGCAGACAACCAGGAAAAGGTACCATGCAAATTCCTAGCTTAACAAAACTTGGTTCCAGCAAGAACTGTTAGCTTATGGTTCATCCCATGCTAAGGGGGACCTTGCCTGGAAAGTAAATGGAGGGGCCTCTGACCAGTGCTCACAAATACCCTTCACCTTATAACAGCGGGAGCTAGAGACCGGGGTGAACTGCAGAGTAGTTGTGGAAAAGGAGGAGGGACATATCTTGAAATTTCTGGAGCCTCGGGTAATTACATAGGTAGTAAGAGAAGAGATTCCCCCACTCACAGCACAAACACGTACCCATGCGAGGGCTCAGAACTCTCACCTGGTTACGTAGGCAAGGTCAGGCTAACTGCACAAGAGACAGTGCTAGCTGCCTAGCTGCCTGTGTGTCACAGTGACAGCAGGGAGAGGAGAGTCATCCTTGAGCTGCCGTCACATTTTTTTTTTTTTTTTTTTGCTGGAGCCTAAAAGGTTTTATTAAAAACCCACAACACTGTTGATAGAACACTCTCACTGTTGATAGAATTAATTGTGACTAGCAGTTGTTAACATAGTGGTGAGCCATAATGCTAATGATAAATGATTCCTCAAAAAGGAATAATGTAACGGAGTAGTAGCAGGGATCTGCAGTTACAGAATGTTTCTCAACAGTTAGGCAGGAAGAAGACAGCAGAGTGCAAGGACAGTAAAAAATGGTTGTTTTATAATTAGCATTGATTTTAAAAAATACAGGATAAAGTTCAGAGTTGAGCAGTAGCAGAGTAGAAATAGGATGAATAACTTCTTAAGTTACTAATTCTGTTGATTAAAGAGAGGAGGGGAAAAAACTTCTTAATCAATATGGCTAAGGGGAAAGGGAACTTCTTAATCTATATGGCTAAGAGATGGAGAGATAAGCCATTCTAGAAGCATAAAAAACAAAGTATAGCTTTAAATTAAAACCAGGCCAGCGCGGTGGCTCATGCCTATAATCCCAGAGCTTTGGGAGGCTGAGGCGGGCAGATCACGAGGTCAGGAGTTTGAGACCAGCCTGACCAACAGAGTGAAACCCCATCTCTACTAAAAATACAAAAATTAGCCAGGTGTGGTGGCGGGCATCTATAATCCCAGCTACTGGGGAGGCTGAGGCAGGAGAATTGCTTGAAGTACTATAAAAAGGAGGCAGAGGTTACAGTGAGCTGAGATCGCACCACTGCGCTCCAGCCTAGGTGACAAAGCAAAACACTGTCTTGAAAGAAAAATAAAAATTAATTAATTAATTAATTAATTAAAACCAAACATCTCTTACCATTCAGTGACAACTCTATGCTGTTAAAAGATAAGGATTCAAATTGGCTTTAAAAAAAAAAAATTCAACCATTGTATGATCCAAAGGCACATCCTTTAAAAAACAATAATGGATTAAATGAAAGTCACCAGGTGGAAAGAAAAGACCAAAAAAAAAAGAAAGAAAGAAAAACCCAATAATGGAGAGGCTGGAAATAAATACCAGACAACAAACCAAAACATTTTGAGTGCTGCTGTTGAATTAGAGGCAAAAGTATTATACTGTGCAACTTTCTTATTTTTTACTGTTAAAAATTCAGTAAATACTGGCAAAGCAATCCTCATAAAACTTTCATCCTATCAGAACACATTTACAAGTACAAGGATTGGAAAAAATACAACTGCTGTTGCAATTTGGACTTCTTTTTCAGAGCAAATGAATATTCTTACACACAAAAAAGATACAGAGGAGTGACTGCTCAAAGCTTAAGTTAATAACGCATTGTACTTTGTATGCTTCAGAAAGTAATTTACAAGGTCAATTAAATATTTATAAGATTTATACTGGCCACAAAGAGAAATTTAAAGGATTTTAAACTTTGAAATTGGCTGAGGGCTGTGGCTCATGCCTGTAATCCCAACACTTCGGGAGGCTGAGGCAGCAGATCATCTGAGGTCAGGAGTTCAAGACCAGTTTGGCCAACATGGAGAAACCCCATCTCTACTAAAAATACAAAAAATTAGCCAAGTGTGGTGGCAGACACCTGTAAGCGCAGCTGCTCCAGAGGCTGAGACAGGAGAATCACTTGACCTGGGAGGTGGAGGTTGCAGTGAGCCAAGATCATGCCACTGCCCTCCAGCCTGAGCGACAGAGCAAGACTCTGTCTAAATAAATAAATAAATGTAAACATTGAAATTGGACTTGCCACATTCTCTGACCATAGTGCAGACAAATACACATTTACATCAAATATTAACTGAATTAATAATCACTTGAAATTTAAAAAAGAAATTTATAACACAAGTCAAAGGCTATATCAAAACTCTAGTTAAAAATGATTCAGCTTGGCCGGACACGGTGGCTCACACCTGTAATCTCAGCACTTTGAAAGGCCGAAGCAGGCGGATCACTGGAGATCGGGATTTCCAGACCAACCTGACCAACATGGAGAAACCCCATCTCTACTAAAAATACAGAATTAGCTGGGTGTGGTAGTGCATGCCTGTAATCCCAGCTACTTGGGAGGCTGAGGCAGGAGAATCACTTGAATCCAGGAGGTGGAGGTTGCGGTGAGCCGAGATCGAGCCATTGCACTCCAGCCTGGCAACAAGAGAAACTCCGTCTCATAAAAAAAGAAAAAAGTGATTCAGAAGTTAATGGCAAGAACATACATGACTTATCAAAATTTGTAGGTGGGAAGAGGGTTTATCAAAATTAGAGGAAAATCATTGCCTTATTAAGCTAGGTAGCATAAACATAAGCAAGTTGTGCAGCAATGCAAGGAAAAAATCTTAAAAAAAATTAAGGATAGAAAAATGAAATAATAGCAGGAATATGAACTAGAAAAGTAGAAAAAAATGATAAATCTAAGAGCTGGTTTACTGAAAATTGAAACAAAATTAAGATCAAAAGAAAATATGAATGCTGGCACTGTGGCTCACGCCTACCATCCCAGCACTCCGGAAAGCCCAGGCAGGCAGCAGATCACCCGAGGTCAGGAGTTCAAGACCAGCCTGGCCAACATGGCAAAACCCCATCTCTACTAAAAATACAAAAACTAGTTGGGCGTAGGGTTGCAGGCACCTGTAATCTCAGCTACTCACGAGGCTGAGGCAGGAGAATGGTTTGAACCTGGGAGGCAGAGATTCCAGTGAGCTGAGATTGCACCACTGCACTTCAGCCTGGGCAACAGGGCAAGATTCCATCTCAAAGAAAATAGGAAATTAGGAATAAAAAGAGGTATATAACCATAGATGCATTGGGAATTTTTTTTAAAAAATTGAAAAGTATATTTTTAACTCTGTGACAATTCAGCTTTAACTCTGTGACAATTCAGTCTGCAAAATAAATGATCAAAAATATTTTCTTTTTTCTTTTCTTTTTTTTTTTTTTTTTTTNTGAGACAGTCTTGCTCTGTCACCCAGGCTGGAGTGCAGTGGCGCAATCTCAGCTCACTGCAACCTCCACCTCCTGGGTTGAAGCAGTTCTCCTGCCTCAGCCTCAAGTAGCTGGGATTAAGGTGCGTGCCACCATGCCCAGCTAATTTTTGTATTTTTAGTAGACACGGGGTTTCACCATGTTGGTCAGGCTGGTCTTGAACTCCTGACCTTGTGATCCACCCACCTCAGCCTCCCAAAGTGCTAGGATTACAGGCATGGGCCACTTTGCCCGGCTCCAAAAGTATTTTCTTAAATGACCAAAATGAGCCTAAAATGGCTAACAACTATAAATGACATTGACAAAACAGAATTTAAAGAAAGATTCCTCCCTACCTAAAAATGCAAATTCCAGACACATTTATCAGTCAATTCTGTCAAACTTTGAAGGAACACAAATGTCCTATGCTATCTAATCTATTTCAAAACATGGAAATATCTTGGGAAACTTTGCATTTTATTTTATAAAGCTAGGCTATCTGGCCAAATTATTTTTTCCTCATCTTTATTGAAGTATGATTGAAAAATGAAAACATTATATACAAGTCTACAACTTGATGTTTGATATACATTATGAAATATCACCACAATCAAGCTAATTAACATATCTGACACCTCATGTAATTACCGTTTTTTTTTCTTTTTCTTTTGTGTGTGGTTAAAATACTTAAGATCAGCATTCTTAAGTATTTCAAACAAATCTCAAGTATACAATACAATATTGTATACTTAGCCACATTGCTATAGCCAATCCTATAGCCACATTGCTTTTACTGTAATTAAGTTCAGTATGTTTTCTTTCTTTGTTTCTTAAAAAATTAAGAGGCCTGGCGCAGTAACTTACATCTACACCTCTAATCCTAGCACTTTGGGAGGCTGAGTTGGGTGGGATTGCTTGAGCCCAGGAGTTAGAGA
Source organism: Cebus imitator (assembly GCF_001604975.1). Lineage (NCBI taxonomy): Eukaryota > Metazoa > Chordata > Mammalia > Primates > Cebidae > Cebus > Cebus imitator. Next base: position 11,223,111 of record NW_016107383.1, read on the forward strand.
CCAGCCTGGGCAACATGGTGAAACCCCATCTCCAAAAAAAAAAATTAGCTGGGAGTGGTGGCTTGTGCCTGTAGTCTCAGCTACTTAGGAGGCTGACGTGGGAAGATTACCTGAGCCCAGGAGGTCAAGGCTACAGTGAGCCATGTTCATGCCACTGCACTCGAGCATAGGCAGCAGAATGAGACACTGTCTCAAAAAAAAAGCAGTTAAGAATGCTTCCACTTAAACCACATTTAGGAAATCTTAAGTCAAATAGCAAATATTAATAAAATCTGGCAGAAAATAGAAAGAATCTTAAATGTGATCAGTTAAGATTTGTCTCACTAATGTAGTATTTGTTCATCATTGGAAATTCCGTAGAACGGTAGTCACATTAAGAGATCAGGAGGAAAGCCATTTTCAGTCATTATTACTATGAGACAAGCTGTAATATTACTCTAGGTGCTACCAAACCAGCAATGAACTAAAGTGATCACTTTTCTTGTGAAACTTAAGTTCCAATGGGAGAATGACAATAAACAGACAACTATTATAGTAAGTGCATGAAAGGTTTTGGTGTATGTTAGATTTTCGAATCTGTGGAGAAAAGTTGGCTCATTCAATAAAAAATTTTGAAACCATTGGTTAATGTGTTAATAACTATGTTAAATCAAAAATTTATACTTTATATTTAAATATATTGCAAATGAATTGAAGACTTTAACATTAAAAATTGAAACCGAAGTGTGGAAAGAAACAGTCCATGGTATTTCTATTATCTTATGTTCTGTCTGACCTTTTCAGTCATGTCAGAAGGAAGCATGCTTGGAAAGATTTATGAGCTGAAGGATAATATTTTCCTACTTCTGAGACAATAAGGACAAAACCAATTGCTTCAACCTGGATGACAGAGCAAGTCTCTGTCTCAAAAAAATATATATATATATATATATATATATTGGCAGAGCCATGATTGAAATTCAATCTTGTACCAGTGTCCACTGTATTATACTGTTTCAAACATGGTTCTTAATTTTAAAGATCTGAACAAACAGGTACCTTAAGATGAATTCAGAGAGGGGAGAAATTTCACTTAATCTGCTTCAAGAGTAAATTTGGATGAGCATCCTCACATCACAGCTGGCGGTCCATTTGGAGCTTGTGAGAATCCTTTTCTTACCTACAGGCAGTCTTTGCCAGAAGATATTCATGGGGAGTGCATGGGACTCAAGTTTCATTCAGTTGACAAAATAACTTCCAGAAAATCACTTTGAAAAAATTTTGGGCAAAACATTTCTCTGTTTACTCCAAAACAAATGAGTGGACTTTGCCACCCACTCACTTCACCAACATACATTTGCAGAGCTGGTTTTTCTCCATTTGTGACTATAAAAGCAAAGCAATTCAATCAGCCTGGCCCACTCTGAGTTCTTTTCCCACACCAGTTTGATTGAAGGGCACAAGATTCCGTCAAGCGAGAATGCACAGTGCTTATGTGGGCATCACATGATCCAAGTTCCTAAGCAAAAATATTTTTTTCCTAAAACCTCACATTGTTTTAGGTTTGGGGTGATGACGACGATGATGATTATTATTTCAAGCATTAAAGGCAGGCCTGAAATTTTTAAGTTTACTTAAGGTGGAGTGAACTTTTGAAAACATTCAGAAATTACCAGCTGCTATTGGGAGAAATTAGAAAAGAAAAAGGAAAAAACCTTGGGAAACACTGTTTTATTTTTATTTGTTTATTTATTTATTTTTGAGACAGAGTTTCACTCTTGTCGCCCAGGCTAGAGTACAATGGTGCAATCTTGGCTCACTACAACCTCTGCCTCCTGGGTTCAAGCGATTCTCCCGCCTCAGCCTCCCGAGTAGCTGGAACTACAGGCATGAGTCACCCCACCTGGCTAATTTTTTTTTGTATTTTTAGTAGAGATGAGATTTCACCACGTTGGCCAGGCAGGTCTCAAACTCCTGACCTTGGGTGATCCGCCTGCCTCGGCCTCCCAAAGCCCCCATGCCCGGCAGCACTGTATTATTTTTGGTATAGAAATGTAAAGATGCTCATAATGTATTTAAAAAAAATAATAAAGCATTCCTTCATCCACCTAGATTTTTCTAGCCTTCTTACTTTTATTTTAATTAATCCACAAAAGACTGAGATGCGTTATAGCCTGTTAAGGTTAGACTGCCTCTATTGATATATTGCTGTGGAAATGTTCATAGCATTAAACAGCTACTATTTCCTTACTGTAAGTAAACATTTATTAACTAAAAACAACCTAATTTTGCTTTGTCTTAAATTTTTATAGCTGCAGTTTCATCCAATTCTTATTTTGTCATATGTCTCTTACAGACATTTCTTAGGATTTGTGTTGTTTTGTTTTTTAAGAGACAGGGTCTTGTCCTGTCACTGAAGCTGGAGTGCAGTGGTGTCAGCATAGCTCACTGCAGCCTCACCCTCCCCAGCTCAAGAGATCCTCCTACCTCAGCCTCCCAAGTAGCTGGGATAACAGGTGTGAGCCACCATACCTAGCCTATTTCTTAGTTTTTAGGTTTTAAATCAGTCTGAATCCTGATACTTACACAGGAACATTTATGTTGACAGTTGATAATAATGTTGATTATAACATTAATATTAACCTACATGCACTAAATCTTTACTAGGTGACAGTAAAACAACATGGACAATGTGATCCTATTTTTATAAAATGTATTTTAATCTATGATATGCCATGCAGAAAAGGTATATATGCAGCTATTAAAAGTACTTGTCTTTCATGGTAGGACTGCAAATGATCTGAAATTTATTTATATGTTTGTTTAAAATGTCTATAATAAAAGTGGCTGGGTGTGGTGGCGCATGCCTGTAGTCCCAGCTACTCGGGAGGCTGAGGCTGGAGGATCACTTGAGTCTAGGAGTTCTGGGCTGTAGTGCGCTATGCCAGTCGGGTGTCTGCACTAAGTTCAGCATCAATATGGTGACCTCCTGGGAGCGGGGGACCACCAGGTTGGCTAAGGAGGGGTGAACTGGCCCAGATCAGAAATGGAGCAGGTCAAAACTCCCGTGCTGATCAGTATTGGGATCGCACCTGTGAATAGCCACTGCACTCCAGCCTGGGCAACATAGCGAGACCCCATCTCTAAAAAATAAAATAAAAGTGTACCAGTTCCATAATTTAAAATTTTAATAAGAGAATAATATAGTCAGCTATAGGGCAGAGTAGATAAATGTCAGCAGATTTCCTATGTACTACCCATACCCATTAGAAAGTATCATGGAGATGAAGGGAACAGAGTAAATAAGCAAACAAAAATTCCATTTTCAATAATGACATGATACATAAAATGCCCCCTATTGAACTGAAGAAAATATATATATCTTTTCAAAAAGAAAACTTAAATTTTTCTGAGATCTTTGAAACAATGGAAAATTAGATCACAGGTTTTAATGGGAAGACAGTGATTTTTAAATGGGAGAGACTTCAATATGATTGAATATTCATGTTAAAGAGGAAACTTAGAGTTCACATACAATGGAAGGAATAGTTTTTCTCAAGTACAATCAGGGAATATGAGTAGACATGGAGTCTACTCATATTGAGAGTGAGAGCTAGAAAACAAATTTTTTTCAAAACCTGACATTGACGCTTCCAAGTTTCCAGCATGTATTCCTGAGCAGAAGATCTCAATAATAACAAAAATACCAGCCATTTATTGGATGCCCATGATGTCTTAGACAACATCATAGTTATTTTCATAATTAGCTGGCTTAATCTTTACCACCTTCTGCAAGCTGTCTTCATTAACTCCACTTTTTAAATAAAGAAGCGGGCTTTTAAAGCAAAGCTAAATGAGTTCCTCAAGGTCTTACAGGTGCTAAATGTCAGAGCTGGGATTTGAACTTAGACTTGAAGTCTAACATCTTTTTTCCCCACTAAATATAGGCTGCATTATACTGCCACTGTAAGACCTAGACCTCAGAAGGGGAAGCAGGCTTAGGGTTAGGCTTTTTAACATGCAGAATCTAAGAGATTTACACAATATCACTTTGGAGATAAACCATTGAAATATGGTCTGGAGTCTGAAGAAATAATCAGCTGAAAATATATTTACAGATGTCATCTGGAGATGGCTGAATCCTTGTAATCCTAGCTGAGATTGCCCAGGAGAGAGTAGTCAGCAAAAAGAATATAGCACCAATTCTGGGAACATGAACTTTTAAGAGGCTGGTAAAGAGAAGCTAATGTATGAGACTGGAAAGAGATGACAAATTGAAGGAAGAGAAGCAAACGTGTAAAATAACACACCCCTATTTCATCAATGTTAAGATCTGTATTTTCTTGCATTTGAATACCTCAAATATTGGCATGTGTCTTATTATCAATGAGGTCTTGTAATTGGCAGTGCATAAATTAGTAGCGCATAAATGGGACATCTTATAGCTGAAGGAATATTTTAATTTGGTAGTTGATGGTTTAAAAATCAATCATGCTTATCCATTTCTAAATTATTTTAGAATGAAAGCATACATTTAACTTGTATAGTCTATTTAAGCAGTGCATAGATTAGATTAAATGAATAGTTGTTACCTGTTAGGTGGGCTACCTGTTAGTTGCGGAGTTAAGAGCACAAGCTCTGGAAAGAGCCAGAGTGTCCCCACCTACCGACCAGCTGGATTCTTTGGGTGAAACTCTTTACTCCCTTAAGCCTAAATTTTCTTACCTATAGAACACAGATTAAAAGTCTCTATTTCTTAAGGTTGATGTAAGGATTAAATGAGATGGTTACATGTGAAGTACTTAGCACTGTGCCTGGTAAATGGTAAGCTCTTCATCAGTGATAGGTATTCTAATTATTTCCAATTTGAAAGAAATCAGTGTCCTTCCCATCCCACCCCAGGGTACTGCCATTTATCTTTAAGTAAAGCTAGATTATATCTGAAATAGGCAAATATGGAAGTTTATATAAATTTATGGGAGCTACATGTTACCTTGTCTTGAAGAAGGTTAAACTGTTGTATCTGCTAGATAATTTGAATTAGCAGGTGTAGGGAGATTCTGAGCCTCTTTTGTGTTCAGCCCAAAGTCTTGACCGTGCTGAATGCATAACAAAGTACTGATTGATAACATTTAACCCCTTGGGGCAGGCTTCCCCTCCCCCACCGCCCTGAACAAAAAAGATGCAATCTGTGGATGAGTGTTTGGGGAATTTCTGCAATATACCTTAGATAGATGGAGAGTTTTGGGTGGAGTTCTATTTTTTTTTTTTTTTTTGAGACGGAGTTTCGCTCTTGTTACCCAGGCTGGAGTGCAATGGCGCGATCTCGGCTCACCGCAACCTCCGCCTCCTGGGTTCAGGCAATGCTCCTGCCTCAGCCTCCCGAGTAGCTGGGATTACAGGCATGCACCACCATGCCCAGCTAATTTTTTGTATTTTTAGTAGAGACGGGGTTTCACTGTGTTGACCAGGATGGTCTCGATCTCTTGACCTCGTGATCCACCCGCCTCGGCCTCCCAAAGTGCTGGGATTACAGGCTTGAGCCACCGCGCCCGGCCTGGAGTTCTATTTTTATGTTTGCTTTGTTTTTACTTTCCAGTTTCCATTGTAACTGTGATCCATTCCAGGGGATTTTGTAGTTTCTCAGATACTATACTGGATGAAGAGTAGTAACTGCATAAACATTAGTTTGAGAGTACAGATAATGTTATAAATCTTCGTCTTAGTTTGTCTTGTAAACGCAGCATCTCATGTGACTTATCTTCATTATGGAACTGCTAAATTAGTATTGTGCATTTCCTCTAGAAAGCTTAAAATGAAGTCATATAGGCAGCCTGATTTAAAAGATAATTACGATTCTATTTCCTGAATGTTCTACCATGCAAGAAGAATTTGGGGGAATAAGTGTTAATTCCTTTGATGAAAATTCAGTTTTCTTTGTCTTGGTAAAATGCTGCCACATATGGTTAAATGACAATTCCCCCCACGAAAACCTTTTTTGGCAGTCATAGTCATCATAACTTCTCCTATAAGATTATCCCAGTCTTCAGGACACTTCTCAAAAGGCCTGGAAGATAATAAATATTTTTCTAAGTATGTTTCTAAGGTCTGTAACTAAGCATCTCTCTTAATTCAGCAAGCCATCTTTTTTTATTCAATCAAAATTTACCTTTTAAATTAGGCTTGTAATTTAATTGTTACTGGTGTCAAAGTATTCTCTTTTGACTTTAATAATTACATTTAATAATTCAAACTCTAATATCTGTTGAAACACTTTGTTTCAGTCGTGCTTGAAGATGTCTAAAAACCAAGGTCTTTTGCATTTTTCCTATTCTGTTTAATGGCTGGATACATGTCAGTGCATAGAATTTGAGTCATTAGTGTGCTACAAAACATTTTACCAAGAAATGGTGCATCATCAAATAATTGAATTACAATGGTAGCCGTAAATGGGACCCAATTTACAAAAGTATATAGTGTCCCCTTTTACAAGAAAGAAAATTAACCATTCTCATTCAGATTCTGAAGTTTAATTAGCTCTAACTTGCTCAAAGAAAGAAATTGAACAAGTAAATAGTATGTACTTCACCATAGAGCAAATCCTGAATCACTGCCATTTTTTATATAAGTGACCCACGTGGATTCTTTACTTGTTCTTGTTTTCTGTGTACCTCAGATTTTCTTTGGTAAAATACAGGGCTATAATTTGATTGACTTATAAATTCTTCCCATTTCTAAAATACTGTAAGACTTGAAGCCTAATTTCCTTTGAACCTTAATCCTCTTGCTAATTGATGTGACTGAGTTGTCTGGAATCAGCCTCCTTGGTGCAAATGACTGACTGAGCCTGTGGTGTCCTCTGGAAGCAGTTTGGCCCAGGAATGAACCCTTCCCTTCAGCAAACACATGCCATGCCAGCTGAGTCTTGAAAGAGCTCATGATGTCATAAAGGAATGTAGTTGTTTTACAACATGGCCCCCAAAATTATTTGACACTCTTCTCATCAACAAGTGAGATTCTGCCCCCTCCACTTGGATCTGGGCTCTGTAACTGCCTGCCAATAGAATATGGCAGAAGTGACGCATCGTATCAGTTTCTGGGCCCAGACCTTAAGAACCTAGCAGGCGCCACTTCCTGTCTCCTGGTATGCTGACTCTTAGAACCCAACTACCATGCTGTGATGAAGCCTAAAGACCCAAATGGAGAGGAAACAAAAGCTTGTCCCAGCTTGTCAGCTGTATGAATGAGCCATCTTGAAGGTGGATTCTCTAGCTCCAGGAGAGCTGCCCCAGCTGATGCTACATTAAACAGAGACAAGTCATCAGTCATCCATCCTCACTGCGCCCTGCCCAAGTTTGTGAGCAAAATAAATGACTGTTGAGTTAAGCCATAGAGCTTAGGAGTGATTTGTTACTTGAACAAGGAGGCAAACATATAAACAATTTTGAAGCAATGTAGAATTACAATGACAGTGATATGTATTGTGTATCACAGGAACACTGAGGCGAGACACCTATCCCTCCTTCGTCGTCAAGGAAGATTTCCTCAATGAGATGGCAACTAAACTGAATCTCAGGTTAACCAGTTTGGGGAATAAAGGGTGGCGTATTCTAGGCAGAGGGGACAACAGTGTGATCACAAACAGAGAGGAAGGAAGCAGCATGGTGTGCAGAAGGAATTATGAGCACTCAGCTGTTGCTGGAGCATAAAGCTGGAATAGGAAATACTAATTATGTAGCCAGACATATTGGCAAAGGTTGAATTATGGAGGCCCTTGTATGCCAGGTGAAGGCATATTATGTACAGACAACTTGTTGTTTTCATTACTGTTATATTGTATGTCAGATTGGAGCAGTCTGATCCAGTTTGTGTTTTAAACAAATCCTTCTATCAACAGTTGGGAAGGTGGATTTCAGGGTATGAATCCTGAAGCATGAAGACCAGTCAGATGGCCATTGAAGCAGTCCAGGCAGGGACAATGAGGCCTAAATTAAGATTGCGATGGTGAAGATGGGGAAGAGAAACTAGATTCAAGCAATAGGTGGTCTTAAAAAGAAGTATCTAGAGGGTAAAAAGAATACTAACTGGTTATGGGAAGGAAGGAGACAGTGAAAGAGGAGCCTCAGATTTTTTTCTTTCTTTTTTTTTTTTTTTTTNTCTTAAAATTCATGTGTTATAGTACTGCCTTTATTATGCTTTGTTTGTGTAAAAATTTTTATTTCACATCTTTTTTTTTTTGAGATGCAGTTTCACTCTTGTTGCCCAGGCTGGAGTGCAGTGGCATGATCTCAGCTCACTACAACCTCTGCCTCCCGAGTTCAAGTGATTCTCCTGCCTCAGCCTCCCGAGTAGCCAGGATTACTGGTACATGCCACCACGCCTGACTAATTGTTTGTTTGTTTGTTTTTCTTTGCAGCCCCAGCTGTTGCAATAATTGTTATATTTTTAGTAGAGACAGAGTTTCACCATGCTGGCCAGGCTGGTCTCAAACTCCTGACCTCAGGTGATCCGCCAACCTCAGCCTCCCAAAGAGCTGTGATTACAGGCGTGATCCACTGCACCCAGCCTGAAGCCTCAGATTTCTAAGTTAGGTAAAAGCTAGATGCCAGTGCACCAGAAAGGACTGGGGTGGGGGGGAATATGAGGTGGATAATGCAGGGGCAAAGCTAATGAGTACAGCCTTGACACGCTGGATTTGTAAAGTCTCTGGCATCCTTGTAGTGATATCAGTGAGACAGTTCGAAATACATGTCAAAAATTAAAGGAGATTTCAGCTGCAAGTAAAGATTTGGCAGCCATTGTCACAAAGGCAGTAGCTGAAATTATGAATAGACAAGCTCACCCAGGGGAAGAATGTTCAGTTAAAAAAGAAGCGGGCTGAAGGTGAAATTCTGGGAGCACCCTGACATGTAAAAGTTAGTTAAAGGAGTCCAGGCATGGTGGCTCATGCCTGTAATCCCAGCACTTTGGTAGGCCAAGGCAACAAGGTCATTTGAGGTCAGTAGTTCGAGACCAGCCTGGCCAACATGGTGAATGAATCCCCGTTTCTACTCAAAATACAAAAATTAGGTGTGGTAGTGTGTGCCTGTAAACGCAGCTACTTGGGAGGCCGAGGCAGGGGAATCACTTGAACCTGGAAGGCAGAGGTTGCAGTGAGTGGAGATTGTGCCACTGTACTCCAGCCTGGGCGACACAGTGAGACTCCGTCTCAAAAAACAAAACAAAAAAGCAGTTAAAGGAAAATTTGCCCACAAAAGACATGGGAAAAAATGATCCAAGAAGTTCCAGGAGAACCAAGAGGGTGTCATCTCAGAAACCAAAGGTGGGGAGTTTCAAAAAGAGGGTAATCTCCTGTGCAAATGTAAACAGTCAGTCCAGTAAGGTGAGGTTAGAGGAGGGGTCATTGGTGACTTCATCCAGGCTGGGCAAAACCAAATGTCAATGGATAAGTGCATGGGAAGTAAGAACATAGAACCAGTGGTACAGCCAAGGCAATGAAGAATAGCTAGAGAAGAACACAGGAGCATGAGAGGGTGGTGGTGGTCGTTTTGGAGGGACAGAAAATATGTAAATAGTTTTATGACCCAAGCTCATGCTATTAAAAGGAGGAGGTTGAAGAGAGAAGAAAGAAAAGATGTGATTCACACAGTACCATCTATTCAGAGACAGAAGGGCAGAGAGTCAAGGGCAATCTTTTGGAATCCAATAAGTGTGGGTATAGATGTCAATAATTTTGTAAGAGTAGGGCAGGAGACTGAAGATTAAAGCTGATGTACTTAATTTTTTTCTATGAAACAGGAGACAAGTTTGCTGAGGGAATGGAGTACAGCAGGGATTGGTAGCTGTATTAAAGACTGGTGAATCTTAGAGTAATCTTTTAAGAAAATGAAAACAAGGGCTAGCTCACAAGAGGCAAGAATGATTGATAGGTGACCCAGAGGCCCAGTTGACATTGGAGATGATGGTCTTATACTAGTAATCATCTGCATAGCTGGGTGCTTTTATTCAAGGGAATACCTCACCCCCACCCCCACTTTCCTGGCTTCCCTGAGGCGGGGAGAATGGGCAAGCCTCCATAGGAAAGCAAGCTCAGCCTGGGCAAGAGCTAAGTTGTGTGTAAGGCAAGAAGATGGAGCATTCTGTGTGCAGCTGGACGATGGCTTGTTTTTATAATGGTATGAGGGTTCCAGAAAGCAAAATGGAAAAGATTAGAAGGAACTCAAGAACAAGAAAAGCCACAGATAAGAAAATACAGAGAAGTAAGAGGATGAGAGTAATGGAGAAAGGTGGGGGGGTTATGGGAGTGGCAATGTGATTTGCTTCTTATTTAGTCCCTAGAGGTTACTTAAATGATAGACTTGGTTGGAAGCTATTGCCTGACATTTCCCTGGTGTAAGACATGTGGTCACACAACTGACCAATGGTCCCTAGCAGTTTCTGGTCTGCTCACAGAGCTTTGTTTTTTGTGTGTTTGTTGGTTTGTTTGTTTGTTGAGATGGAGTCTTGTTGCCCAAGCTAGAGTGCAGTGGTGTGATCTCGGCTCACGGCAACCTCTGCCCCCTGCATTCAAGTGATTTTCCAGCCTCAGCCTCCCAAGTAGCTGGGATTACAGGCACATGCCGCCACATCCAGCTAATTTTGTATTTTTATTAGAGACGGGATTTCTCCCTGTTGGTCAGGATGTTCTTGAACTCCCGACCTCAGGTGATCTGCCTGCCTCAGCCTCCCAAAGTGCTGGAATTACAGGCATGAGCCACTGCACTTAGCCTACTCACAGAACTTTGTAAAGAGAAAGTGAGAGTCCTGTGTTAGCCAGAGATGGGTTCCTTCTGAGTGAACGCTGCCAGCCACAGGATTTACAGTAGGGCAGGGGTTCCCAGTCCCTGGTCTGTTAGGAACTGGGCTGCACAGCAGGTGAGCAAGCTTGAGCTCCGCCTTCTGTCAGATCAGCAGTGGCATTAGATTCTCATAGAAGCATGATCCCTAGGCCAGGCGAGGTGGCTCACGCCTGTAATCCCAGCACTTTGGGAGGCCGAGGCAGGTGGATCACAAGGTGAGGAGTCCAAAACCAGCCTGACCAACATGGTGAAACCCCATCTCTACTAAAAATACAAAAATTAGCCGTACGTGGTGGCGCACACCTAATCCAAGTTACTCGGGAGGCTGAGGCAGGGGAATCACTTGAACCCGAGAGGCAGAGGTTGCAGTGAGCTGAGATCACGCCACTGCACTCCAGCCTGAGCAATAGAGCATGACTCCGTCTCAAAAAAAAAAAAAAAAAAAAAAAAAAAAAAAAGTATGAGCCCTATTGGTTGTGCACTCCTTATGAAAATCTAACTAATGCCTGATGATCTGAGGTGGAACAGTTTCATCCAGAAACCATTGTCATGTTCCCCCTCCCCACCGACCCTACCACACCCCAGTCTGTGGATAAATTGTCTTCCACAACACCAGCCCCTGGCACCAAAAAGGTTGGAGACCACTGCAGTTGGGCACTTGGTTGAGTCATCCCATAGAGTTGTGGAGCAGCAGCGTCTTACCCTTGTGGCCTACTCTTGTTATTGCGGTACCCACAAATTTAACAGTAGTAATCATCATATAAACAATAGCTTAGATTTATATGGCTTTATGTTTATCAAATGATGCTTTCAACAACTCTAAAACAGGGCAGGTAATGTTATCTCATTCATAGGTCAGAAAGCATCAATCTCAGAGGTTAAGGTCATACTGCTAATAAATGGGTAAGATCAAAATAGAAACCAGATCTTCTGACTTCTAGCCCTTTTCAGCTATGCCACACTGCAGTTTTGGAGCTGGAACCTGCACTGGGCTCATCTAATCCGACCTCTTGTCTTATAGATGAAGCAACTGAGGCAGCAGCCTGGTGAAACAAAAAGAAACCAGATATTGCAGGTTGGATATTCTAGGATAAATATTTTATTTAAAAATCTTTTGGCCGGATGCGGTGGCTCACACCTGCTGGGAGGCCGAGGCAGGCAGATCCCCTGAGGTTGGGAGTTTGAGACCAGCTGGACCAACATGGAGAAACCTCGTCTCTACTAAAAATACAAAATTAGCCAGACATGCTGGTGCTACTCGGGAGGCTAAGGCAAGGAGAATCACTTGAACCTGGGAGGCAGAGGTTGCAGTGATTGTACTCTAGCTGGGCAATGAAGAAAAACTCCATATCAAAAAAAAAAAAAAAAACACTTTTTAATGTTCCAGAAAGGTTCAGTAACTTTCTAGTGGCCACAGTCAGTGTCGAAGCCAGAGCTGGAACACACCCTACTACACGACTCTTGGGCTTGGGTTTCAAATCAAGAAATATGAGAGGACATATCTCTGATGAGTCAGAGTAGTGGAAGGGAGTGGCCCCCGAATATGACTACCTAGAAGAATCTGGTTCCTTAGGCTAAGTCACTAGTGTTAGCCCAGTGTAAAAATGTGTTTTTCAGAATGGAATCAGGAGGGTAAAATTAAAGATGAATTCATCTGCATAGCAGTTCTCCACCAAGACAGCATTTTAGCTAAAGGATGATTGCAATGTGGGACAGTTCATTTTGATTCACTGGGGCTGAATAGATCTCTATTCTTTTGCGTGTTGTGGCTGCTTTCCCCACTAGATTTGGTTACTAGCCCTCCCTGCTGGCTCCCTCACTTAGAGGACATTGAACCATTCGCTTTCCTTCTCTGGGCCTGAGTTTCCTCAGTAATATGAGAGTTTGGATCTACGTGGGCCTCTTCTTAATTGATTGTGGTTTAATTCCTTAATTTCATTTTATTTATTTTATTTTGAGATGGAGTCTCATTCTGTTACCCAGGCTGGTGTACAGTTATATGATCTCAGCTCACTGCAACCTCAGCCTCCCTGGTTCAAGTGAGTCTCATGCCTCAGGCTCCTGAGTAGCTGGGATTACAGGTGTGCACCACCGTACTTTGGTTGATTTTGTATTTTTAGTAGAGATCAGGATTCAGCATGTTGGTCTTTAACTCCTGACCTCAGGTGATCTGTCCGCCTTAGCCTCCCAAAGTGCTGGGATCATAGGCATGAGCCACTGTGCCTAGCCAGATTCCTTAATTTCAAATATATCCTATGGAACAGATATTTTAAGGCAAAACATGGGTAACTTATGCAATACATAAGTGTACTGGATGAAGCCTACCGAGAAAAGTATATAATCACTCTAAGAAAAGAAGCCTCAATATTTACATGTCAGTGAAAAGGGGGAGAAAATTACTGTTTTGTAAGTCAACCAAAGTACTCCATAGTCATTACAGAAGCATGTATTTACCTGTAATTTTTTTTTGTGGAAGTGTTCAAAGTTTATTGTTTAACACTTACTGCCAATCACTATTATGCTGCATACTATGAGAGCAAGTTTATGCAAGCAAATCCCCTGCTGTGTTAATCTAGGGAAAGAGTGGAACTGTACTCAAATTTGCAAGGTTAGAAATGCTAAAGCTCTTGTATTCCGTCAGAAAACTCTAGTTCCATATTCAAATTTAGTCTAGATTCGTATCAGAAAGCCTTTATTGTTTATTGAAGCATCTGCTCTTTCTACTTTTTCAATTTGGTTTCTATGCTCTGTGGTTACTATTCTCAGGTAATTTGGGGTATGACTTTCGTCACTTTTGAAATACTGAGAACTAAATTCTCTCTTTGGAGACTCAGCACACTTCAGGCATTTTAATAAAACTCGAGCATCTTGAATTCTGGAAATTTAATCAGCATACCTACACTTTGAATTTTTTCTTAACTGAGCCATTACACATTTTTACAGAACGAATATTTAATCCTTAAGATTTCATAACCAAGGGATTTAAAAATTAGCTTTGAAAATAGGTCAGGGAAAATATCTACTTTGGTTAAAAGCTAATCAGGTAAAGAAGTAAAAAACAAAAACAAAAAACAAAAACCACTGCTTAAAAGCTTTTGAAGAACATTTTTTTAAATCAGTTTTATGGGCCAGCCTCAGTGGTTCACATCTTTAGTCCCATCACTTTGGGAGGCCAACGTGGGCAGATCACCTGAGGTCAGGAGTTTCAGACCAGCTTGACTAACACAGTGAAACTCTGTGTCTACTAAAAATACAAAAATTAGCCAGATGTGATGGCGCCCACCTGTCATCCCAGTTACTTGGGAGGCTGAGACAGGAAAATCACTTGAACCCAGGAGGTGGAGGTTGAAGTGCGCCAAGATTGTACCACTGCACTCCAGCCTGGGCAACAGGATGAGACTCCATCTCAAAATAAAGTAAAGAAAATATAAAATATATATAATTTTGTGAAAAATATATGATTCAAACTTTCCTTTAGTTTGCCACTCATTGATTCATCCATTTATTAGTATTTATCCACTTACTGTTCATTCATTCACCAAAAATTGTTCTGGACATTAGGGTAGCAACAATAAATAAGACAGTCAATGTGCCTGGCACTTTGAAATTTGGAGCTCAAAGCTTTCAGCTCCACAATCTGGTGTCATGGGGTAAACATCACGGTGGAAGTCTAGTTTTTTCCTAAACTCACTGGTAGGCTGTGTGACTTTGGGTGAGACCCATTCTGTATCAGTTTCCTCCTTTCTGCAATAGTATTGGTCACTCCGTTTACTTCATAGTTTGATGTAAGAATGAAATGAAATGATGGTTTTGAAAGAGCTTTGGAAGTCCCAGGTATTATGTAAGGCGAGTAGTATTCTTGTAAATGTGGCAGTGGTTTTGACCATTTCAGTGTCTCTGCAGGAGAAATGAGTGCCTTTATGTTGTTCTCTTGAACTAGATGTAGATCTGTATATTTATGCTGGTCAGCCTTACCATTTCTTCCACTTCCTGTGCTGGTGGCAGGGACCTTATAATGAGGTCGCTGGGGGGATGATAACTATGGTGACTGAAACTCGTTTAGAAAATAGTATTCAATCCATATGTTGCATTAAATCAGCAAGTAATGATTAAGTGATTCAGGGAGCAGAGAGAGGGATAAGGTAGGAGATGGCATCTGTCTTCAAGAGGCCTAGACTTGGATTTAAAAATTCAAAGTGATTGAATATAAATCATTACCTAATTGCCATTTCCCAGATATGTCAATCTGGTTCTATAACATTTGTAGGGGTCTTCTCCTAGACATTGGAATACTCAGTTATATCTATTGGCTCATGGAACAGATGTTCTTAGGAAGAAACTGAAAAGTTACTTCTAGCTTCATGTTAATTTTACTTCTAGGTCCTAGGTCTACCATGTTCATGTTCTAGAAAGAAGCAAGAGGGCCAGGCTCAGTGGCTCATACCTATAATCCCAGCACTTTGGGAGGCCGAGGCAGGCGAATCACCTGAGGTCAGGAGTTTGACACCAGCCTTGCCAACATGACGAAACCCTGTCTCTACTAAAAATAGAAAAAATTAGCTGGGCGTGGTGGCATGCTCCTGTCACCCGTAATCCCAGCTACTCAGAAGGCTGAGGCACAAGAATCGCTTGAACCCGGGAGGCAGGGGTTGCAGTGAGCTGAGATCGTCCCATTGCACACTAGCCTTGTCGACAGAGCAAGACACTGTCTTAAAAAAAAAAAAAAGAAATAAGAGGCCTGTTGTGACCCAGAGTAGGTTTAATCCTGGACTAACTCAAGAATCCCTCTCAAATATCAGCTCTAGAGTGTAAAGAGATTTTTGTGTTTTACTCAACTGCTGTCTCCCCAGCGCCTAGAACAATTCCTAACACCTGGCACTCACTGAAAATGTTGAAATAAATGAAAGCTGCTGTTCAGTGTTTAGAGTTCTTCAACTCTTCTAATGTCTCAGATAGATGACTCCTTGAAGACAAGGACTATACATTATGAATCTTCAGATTTCCCATATCTGGCACATAACTGGCCCTCTGAATTTTCTCGGATGAACATAGAAACAAGCTTAACCCAGGTCCATGAGGGAGTCTCTCCCAAGAGTAAGCCCTAAAAGCAGTAGATGTGCTTGTTCCCAGGAAGTCTGAGGCATAGCCCAAAGTGGACTGTCATAAGTATGAATTTCGTTGACGTTTTTTTTTAATCTTAGCGTTTCTGTTTATTTTTGAGTTTGTATTCCATTCCTATTCCTTTAAAAAGATAACGCTAAAAAAGATAGAGAACATATGCCTTGTGTATATCCTCTGTGGAGTCCCATTTATGTCTGTCATTCTCAGCAGTGCCTGGCCCAGGACAGGACAGGCTGTTCTTTTTTTTTTTGCAAGGGAGTCTCGCTCTGTCGCCCAGGCTGCAATGCGATGGTGCGAATTCGGCTCACTGCAGCCTCCGCCTTCCAGGTTAAAGCGATTCTCCTGCCTCAGCCTCCCGAGTACCTGGGACCATCTGCGCGCACCATCACGCCCAGCTAATTTTTGTATTTTTAACATAGACGGGGTTTCACCATGTTGGCCAGGCTGGTCTCAAACCCCTGACCTCAGGTGATCAGGGTGGGCTGTTGTTGAAGCTACTTCAGAACCACGTAAGAGCTGAAAGACTCAGAGAAAATTGTCACAGCATAGGGAAGAAAGTAGGGCAATTCACTAGCCTCGTTTTCTGGGAGTTTTTCTTATACCATCTTTCAGCCTCATTAACTCTTCCAACTCTTTATAAAATGATAACACCGAAAAATTGCCTTATCGCTTCTAGTAGTACCTTGATGCATGCAAATTTCTCATTTAATCTTCACACCAATCCTGGGAATGTGGCTTTTGTTTTGTTTTGATTGTTACTACTATACAAATGAGAAATCTTGGACCAGGAGCAGGCTGAAACTTGGGTAAGGTACTCACCTCAGGCACAAAACTTAAGAGGATGCCAAAAACTCAGTAATCAAGTAACAGTTTATTTAGTATCCTAAAAATTAAAGTTTATGTACAGTCCAACAGGGTTAGGATTAAGGAGAGACAAGTGAAGTGAGTTATGCCAACTGCAAGGTTGGATCCTGGCTTTATTTAAAAAAAAAAAATTTTTTTTATTACATCATGAATTTTTTGCATTAACTTTATTATTATTTGAGATGGAGTTTCACTCTTGTTGCCCAGGCTGGAGTGCAATGGCACCATCTCAGCTCACTGCAACCTCCATCTCCTGGGCTCAAATGATTCTCCTGCCTCAGCCTCCCCAGTAGGTGGGATACAGGCATGTACCACCACTCCCAGCTAATTTTGTGTTTTTAGTAGAGATGGGGTTTCATCATGTTGGTCAGGCTGGTTTCAAACTCTTGACCTCAGATGACCCACTCACCTCAGCCTCTCAAAGTGCTGGGATTACAGGTGTAAGGCGTCATGCCCGGCCTTTTGCATTAACTTTGATTTTTACATTATTGCATTAAAATGCTCCTATCTTGATTCTTTTTTTTTTTTTTTTTTGCACCCTCTTAAATTTCGCCCCTAAGGCAGGTGGCCCCTTTACCTTACCCTAGTCCAGGTAAAGGCCCTGCCTTAGAGGTTGAATTCTGCAGGTCATATGACTTATAAGAAGCAGAGCTGCATTAGAAACAAGACTTTCTGACTCCAAATCATACGCTGTTCTCATTATACACAGAGCCGCTTAAAAGGCCTAGTTTTCTTTGTCTCTGAACATCTATTGATCCTTAGTTGTTTTTTAAATTTTCTTAGACTTTTAGGGCCCATTATTTGAGAATGGCTTTAATGCTTCCTTTTGACCTTTCTGTACATTTTCTTCCTGTAAATGTGTATCATGCAGCCTCTGTTATTTTATGTTATTTGATTTGTAAGCATTTCTGGATGAATTGTCTCTCAAGGGCACACTTCAAAATAGTTGCCTTACTTAGAACAAAATCCTGTGACCCGAATGAAGAACAAATGAATGTAACTAACCCTGTGTGAGCTTGTGGGGCAGGTCTATTTTTTAAACCCCATCAAACTGTAGAGTGAAATAATGGGTAGAAAAGCAACTATGAGTTCAGTGGCATGTCTTATAAAGCGAGAATTCCTATAGACTTTACTTTTTAATGAAGTTTCTTGAATAATGAAATTAGTCCGTAACAAGAACAAACACAATTAACACTGTCTGTATTGCTGTATGAAGACATAAATCACCTTTTCCTGTTAAGATTTTGTTTTATACAATGTGTTATCAATGTCCTGCTATATTGTTGGAAAGAACAGAACACTGTCTCCAACTGATCATTTTCCTTATAGTTGACCTTACTCCTGAATAATATTCAGGCTTTCATGAGAATTTCAGGTCCAGTATACCTGTTGGGGATGACTAGAAAAAGAAAGTGCTAGGAGTTTGGGATTAGAAATAGAAGATAAAAGAGCAGTAGTAGACTTGTGTTTCTTTGCAATTCAGGCTCAGTAAAGGAAGTTGGAGGCAAGGAAACTTAGACCTTGGAATTACACTCCAGTGTCTGTTAAAGAGGAAGAAGGAGATATGTTCAGAATTATTATGTTCCTGGGAATATCACAGGACAAAAACTCTGATGAAGGTGATCTGAACATTTGATTTGAGCATCAAACACAGAAACAGAAAATCGTAACTTTTCTTTTTTTTTTTTGTTTAAACAGAGTCTTGCTTTGTCTCCCAGGTTGTGGTGCAGTGGCACAATATCAGCTTACTGCAGTGTGTACCTCCTGGGTTCAAGTAATTCTCCTGCCTCAGCCTCGAGAGTAGCTGGGATTACAGGTATGCGTTGCCACGCCTGGCTAATTTTTGTATTTTTAGTAGAGACACTGTTTGGCCATGTTGGCCAGGCTAGTCTCAAACTCCTGGCCTCAGATGATCAGGAGGCCCCTTGGCCTCCCAAGTGCTAGGATTACAGGCGTGAGCTGAGCCCAGCCAAGGGCACCTTCTCTAAATATATGTTTTCAGCCGGGCGCAGTGGCTCACACCTGTAATCCCAGCACCTTGGGAGGCTGAGGCTGGCAGATCACTTGAGGACAGAGTTTGAGACCAGCCTGGCCAACATGGTGAAACCCTGTTTCTACCAAAAATACAAAAATTAGGTGACAGGTGCCTATAATCCCAGCTACTTGGAAGTCTGAGGCAGGAGAATCGCTTGAACTTTGGAGGTGGAGGTTGCAGTGAACTGAGATCATGCCACTGCACTTTAGCCTGGGTGACAGAGCGGGACTCCGTCTCAAAAAAAATAAAAATAAATAAATAAATATATGTGCTATTTATTCGTTTACTTTAGTGAGACAAATATGTATAAAGGCTTTCGTTTGTATGGTATTTTTATGGGAAATTGTGAGAAGTAAGGTTAGACAGTCAGGACCAAACTGCTAAAGGAGTTGAATGCTAATCTAAGAAGGTACTTTGCCAGGCATAGTGGCTCAAATCTGTAATCCTAGCACTTTGAAAGGCTGAGTCAGGAGGATTGCTTGAGCTAGGAGTTCGAGACCAGCCTGGGCAACATAGGGAGGCCTATCTGCGAACAATTAGACAAATATGGTTGTGGACACCTGTAGTCCCCGCGCTTGAGAGACTACGGTGGGAGGATCACTTCAGCCCAGGAGGTCAAGGCTGCAGTGAGCCGAGATCGTGCCACTGCATTCTATCCTGGGTGACAGAGTGAGACCCTGTCTCAGAATATAGAAATCAGTACTGTATCTTATAGGTCACATTGAACTATAGAAGACTTTTGAGTGGGAGATGGCCTCCTCAAACTCACATTTCAAAAAGTTCAATCTGGTGACATTAGAAAGTAAAGAGAAGGCAGAGAGAGGACTTATCCATGTATAAAAACAAGTATTTTTTGACTGGCCATGGTGGCTCACATCTGTAACCCCAGCACTTTGGGAAGGTGAGGTGGGAGAATCCCTCAAGCCCAGGAGTTTGAGACCAGCCTGGGCAGCATAGTGAGACCCTCATCTCTATTTTTTAAAAAAATTAGCTGGGCATAGCGGTGTCACCAGTAGTTTCAGCCACTCCAGAGGCTGAGGTGGGAGGATTTTTTTGAGCCTGGGAGGTCAAGGCTGCAGTGAACCAGAATCATACCACTGCACTCCAGCCTGAGCAACAAAGCAAGATGCTGTCTCAAGAAAAATAAAAATAAAATTATGTTTTAAGAAGGTCAACATTTACTTAATGAAATTAGAAAGGAAAGGAAAGCTGTGACATATGTGGTAAAGGAAATTGGCCTTGTCACTGGGACTTCTGTTGGTTGTTTGAAGGAGGAAGACAGAGACAGAGAGCGAGAAAAGGATCCCAAGGTTTTATCATGGGCTCCTGAGAGAATCATCAATCCATTAACAAAAACACAAAGCAAAAAAAACTATTTGGAGAGTAAAGGAAAAAATGGTATAGTTCATTTTAAACCTATTTTTGAAGTAATGGTGTGATGAGCAATTAAAATATCCCTTAAGTTGGTGGGAATGCAAACCCGAACTCTGAGAGAAAAATCAGGGCTAAAAATGAACTATTTAGGAATTGCATATCCAGATTTAATGTTGAAGTTTCAGTAGAAACAAGAGTGCTGAGATGCACAGGCATCTATTGTCTAGAAAGAGAAAGATGGCCTAGGAGTGATGGTCTGAGACAGATGAGGCGTAAGATCCCACAGTAGTGCGGGAGCCAAGAGAAGTAATTTTAGGAATAGTGGTATTGTCGGCAGTGCCAGACCCTGCAGATCAAAACTCATGAGTAATCATAGGCATAGTCTTAAGCTTAGAACAGGCACGGTGGCTCACACCTGTAATCCCAGCACTTTGGGGGTCCGAGGCAGGTGGACCACCTGAGGTTAGGAGTTCGAGACCAGCCTGACCAACATGGTGAAACCCTGTCTCCACTAAAAATACAAAAAAATTAACTGGGCATGGTGGCATGCACCTGTAATCCCGGCTACTCAGGAGGCTGAGGCAGGAGAATCACTTGAACCCGGGAGGCAGTGAGCCGAGATCACGCCACTGCACTCCAGCCTGGGCAAGAGAGCAAGACTCCATCTCAAAAAAAAAAAGAAAATGCAAATTGAGATCTTGGAGGAGGAAGAGTGTCAAAAAGTAGGAATTTTTTAATTTGGCACATATTGGGGAAGAGATCATGACTTCTTAAAAAATATATTGTTTAGTTTTGTGATTCTCTTTTTTATTTTCACAAAATATGAACTCATGCATAGCTATCTTTGCTTGTTACCCAAAACGGATTAAGATATATTTGACTCTTTAACTTTGTTTTTTGTTTGTTTGTTTGAGACGGAGTCTCACCCTGTAGCCCAGGCTGGAGTGCAAGTGATACGATCTTGTGACAATCTCTTGACAATCTCCGCTCCTGGGTTCCAGTGATTCTGTTGCCTCAGCCTCCCGTGTAGCTAAGACTATGCATACATGCTACCACACCCAGCTAATTTTTGTATTTTTAGTAGAGACGGGGTTTCACCATGTTGGCCGGGCTGATCTCAAACTCCTGACCTCATGTGATTTGCCCGCCTCAGCCTCCCAAAGTGCTGGGATTACAGGCATGAGCCACCGCACCTGGCCGACTCTTTAACTTTGAGTAAGAGAAGCTGGTTCATATATGGATGTTTTGGTTTTTAAAATACTGTTTAACTTTGTATCTATGGAGCAAAACCATGCCACTGTAAAATGACACTCCTCTGTAATCTGCTCATTGCTTGATTAATTTGTGTCCTGTGCCTATCATGACTTGGATGAAGAGTTTTTTACAGCAGGGGGTCTGATAAATGTGAATATTCAATGATCATAGCCTTCTACAAGATCATTAAGATCATTGTTTTATGTTTTGAGTATTTGCCTCTTGGCAATAATTCATGGAATCTGATTAAACCTATAAGCTTGGAAAGCAAATCGTTTAAGTCTGTATTGCAAAGGATAACTTACTTCACTTGAGTCTCAATAATAGGACATCCTGTTATTGAGGAATAGGAATCAGTCATCATCAATAGTTAACAACATCAATGAAGTTAATTGCTCAAGAGCCTTTTACTGAGCTGAGAGTGTAACAAAGTAAGCTAAACATAACTTGTTAGCCTGTCTTCTGGAAGCCTTCATTCATTCATTTAACATTTATTGATTACATATGTACGTTATGCCACGCTGAACTAAAAGAGCACGGCCCTTATGGTTCTTTAGGACTGATCTCTTTGCAAATACTGAGAATTTCGATACAGTCTTGTAACTGTAGTAGCAGTAAGCATTAGGAACTATAAGAAGAGAGAAAATGTGGCTAGAATATAAGAGGTAAAAAATGAACTTGGAAACAGTATACAGGAGACAGATTATGAACATCCTTATATGATTTACTAAAGAATCTGAAAGGTCCGGGCATGGTGGCTTATGCCTGTAATCCCAGCACTTTGGGAGGCCAAGGTGGGAGGATTGTTTGAGGTCAGGAGTTCGAGACCACCCTGGGGAACATGGTGAAACCCCATCTCTACTAAAAATACAAGAAGTAGTGGAGAGTGGTGGTGGGCACCTGTAAACCCAACCACTCAGGAGGCTGAGACATGAGAATCGCTTGAACCCAGAAGGTGGAGGGTGCAGCGAGCTGAGATCACACCACTGCACTCAAGCCATGGTGACAGAGTAAGACTCCGTCGCAAAAGGGGAAGAAAAACAAACAGAATCTGAATGTTCTCCTGTAGGCAATGGCATGTGTTGAATTGCTTTAAATAGAAACAAGTTGTGGTCACTAGCGTGTTATATCCTGAGTAGGATAAAAGAAAGACCTAGCCGGGTGCGGTGGTGCACGCCTGTAGTCCCAGCTTCTCAGTAGGTTGAGATGGGAGGGTCACTTGAGGCCAGGAATTCTGGGCTGTACTGCATTATGCGGATTGGGTGTCCACACTAAGTTCAGCATTAATATGGTGACCCCTCAGGACCAGGGAACCACCAGGTTGCCTAAGGAGGGGTGAACTGGCCCAGGTTGAAAATGGAGCAGGTGAAAACTTTGCTGCTGAGTAATGAGATTACACTTGTGAATAGCCACTGCACTCCAACCTGAGCAACATAGTGACACACCATCTCTGAAGAAGAAGGAGAAGGAGAAGGAGAGGAAGAGGAAGAAGAAGAGGAAGGAAGAAGAAGGGGAAGGGAAAAGGGGAAAGGGGAAGGAGGAGGAGATGGAGAAGGAGAAGAAGAAGAAGAAATATAAGTGGGAGGGAAAAGTGGAGGCAGGGAAGCCAGTATAAGATTACTCTGGTGATGAGGTACGTAGTGAGGGAGATCTAAGTTAAGATACCATCAAAGTGAACATAAAGAGGAGGAATTGAATTTGGGAGAAACAATTGAATTTGAAAGGTATCTGGAATGTTGTGGTAATCACTTGAGTGGAAGAGATAGACTCAAAGATAAGTTTTGGCTTAAATACTCAGGCATTGGGGGTGCATAGGACTAATGTCAGCCTTTGGCTATCTCGAACATGAAAGATTACAGCAGCTGAGTCATCAAAGCCTGATTCAGTCCCTGACATGAATCCTAGCTGTTCGTCTTTGAAACTAATAATGAAATGGCTTTTGGCCCCTTAAAACTGAGACCTTTGGAACAGTGCTGAATAGGTATGAATCAGGTTTCATGGGCAGGAGCTCCTAGGGTTTCAATATCAGCGTTCTGGAGGATGCATGCTTGATTTTATTGCTTTTGATACTGTTTTTCACTCATGCTTTTTAATGACTCTGTAATCATGTGTATGCTTTATGTTTCATCTCGAGAATGGTTATTATACTTAGCACTTTATATCTTCAAAGAATTCAGCAATATTAAATAATTAATCTGCATAACATCTCTATGAGTTAGTAGGTGGGGATCATTGCTCCATGTTTCAGGTGGGAAAACCGAGAGATATTCGGTGACTTGCCCAGGGCTGCTTGCCCTTACATTGACAATTGAATTATGAATCTGCAGTTTCTTTATCTTATCACACTTACACTAGAAGTTTATTGTCCATCTTATTACGTTATATTTGCCTTTTATTAAAAAGTCTCAGCATTTCGATCAGAAAAGGACATACAAGATACAGGAAAAAGCAGAGGTGACCAAATGAGTAAGCCCAGCACGTGAGGACAGAGTGTGATGTCACTAGGTCTCAACTAAAAGATTGTTTCTTTTCCAGTGGAGCTGTGACATAATTTCAGCCAACAGACCAGCCAGTCATTGTGTCACAGAGTATCCTGTGACATTCTAGTATAACTTTAACACTTTATACTGCAGCAATAAAGCAGTTATAGAAATTGCCTTATTTTATATATAGATAGGATTGTGTAATACAGTGGAAGGAGAACTGACTTTGGAGCTAGACTTTACTAGCTTGAAATCTCTTTTGAAATCCTCTTTTGCTTCATAAATGGTTGCTGTTATTTTTATTCTCATTCAGAGACCAAGTATAACACTGAAAAGGCCAGTGACTTCCTTGTTGAAAGTCAGGACCAGGTAAATTCAACTGTTGAGGTGTTCCAGCTTATTAAAGACGCCAATGAGACATTTCAGTATTGAGTCACCCAGATACTGATACCATCCCTTGTTCAGTGACAAATATGGGAAGGTAATTTCAGTAGGTCAGCCATCAGTGTGTGTCTTCCAAAACATTATAGTCATGTTACAGTAAACTTTTTATATTCATTGCGTCACAAAGATTTATTGAAGTGATAAAAGTTATTATGGAAAACAGTGTGCAGTAACTATGGTAACAGTTATTTGATCTCACAGTAATTAGCTAAGCATTTAGTTGCACAATACTTTCACAATGCCTTCCTGGTTAGTTCATTAAACAAAATTAGCTTTTGTTTGAACTGCCTTCCTACAGCGTCCTAAATTTGATTTTAGTTCAAAGGAATTGGAAAGTGTATTTTAAAACTACCTTTCCAACTTACAGTTTATGGACATATTTGAGGTTACAACAGGCTTTTATTTAATTCTTTATTTATACTACACTATGATGCTGATTCATTGGATTATCCTCTCAATTTCTCTTGGGGTTTAGTAGAGTAACCTAAGAAATGAACAGCAAAGTTGGAGACCTGTGCCTTAATTCTGGCCCTGTTCCTTTTTCATATTGCAGATTGGGGTCAACAGGCGTGCTTCATAAGACTTTGTTTGTATACCTGTGAGTTTGAGGTGCTGTATAAATGTTAGCGTGTCAGGATCACACAAGTGGAGTCATTTCTGGATCATCTGCATATCTCCTGCTGGGACCTGGCACTAGCAGGAGATATGCAGGCTTTTCTCAAGCCTCCCTCTCCCAGGTGCCTCCTCTGTCCTGCTCAGGGGAGCTTGTGCTGTGTTTACCACCTCTTTCTGCAAGGTGGAATGTGCTGCAGATGATTCACCTGAATACTGATGTCATCCTCAGAGGACTTCAGAGCTCTTGAGACAAGGGCCTCTCAGACTCTTTTACTCTGCACCCACTCTCCACTCACTCCCAGCAGACAGGGAAGCTTAACCCATACTGCTTGGCAGATTGGAGATCCCAAGCACAAAAGAAAGCTTCAAGCCTTCAAGACTTTGAAACAGAAAAATACGGAAAATGAAACAAACAAACAAAAAAACCCTCTTTTTACTTATTTACCAAACATGAAGGGATTCCAAAGTAAATTAGTGAAATAGGATTTTTAAAAATCCAGTCAGTGTTCCTTATATTAATTTCTTTTTAATTCCTGTCACCTCAGTGATTTTAATTAATTTTCATTTCATTATTTTCAAGATAATATTAGCTTTTAAAAAATGAACTGCTTTCCAAGTTCTGCTTTCCAATCTCAGTTAGCTCCATGTCACCTACCAGTTTTCAGTTAGACAAGTTTTTTTGTATATGATCCATAACATTTCCAGTTCTTTGCGTTTTTATTTGTCTAATTAGGTCATTCTTTTCTTTTCTTTTCTTTCTTTTTTTTTTTTTTAGGACAGAGTTTCACTCTTGTTGCCCAGTTTGGAGTGCAATGGCACATCAGCTCATCACTACCTCTGCCTCCCAGGTTCAAGTGATTCTCCTGCCTCAGCCTCCCAAGTAGCTGGGATTATGGGTATTTGCCGCCACGCCCTGCTAATTTTGTATTTTCAGTAGATATGCGTTTTGTCCGTGTTGGTCAGTCTGGTCTCGAACTCCAGGCCTCAGGTGATCTACCCGCCTAGGGCTTCCAAAGTGCTGGAATTACAAGTGTGAGCCACTGCACCCAGCCTGATCATTATTTTCTAGGTGGGAGAAATGCATCTTCAGTTTCACTGACAAAGGATAGAATTTTAATGGTAAGTACCTATTTGAGGCCAGGCGCAGTGTTCATGCTGGTAGTCCCAGCACTTTGGGAGGCTGAGGGCAGATCACCTGAGGTCAGGAATTCAAGACCTGGCCAACATGGTGAAACCCCATCTCTGCTAAAAATACAAAAATTAGCCAGGCATGGTGACATATGCCTCTAATCCCAGCTACTCTGGAGGCTGAGGCAGGAGAATTGCTTGAACCCGGGAGGCAGAAGTTATAATAACCCGAGATTGCACCACTGCACTCCAGCCTGGGCTTCAGAGGGATACTCCATCTCAAAAAAAAACAACAACAACAAAAAAAAACTATTTGTTCCTGAGTAGTCTTGTAATTTTTCAGGACAATCTGAAGATGATGATAATAATAATCATAGAAAATAGAATAATAAATTATCCTAGGTGGCTTCAGCACCTGACTCCTTTTTCACCCATCTTCCCCATTCCTGCTTTTATCCTATACGATATTCATGTCTTAGCTGATGTCAAGGCCCCTA
Organism: Cebus imitator; assembly: GCF_001604975.1. Lineage (NCBI taxonomy): Eukaryota > Metazoa > Chordata > Mammalia > Primates > Cebidae > Cebus > Cebus imitator. The sequence goes on from NW_016107383.1 coordinate 11,249,743, forward strand.
AAACTCTTCACACCCTCCTTTCCTTCCATATCCTTTTCCTGTCCATAGGAGAATGTCTTTCTCTCACTCCATTTGGAAAACATGTGATGTCCTTTGATGCAACTCATTTCAGCTTCTGTGAAACTTTCTCCAATTTCCCTCACACCTCATCCCGTCTTCCAGCCCTCCCATGTCATTTGTACCTAATTCTTAGCCACACATCATTATTCATTATAATTTATGGTTAAAAACTATCTTGTCCAGTGGGCTGTGAAATCCACTAGAGGAATCCCACACTTTATCCCTCCCTGGACCCTCCCATGGTATCCAGCACGTAAGACCATGCCCTGGGGATAGCCAACCAAATCAATGGTTATCTTCCTCTCACTGCCCTCTAACTTCCTGAATTCTACTCATTTGTATTTTCTTGTTGGCTGCCCAGCCCAGCCACACTGGATGGTCACCCTCCCAACTCTCAATTTTGATTCCTTTTCTCTAGACCTAGAAAATGTTTTATGTATGGACCTCCAGTCACTTCAGGAAAAGAGGAAGCGAAGTAGTATTTATTGAGTCACCTCATGTGTTTTCGATACTGTATGGGGTGTTTTGCTTATTTGCACAATTCTATGAATAAATATTAATATCCATATTTTTTATCATGAGAGACTGAGATTCAGAATGATTAGGTGACATAATGAGCTAGTAATTGAAAGAGCTGGAATTCAAACCCAGGATGCTCTGCCTACAAAACTCAAGCATCTTTGCTTTTTCCAGTCCAGTAACTTTGTTTTGTCTTCAGCCCAACCTAAATTCCAAGCTTAGCCAATTTCTTAAGAGTAACCGGCACCCTATATTCCTTTGATCTCCCAGCCTTCTTCTGTACTATCAATTAGCCAGAGGTCTGCCTCACTCACTGGGTCTTCTGTCCTGCTATAGTGTCAAGATCTGTGCCAAAGAAATTCAGAGATTTTTCCCAAAGTGACTTTTTACAAAGACCGGATACTCTATTTCATTTAGACAAAGAAAGCCCAGTTCACCACTCACATGGCACCCCAGCCCCTGCATTGCCCAGGGCCAGCATTGACAATCAAGAGTTCATTGTGGATATAGCCTTCCAGGAAGCTCTTAGCCAATCAAACGGAATGGAAACCATAGATTAAATCTGTTTTCCACCCTGATTTGCTTCCAACTTGCTCTTGCTGCGCAGTTTTCCTGCTCTTCTCTGTTGGTCTTACCATGCACTCTTCACACCCTAAAACTTTTCTTCCTTACTCTTGACAAACTGGAGGACTGATTGTATTTTGAGCATTCCTTTTACTTTGCTTTTGCTCACACTGATTTTTCTGCTTGCCCTACCTTCCTTCTATCACTGATTGTAGAAATAGTCTCATTTGAGCGTAAACTTCATACAGGCAGACGCATATAGATATTATCTCTCATTGTGTATACAGTCCCTCATACAGTGTGTGACATATAGAAGCTCTGTGAACCTTTGAATAAAGAAGGAAGGAGAAGGGGAAAGAAGGATGGATTTGGCACAGGTATTATGCTGTATACAGACGTATTTTTGTTTCATCCTAAGAATCCAATGAAGTTAGTGTTATTCCTATTACAGATAAGCAAATGGAATCTCATGGAGATCACTCTGCTAGTAAGTGGAGGAGCTTCCTATTTTTCACTGACCTCCCAAATGCCATCTTTTCTGAAAAGCCTTTTGTTATCCCTCCTACCTTGACCACTGCATTGCACAACTGTGAGGGACACCATTCACATAGATGACAGTGTGATTGGCTTCCCCTGGAGTTGTGCAATTGGTGGCCTTGGTAATCACTTGCACATGAGATCTTTCTTACAGCAGTATTCTTACTCTGCCTTGTACCCTGCACTCAAGTCCTATTTCCTCTACTAGGTTATGAATTCCTTGAAGGAAGGGAAAGTGCTTTCTTCATCTTTGTGTTCCCTTCTAGTTATACACAAAGGGACGGCTGAATGGTCAGATATCCTGTCTGCTGGTTTACTGAGTTTGAGGCTTTGTGACGTGGGTTTTATCAACCATCCATTTCCTCACCTAGGCTTCCCTCCCCCCACGCTCACCCTGCATCTTTCTTGCTAGTTCTGAGAGAGGCATCTCCTCCTCAAATCACCTCTCTGCAGTCAAGGCGATGATATTCCTTAGGCACTAGAGGCACAATGACTAAATAGTATGGTACTTTTCAGGGACCTAAAAAATTTTAGAGATTAAAAAAAGAAAAAATGGCTTTGAAACACAAAAAGGTGCAGGATCAAATATAAGTGTTTGCACAAAGATAAAAGCAAATAATTTGTCGTCTTCTTTAAGTGTTAAATATAGCAGTCATCACTGAGAAGTCATAGCAAAATTAAATGAATAACCAGCAGCCAAATAATTTCAAAAACAAAGATACAAAAAATCTTTCAAAAGTGTTTTGGGCAGAAAATTATTTGTAATTGGGTATGAATACAACTTTTAATATGTTAGGTACGATATCAGTGGGAGAGGCTTCAGAAAATGAACATACTTGCAATCCTAAAAATAAACTGTCTGGGTCCAAAATGCTGTGCACATAGCCCATGAAATATTTGCTGGATTTTAATTGATTCCAGTTAAATGGTGATGGTCTTTTTTTGTTGTTGTGGAAGGAAGGATGCATGTGTATTCTACATTATTATTTTATTTTGTTTTATTTATAAAAAGAAAAAGGGGTTAAGGGAATTTTCCCAGCTTAGGTGGAATGAGTGCCACATTCCTGCGGAAATATTGAGCAATCTTTGGGGCCCTTGAATGGCACCAGGAAGGCGCTTCAGAGCACTCTGTCCTGGCCCTGCTCTCAGGTTTGTTCGCCACTCTGTCTGATTCCTTCAGAGTGTAGGAAGTTGGGGGTGGCACAGAAGCCCCGAGGGCAGAATGCTAGTGCAGAGGAAGCAAAGGCAAGCCATTGCGAGGTGCTGCCAGCAGAGCAGAGCGTGTGCTTTTGTGAGGCGCGAGGGAACTGACCTTTCCACTTGCCCTTCACACTCAGGGTAACTCAAAGTGCTGACCCATTGTTTCAGGTACTGATTATGCAGCGAACACGTTGACGATATGGTAGAGGTATTTCCTCAGCAATGAGTGCTGAATGTTTAAAGCTGGGTAGATTTTTGATATGCTTTTGCTTTGGTCAGGAGGGTCTTCATTTTTCTTTCTTTTTGTCTTTTGAATATCGTTTTGGTTTTCTTTCTATAATATAAATTGCCATCCCAGAAGCTGAGATTTACGCCTACCTGTTCAAAAACTGTTGTAGACTTTTTTTTTTTTAG
>NW_016107383.1:11254915-11262931 GCF_001604975.1 Cebus imitator
ACCATGTTGACCAGGATGGTCTCGATCTCTTGACCTCGTGATCCACCTGCCTCGGCCTCCCAAAGTGCTGGGATTACAGGCTTGAGCCACCGCGCCCGGCTATCATCCACTTTTTAAAGCCTGCTTCTGCTAATGGAACACAATCTTTCTCCATCAGGCCTTGTTCCGTTGCTGATGAGGAACTGTGATCCCCTGTAGAGGGAGAGGCGTTCTGATTTTGGGTATTCTCAGCCTTTTTAGGCTGGTTTCTTCCCTTCGTTATAGATTTATCCATCTGTGGTCTTTATAATTACCGTCTTTATAATTGGGTTTCTGAATGGACGTCCAACTTGTTGATTCCTGGCGCTAAAATCTGAGCAACCCACTGTGCCGGCCAAAACAGCGGCTTTAAGATTGATGGTGCTCTTCTGACTCTGCACCGAGAACTGCCGTACCAAGGCAGCGGCAAAACCACCTCACCGGCCTCAAGAGTCATGCTGGTGACCCGTGGGGCTCCTCTGCTGGGAATCTCCTGGTGCGTGAGCAACAAAAATTGATCTGAAAGTGTGGCGTCCTCTCGTTCTCTGCGCTTTCAGTGGGAGCTACAATCCCGAGCCGCTAGTGATTGCTGTTGTGGACTTTAATGCTTTTACTAGCTATGCATAATATTGATGTGCTCTTGCTGCTGAAATTTTATATCTAAGATTATCTTCCTACTATCTAGCCAGGATTCAACTCACACTTAGAACCAGGATGGGATTGGAACTGAAGCATATTCAGCTGGAGGTTAGAGCCATAGTCAAATGGGAAAATAGAAAGCATATTAAATATATTGTGTTTGTATTATCATTATATTAGATCAGCTATAACCACCAGGAAGGGAAGTTGTTTAAATAAGTGAATTCGTATGATATGCCATCTCCAAAAGTTTAGAGTTGCCAGTTAAATACATATGTATTTTTCAAAGGAAATCACCCAAAAGGACATTCCACTCATATTACAAAGCTATTTCAGATAAATATTTTGATAGATGTGGTTCAGTACACCTGGGGGCTGAGACATTGCTGAGCCTGGGGCAGTTAGCACAGATGGAGCACTGAGATACAGCAAGGGTGGATTTTTTTCCTTATATAAATTGCAAATGGTTGATTACAATAGCATGAACATTATGTTTTCCATTACATGCTACTCTCAGGAAAGTAGCTTCCTTATGAGAAATGATCTTGTTATTTGAGAATGATAATAATAATGACCATACTAAGACTTCTCTCACAAATAAATGTATAATGGGGTATGTTACAATATGAGTATTTTGTTAAATAAGAGTACTAATTAGAATCAGTTGAGCAGACTGGGGTAAGTAAGGTCAAGTCTGCTTAACTTTGTGTCAGATATAATGGAAGTGTTTGGGGCTGGGGTAATTATCTGGTCATAAATGGCAAAATGCAAAAGAAATGCATTAAGACAGAAAGATTACTACTTTGATTTTTCTTTTTTTTTTTTTTTAGAAGCTGAGTTGAATCATAGCTTATAACTTATTAAAATAATCAAGGGTGTCATCTTTGTTATTAGGAAGTAAACATCCACATTTATAATGTTGACTGTTCCATGCTCGCCTGTCATCTTAGTGGATGGATTGCCTGTTGAGTAACATAAAATAGTAACACTGTTTTCCTCCTTTGAGCCTTAAGTTTGCTCTTAAGAAGGCGGCATTGTTTTCATTGCTTTGTTATTAGCAGAGGAATGATTTAGTAAACCCAGCACAGTTGTCTGTCCTCTCTATCAATTAGGAAAAAATGGTGTGAACCACGTAACAATGAGCATGTTTTTTATTTGTCATTTTTTGTTTTCCTTTTGGGCTATAAATCCTCAAGGGCAGGAACCATCTTTATGTTCTCATCTAGCGGTTGTCAACCAAATGTTGGAGGACTCATGGCTAAGAAACTGATGATTTTCTTTAACACCACAAAAGCTGTCAGTAAACAAATGGAAAAGAAGATTTTTTAAAAGCTGTCTTTATTAACATAAGCAAGAACATGGATAATATGAGCTAGTTAGAAGAGTTACAACTCCCTCTTCCCTGCCTTTGGTGGAAATTGGTTCATTGTAAACTTAGTCTTATGTTTATAACTAGAGACAAATGGACCCAAATCCTTCCTCAGAGAGAGATTCCATAAATTCAGCAACTGAATTTGATTTTCCAGAGTGTTTCTAAACTAATGAAATGTCCTTTCTAAACCATTTACCTAAAATGTTCTATGATTGCAACATCTGCTAAGCCTATTATATTCTTTTATTAAACAGTTTTATTGTCCTGTGTGCAAACTGCTTCTTTGAAGCAATAAAGCTGAGTTGACTGTGAACTTTCTAAAAAACAGGGTTGTTTTTTAACGGTGAGAGAAACTACATATTCCCCATCATCATACTTAGTTTTAAAACCATCTGTTCAGAAATGATTCTATTAATCTTGTTATTTAAAAAAAAAAAAAAAAGCATTTGAAGTCCAGCTGATTATAATAAAAGTGACACCAAATGTGTAATTCTAGCAATGCTTTTGACCTCTCATACGCTTTTAGATTTTAGTTTGGGTTCCAGACAGGAGAAAGCTTTTAAATGCCTGTAGATTATTTAAGGCACAGGCATAGGATTCAATAGCAATTCACTGACTAATGGAGGAAATATTTTTATCACATAAAATTTAAAGTTTGGTAAGGGGAATCTCATTATGAACTGGTGTAGTTCATCTGTAACTATATTTGGATTGAATAAAATGTTAGTAATTTCTGAAATGCATACTTGCCTCCCTGCCTGCTGCCCTACAAACCTCCTGTCTTCTTGAATAGTAGCACAGCTGCACAGACCACAGATGTTTTCAGGAAGAAAACTCTGCCTGCCTTTCCAGAATGGGTCAGTGAATGCAGATGTCACCTTTTCTTTTGGTCTACAATTTTTGTGACCTTTATAAGCTGATTAAGATAGCTTGAAAGAATTCAGATGTTGCCACTGACAGTCTTTCTTCCTTAAAAGACATGAGAAAGATATAGCTAGCTACTTTCCCAGCTGTGGAGAGCACTGCAAAACAACAGCAGGGGTCATTCATCTTGAAGCCAATAAAAGGGTATTGGCCCAATTTGTAATTTTTGTGGTAGTGCATTAATATTGGAGACATTCTAGTTTTGGAGACAGAATCAATTTGAGATTGATCTGTTAGTTTATTTTGTCAATTGAGGCAAAGATAAAAGCTCAGTCACTAAATGACTAAAATTTCAATGCATGATACAGCAAGGTTGCCAGAAGAGACCATCGGATATATTGAGAGGGTGATTTTTTTTTTCCTAGAAAGGGTCTTGCCGGTTACCCAGGTTGGAGTCCAGTGGCACAGTCTTGGCTTACTGCAACCTCAGCCTCCTGGGTTCAACTGATTCTCTTTCCTCACTCTCCTGAGTAGCTATGATTACAGGAGTGCACGCACCATCATGCTCAGCTGATTTTTGTATTTTTAGTAGAGTGGTGTTTTGCCATGTTGACCAGGCTGGTCTCGAACTCCTGGCCTCAAGCGATATACCCACCTCGGCCTCCCAAAGTGCTGGGATTATAGGCATGAGCCACCATGCATGGCCATACGTTTTTGTTTTTTTTTTTTAGAGATGGGGTCGCCATGTTGCCCAGGCTGGTGTCAAACTCCTGGCCTCAAGTAATCCTCCCACCTCTGCCTCCCAAAGTGCTCCCAGACTGGTCTCAAACTCCCATGAGCAACCATGCCTAAAAGGGTGATTTAAGATTCTTAGAAGGCTCTAACGTATTTCCCAATCTCCCTCCATGCTCTGTCTAGCTCGTAGCTTGCAAACTCTAAATCCGATAGGGGCTTGGGAGGGAAGTAAATGGATAAAACTGGCCCCACTGAAATTGGTGAGCTAGAGAGCAAATACCCTGTCTAGTTTTACATCTTCTAGTTTTTCTAGAGAAATTGGATGTTTGGATTTTTTAATGTGACCCCTTAATTTTTTTTTTTTTTTTTTTTTTTTTTTTTCATTTTTGTGGCTCTATCTGTATGTTAATTTAAAAAGCACCTGGAATGGTTTCTATGGATTACATAAACAAATGAAAACTTTGAGGTCATAAAATATACATTTATATGGGTTCATACATTTTTAAAAAAGCTTTATTTTAAAAATCCAGAATTATATCACAGTATTTTTCTTTTCAGTTTTATTTATAGCTCAGGGATAATTAATATATTATTTATACATTCACATACTGGAAGGACATACTTAGCACTCCATCTTATCCACTAACTTGTAAAAATGAGGTAACCTATAATAGAGACTCCTAAACTTAGCTGACAGATATACTTTAGTGAGCACAGTAAAGATAATGTTCATATTTGCCGTAGCTATATATTTACATTCATTATTTATTTAATCACGTATTATCTGTTTAATCAAAGTCATGGTTATTTTTTTCTTATCATCTTCATTTAATGTTGTGGCCATTTCATAGCATTCTTTTTTTTTTTTTCCCCACAACTTCACTATAATATTTGGCAAAATAATTTAACCTCATGGCTTATTCATCAGGCTGGCTAATTTAAAATATTCTATTAATATTACACACATTGTAAATTTAGTAGAATGGATCATTTAAATTTATATACTTTAAAAATTAGACTTTACAAGGGCTAAAAACTTTGACATACTTTCTCTTTAATTTTCACATTCTTTAATCATGCTGGAGACAGTTTGTTAACTTGCATCTATTTTGCTTTCATTTAGTTGGAAGTAAAGTGAGAATAAAATAGTGCAAAATTAGAGGGGAAATTAATTTTTAAAACCCAGGAAATGGTTATTGGATAATTAATTATGCAGACTACTGAAATAATCATTTCTTTTTAAAATCCTTCAAATTCTTTAAAGGTTTTCAACCATTTGATGTGTTGTTGTGAATGTCTGAAGTTTAAAACAATATAAATTAGGATTCACAACATGATCAGAAGGTTGAGATGAATTTATGTTTTTGAAATATTGATCCATTTATAGGGTAAATTGCTGCTAATATTTCTGGTAAAATTCTATTCACTTGTCCAGAGGGAAAATAACATATTTTGGTGTTTAGTGCCACCTTGTGGTCATGTTTAGAATTATCATTCTGTATTACAGAAAGTTTTCTGGCTTTAGATGTTTTCAAGTGAACATTGCACTTGGAAGCATTGAAACAGATGTGAATTTACATTAAAGATTATAACATGACATTGAAAATGAATCATGTATAAATGAATGCTATTTAATGTTTCCATATTGACATTAATTATAGCAAATATCGTTTTACAAAATAGACAAAATCTTGTAATCAATATTTTTGAGGCAAGATATCATTTTAAAACTAAAATATATACTGTGCAGCTACAAGTAAACTCTAATAACTCCTCATAGGCTTAACCTTCTCAAGGAAAATTTTTTTTCAGAATCCTCTGATGGGCAACACACAAAAAAAACCCTGGCTGAATTAATGTTATTTTTGCATTTTGTAAAGCTTAAATGTGAATATGCTTCCTAAAGAAAAGCAGAGAACTAATAGCAGCAAACTCTGGTCATTGACTGCATTTTTTCAGTAGGTTCATTGTAAGTTCAAAGAAAAAATTATGTTTACTTCTTTTGATAAATTCTAAAACAATTTATATTTATATATTATATTTATATATAATGTTATGTATTATATTATACATATTATATTTTATAAATTCTAAAACTTTTTTTATGAATTCTAAAACAATTTATGATATAGGTATTCACCAAATATCAAGGCTCTTTGACTAGGTTTTTTATAATATAGTAACATACACAGGAGTAAGGCCTATAATTACTGTTGTAATTTTACTAGAATGTACTTATGCTTAAAAATAAAATATTACAATTATTTTCTATAAAATGAAAATAAAAAGTCTAGAACAGTCATTGCTTATGTGGTCTTACTCCTCATTATTTCCTTTATTATCTGAAGGTAAAAATGAATAAATTTGATCAAAGTAAATTCTCTTTGTATATAGCTCATAGGAATATCTGATCACAAAATTTTCCCATACTTTATTTCCATATGGATAACTATATAGTGATATCTCTTTATCAGTCAATCTGGATACATTTCTGTTACATCCTAAATTATCAACATTGTCCTCCTCCTCCTCCTCCTCCTCATCATCATCATCATGGAAACCTGAGTAAAACTTCAATCGTGAGGCTGGACATGGAATAGCTTAACCACAATTACAGGACACAATGTGAATTACAGGACACAATGTGAATTACAGGACACAATGTAAATTGCAGGACACAATGTGAATAAGTCCTGTATTGCCTATCACTGGGGCACTGGGATGATTTGCTTTAATTAACAGAATAGACCTCAATAGGAATGAAAGACAAATTTATAAAATTGAATACAAATCTTATAACAAATATCTTTATGTTATGTGTTAAAGCTATGAGTTGTCCATTGCTATTAGGCAAATTATTTTCTCTATTTTGAACCTGCCATACTGCTCTTTAATGTGGAACCAGTGGTCAGAGCATGGCATATCTCATGCACAGCCCAATAGTCTGACTGAAAACGAAGATTACGTTGCTTCCCATTAAACCATGCTCCTTCTGTCAACAAAAGTGCTTCTATTCTGAGAGATATTACTATTGATTTGCTTTTATTCTCAAAAGACTGATGGAGTTTTTTCCTCTGCAGTGCTGCACACTAGGTATTATTTCAAATGAATATATAAAGCATTTATTTCAAATCCAAAGGGGAGACAGAAGTTGAAATGATTTATATAAGAGTATAGAAATGTTTCAAATTTGCATGCAACCTTTTGATGATGTCATAGTCATATTTAGTGCTATATTTTAGGGCAAAGCCTTTTATTTTAACAGAATAGATAGTAAATGGGTCATAAATATAGAAAGAAGCATATGAAAGCACCTCTCAAAGTAAGTAAAAAACAAGAAATAACCCAAAATAATTTTAGCTAGAAATATCTACTTCCTTCTCAATTTTTATCTAAAATATAAAATATAGTATACTTGTTTATACAAGATAATTATCTTCAAGCGATAAGGTAGTTTTGTTTGTTTGGTTTTGAGTTGGAGTCTCACTCTGTCTCCCAGGCTGGAGTGCAATGGCATGATCTCAGCTCAATGCAACCTCCGCCTCCCCGGGGGGATTCTCCTGCCTCAGTCTCCTGAGTAGCTGGGATTACAGGCATGTGCCACCAAGCCCGGCTAATTTTTGTATTTTTAGTAGAAACAGCGTTTCACAATGTTGGTCAGGCTGGTCTTGAGCTCCTGACCTCGTGATGCACCTGCCTCGGCCTCCCAAAGAGCTGGGATTACAGGCATGAGCCACCGTGCCTGGTCATAAGGGAGATTTTCATAGTCAGCCATCACCCTGGGACCATTTTTGAACTGCTTTTCATTTTTCACTAACTTAAGGCAAAAAAATGTATTTTCAATAAATCTCAATTTTTTTCTCTCAAATATAATTATTTGATAAATGACTTTATTTCTATCTGTATTTTAAAAATGACCCTTTCCTTTTGATTCCAATTCCACACTACAGAATAGATTCAAATTACATCTTTCCTTCACCAGTCAACAACATTTTAGAGTTCTACATACATATATCGTAAAGTGTGGTAGGAGCTAGAGAAATGGATGTAGATGAGTTTTTTTGTCCCCTTTCTCACTGAAATGGAAATATAGTAGGAGAGAGTCACGTTTAAAAGTAAATACATTGTCAATTATTTAGTGTTCTGCTTTAGGATACTAATGGATTTTCAGAAAAATGTGGAGGAGGGAACATGGTCATTTAAATACAGGGGAGCGGAAGAGGGACTTGAAAGGTGAGGACTCTTTCAGTGGGTGTTACAAGATGAAGCTGGCCGGGCGCGGTGGCTCAAGCCTGTAATCCCAGCACTTTGGGAGGCCGAGGCGGGTGGATCACGAGGTCAAGAGATCAAGACCATCCTGGTCAACATGGTGAAACCCCGTCTCTACT
>NW_016107383.1:11263571-11273750 GCF_001604975.1 Cebus imitator
TTTGAGACAGTCTCACTCTGTCACCCAGGCTGGAATGCAGTGGCACAATCTTGGCTTATTGCAACCTCCGCCTCTCAGGCTTAAGAGATTGTCCTACCTCAGCCTCCCAAGTAGCTGGGATTATAGACGCACACCACCACAGCCTGGCAAATTTTTGTATTTTTAGTAGAGCTGGGGTTTCACCATGTTGGCCAGACTGGTCTCAAACTCCTGACTTCAAGTGATTCGCCTGCCTCAGCATTCCAAACTGCTGGGATTACAGGTGTGAGCCTCTGCACCTGGCAGGATCTCTTAATTTTTAAATATTGTCTATTGATTGAAATTGAAATGCAGAGCTTAGCTAAACAAAACCTATTTGCAGGCTACATATAGGTGGGTCGTATATTTACCTCTGCTCCACTAACTGATTTAAGAGTTAGAACTTGTTCTTTGGTTTGGAGCTTTTGTCTTTTAATTTTCAAATAGCTCTAACCTAGAGAAAGGCTGTACTTTAGACTGTGTCAATGAAGACTTAGTAATTTCCACTGAGTTCAATTCAGGACACAGTTACTTCCCTTTGTCTGTCTATAACATACTGTGCTTGAGTACCGGTGATAATGCCACACAGCCTATCCGTTCGAAATATCTGTTGACTGTGCAAGAGGTAGGGTTCCGTGACACCAGTGACCTGTATTGCATACAATGTCATGTGTAACACAGTGTAGAGCCCTACTGGGCAGTTCTGGACTCTTCTTGAAAATATTTTTACCAAAATTATGGACAGAAACTGTGAGAATCATTCTGATGGGAGCATCTATGCTAGTTGTAGGAAGGTAGTCTAGCATAATTGTTGAAAGAGCAAGTCATAAAGCCACACTGCCTGGATTAGAGTCTTGATTGTGCCTCTTGACAGCTGTGTGACTTTCAGTATATTATGTTACCTCTCTGTGGTCTCATTTTTCACATCAGTAAGTGGGAAGAGTAATAATATCTACATCGTAGAGTTATGATGATGATTAAGTAAGATAAATTTCTATGTAAAGCTCTTTGCACAAGGCCCAATATATAGTAAATATAAAGTAATTATTAGCTACTTCTGCTGCTATTGTTTTTAAGTAAGAAAGCACTGAACTTAGAATCAAGGGATCTGGGGCTAGGCACGGTGGCTCGTGCCTGTAATCCCAGCACTTTGGGAGACTTAAGCGGGTGATCACTTAGTCCAGGAGTTCAAAACCACCCTGACCAACATGACGAAACCCCACCTATACAAAAAATACAAAAATTAGCCACTTGTGACAACCTGCACCTGTAGTCCCAGCTACTCGGGAGGCTGAGGTGGGAGGTGGAGGCTGCAGTGAGCCAAGATCACACCACTGCACACCAGTCTGGGTGAGTGAGACCTTGTGTCAAAAAAATAAAAAAAGAATCATCCAAGCTCGGTGGCTCACGCCTGTAACCCCAGCATTTTGGGATGCCAAGGTGGGCGGATCACCTGAGGTCAGAAGTTTGAGACCAGCCCGGCCAACATGGTAAAACCCTGTCTCTACTAAAACTACAAAAACTTAGCCAGGTGTATGTAGTGACACACGCCTGTAATCCCAGCTACTCAGGAGGCTGAGGCAGTAGAATCAATTGAACCTGGGAGGTGGAGGTTGCAGTGAGCCGAGGTCACGACATTGCACTCCAGCTTGGGCAACAACAGCAAAACTCCGTCTTAGAAAAAAAGAATCAAGAGATCTCAGGTTAGGCACCATTTTGCCTCTTAGTGGCTGTGACCAACTAGAAATTGCTTAATTAACCTCTGTGAATATCAATAAGATCAGGATAGCATGAAGATTAAATGTAATTATGTATCAAGACACATAAAGCAATGCACAAAGGAAAGGTATTGTTTGGTGGCAGGGAGGGCTGTCCAGCTGGAGAGGGGGCACTGCCCTCATGATACGGCACAGTCAATATGTAGACCCTAGAGGAACCCAAGGCCCATTTTGCCTCTGTTTTGACTCAGGCACTTGATCCACAGCACAGCATTGGACTACTATTGGCTTTAGAATGACTAAAGTAAACATTTAGAGAGTAAAAAAAAAATTTTTTTCGAATATTGCCACTTTGTTTAAAAAAAAAAAAAAAAAAAAACCTGAAAGAGAGAGTATGTCTTTAACTCTCTCTCTCTCTTTTTTTTTTTTTTTTTGAGATGGAGTTTTGCTCTTGTTGCCCAGGTTGGAGTGTAATGGCTTGATCTCAGCTCACCGCAACCTCCACCTCCCAGGTTCAAGCAATTCTCCTGCCTCAGCCTCTTGAGTAGCTGGAATTACAGGCATGGGCCACCACTCCTGGCTAATTTTTTATTTTTTATTTTTAGTAGAGACGGAGTTTCACCATGTTGGTCAGGTTGGTCTCGAACTCCTGACCTAAGGTGATCCACTCGCCTCGGCCTCCCAAAGTGCTGAGATTACAGGTGTGAGCCACCTCGCCTGGCCATGCCTTCAACTCTCACAACTCGTTTATTAGACTTGCTTTGGAAGAGTTCCAGACTGTGGCTAAGAGGGTGGCATACTGAGACACAGCTAAGGCCGCCATCCACTTCAAAGAAGGAGGGATTCTAGCGGTGCCACATGGGGGCTTGAGACCAACCAACCCATTGGTCTTTGTTTCAGAAATGAGGAAACAGCCAGAGAGGTTCTATCCTTATCGAGGATTGTTCGACTAATGACCTTTCCCCTACCCTAAGATACTTAGACTCGGCTGTATTTAGGATTTTCGGTTGTTTCTCTGACTTTCTCACATTTTCAAAGATACGCCATTCAAATTTGTTTAGGTATTTTTAAATCACTTGTAAGAAAATGACATAGTGGATCTGTAAGCACTCAGAGCGTTTCTGCACCATGTTCAGTAATTGAATCTGACTCTAAAAAAGGGGCTTTATTGGATCACTATTCTTGGATAATACTGAAATAACTACTAACAACAACAACAATTTTTGTTTTGTGAAAAAATAATACAACCATTTGAAAATAGATTAATGAAAACAGTGAAAACCCTGTCCCCTTCTCTGAGCTTATGGAAAGAGAACCTAATTTATAGGCATTCTTTTTATAACTAATGTGCTAATTGCCTCAGAGATAACACCTGTGTAATTTATTTTTAAAAATCTTATGAAAATCCACATCTTTCTGAGATTCTAGGAAAGAATAGCAACAGCTGGGCCCGCATCTGTTTGAATGATACAGCGTGAAAAGGATTCTAAATATAGTCAGAATTAGAGGCAAATGTACTTTCATGCTGTAGTACAAATTCAACTAGTATCAATTCAACTAGATCTGAAGGAGCTTACCATTAAAATAACCTAAAACTAAAATGGTACAGTTTGCTTTGGAAAGCAACAAATATTTACCTTAAGCAGTCTTTGTTAGCAAACTTGAAATCTAACTGGTCCATTCCCACTTGCCAGATGGAGAGAAAGATTATACCAGAGCTTAGGAGAGTAAAAATAAATCATATCGACACAAGAAAGTGACTTTTTACAAGAAGTTTTCATCGTGTTCAATGGCTTAGGGGTGCCTTGCTTCTATTTTTCTCACTTCTTGAATTTCATAGAGTCTGAGTTAGCAGCTCTCAACAGTTCTCCCTTCCTCCCTCCTCCCCTCCCTCCCTTCCTTCTTTTAACAAATACTTACATGCCCATTCTTTGCTGGGTATTTTTTTTATATACCCAGATAGGAATAGGGTAGACACAGTTTCTACTCTGGTAGGGTTTTGAAGACTACGTGACATAACAGATATTTTACTTTAAACATGTGCATTTAGATAATACTGTACTATAAAGCTCTCTCAGAAGTGTCTGGGACATAGTATCAATAAATAACAGCTATATGTGAGAACAGTACAAAAATCTCTGACGCCTGTAATAGCAGATCCAATATACTAGCTGGCATGTATTGAGCACCTAAAGTATGCCAAGAATTCTTCACACACACACACACACACACACACACACACACACACACACGTAGCTATACATACAGTTGTATTTAATCATTACAACATTCCAAGGGTACATCATATTACCCCAATTTACAGATGAGGTAACTGAAGCTTGGTGAGGTTGAGTTGTCCAAGGTTACATGCATGTCTAAGTGACTGGGCCAGGATTTGAATTCAGGTTTGACATGACCAAAACTTGAGCCCTTAGCCATTGGGATGTACCTTGGAATCCCATTTTTACAGCCTCCATTGCCACACACTACCCCCAAGAACAGTCCACTAGCGGCACTTGTTTCTCTACCCTCCAGGGCCTGGGAGAATTAATTTGCACACCACTCTCAACACCTTACCTTTGGGGCCTCTTCTCAGGATTACAAGACTGCCAGAAAATCAAAAGGAATTAATCATCAGTGAAAGCCAAAGGTCTTTATCTTAGTATGTATTTTCCTTTCTGTTGATGATATGCCTTTACAGTGATAACACCACCACCAAAAAATTATCCAATGGTCCATCTCTTCCAGATGGACAAATAACATCTTCTGTGTCCATGATACACCATGTATTTCAATTAAGCATTATCTATTACACGCCACTTTCATGTCCATGAACTTGCTTAAGCTTCACCAAGCCTTGTTTATAGCATCACTTCTCCATTTTATAGATGAAGAAACTGAAGCCTAGAACAAAACAAAAAAATTGCCCAAAGCCAATAGTTAATTCCCAGCAAACCTGGGATTCCAACTCGGCTCTGGTTCCTTTGCATCCTAAGAAAATCATACGTGTGTGGTGATTGTAATCCCCTGGATTGGGGGCTGTGTTTGATTGTTTATCTCAGAACTTCAGTAGACGCTGACTGGGAGGTGAACTTCCCCCAATCTTACTATAACATGCCTCCTCTGTAGGGTTTTACCACACATGTAACAAGCCTTCACATTAATAAAATACAGAATTTGGCTGGGCGCGGTGGTTCACTCCTGTAATCCCAGCACTTTGGGAGGCTGAGTGGGGGCAGATCACTTGAGGTCTGGAGTTCAAGACCAGCCTCGCCAACATGGTGAAACCCCATCTCTACTGAAACTACAAAAATTGGCCAGGCTTGGTGGCAGGTGCCTGTAGTCCCAGCTACTCAGGAGGCTGAGGCAGGAGGATCGCTTGAACCTGGGAGGCAGAGGTTGCAGTGAGCCGAGATTGCGCCACTGCACTTCAGCCTGAGTGACAGAGCGAGACTCCATCTCAAAAAAATAAAATAATAAAATAAAATACAGAATTTGCCTGCAGCTGTTTGAGTTGCTGCACGCTCAGTGCCAGTGTCTCATGCCTGCTGCTGCTGCTTTCCACAGATGCCTGCCTTTGGGACATAACACTGCTTGACAGCTCTCCTGGCTAGAGACGACTAGAAGCTAAAACATGTTAAAATAGATGACCTAACTAAGACAACTTTCTCCTCCAGGACCTGGCCCTTCCGTTATCTCTTCTTTCCATATCATTCACGTCATTAGTCTCTGCTGGCTTTCCTCTGAGGCTACCAACCCACTCAACCCTTTAAAATGAAACAGAGAGGAGAGATTAGCCCTGCAGCTAGCTAATGCCCCTTCTCTTCTTTTCCTGTCTTAAAAGAGTGGTCTGACTCCCCAGGGACCACTGTTCACTTCCATTTCCTCCTTACGTGGGCAGCCTGATCTCTTCCACCACCCCCGTGAACCCTGTCTGCAGAGTATCTCCAGTGACCTGTGCATTGCCAGTTTTCAAGTCCGTATCTTCCTAAGTCTCTTTGTGCCATTTAAAATTTTTAACTACTCGATGCCCCCAGGTACTCATTACTCCTTTGTCTGGGATCCTTTTCAACTAACTCTTGCATCCACACCTAAATAGGACTTTTTAGGATTATTTCTGTTTTTCTTGTGGAGACAGGGTCTCAGTATGTTGCCTGGGCTGGTCTCAAACTTCTGGCCTCAAGCGATCCTCCTGCCTCAGCCTCCCAAAGCACTGGGATTATAGGTGTGAGCCACCATACTGGCTGACGTTTTAGGATCCTCATTCTAGCCAATTGCCTTTCTTTCTACTGACTTTCTATTGTCATTTCATTTATTATCACATTGCAGCTCCCACACTCACCTTTATGCTGCTGCGTGAGCTCCCTCACCATAATCTTGTTGTTACTGCTCCTCTGACCACTGGGATGTAACAGGAGCCCCTCAGCCTCAACATGATTTTTTTCTTCTGATATCAACTCTTCCTCCTGCATTCCCTACCTTAGGTAGTGTATCATGCGCTCAAACAGAAAACTTAGAGTCATAATTAGACTAGCCCCCTTCCTTCGTTCCCAGCAATCATGTTTCAGTTATTTTGCCTCTGAGATATTTGTGTTGATTGATTGCTTATATCTCCTCAAATTCGTTTTACCGGAGATATTTCTCAAATCTGGCCTCTCTCTATGCCCTAGTCCTCTTTCCTGGCAGATCTCTGTACTTACACTGTTCTCTGTATCTGAAATGCTTCCCTCACTTTCGTTGTTGTTACTGTTGACATTTATTCATTCTTATAAACTTACTTCCAGCTTCATTGCCCCTTTACTTCTATGCATGTGTCTTTCTTAACACTAGAGATACTGTGTACCTGCCTTTCCCACTAGACTAGGCGGTTTCTTTAGGACAAGTCTTTTCCCCAGTCTATTTTTTTAATTTATTTATTTTTATTTTTGAGACAGGGTTTACACTCACCCTAGCTGGAGTGCAGCGGTGCGAGCTTGACTCACTGCAGCCTCAACCTTCCAGCTCAAACCCTTCTCCAACCTCAACCTCCCAAGTAGCTGGGATCACAGGCATGCATACCACCATGCCCACCTAATTTTTTTGACTTTTTATAGAGATGATCAGTGTTGACCAGCCAGTTCCAGGCTGGTCTGGAACTCCTGAGCTCAAGCAATCCTGCCTTAACCTCCCAAAGTGCTGGGATTTACAGGTGTGAGCCACCACACTTGGCCTTTTTCCCACTCTTTAATTCATCTTTTTACTTCCAAGGCCTACAGCAGTACCTAAAACTTACCACATCCTCAATAAATATTTGTTGAACCAGATCATACTTACTTCTTAGAGTAATCAGAGCACATGAAAAGCATTGGAAATGGGAACTTTGGAGGAAAAATATACTCAGTTATCCAAAGGATCACTCATGCAGCTGTTGCAGGACTCCTGGATATTAACATGTAGACTCTCTTCTGCTTCCCGTCTTTGCCTTTGAACGCATAGTGCTAAGTGGCCCTCTCTCTCACCCAATCTGTCTTTGTCTCTGCTCTCAGTCTGCCCAAGTCCTGTGTATTCTCTTGGACTCAGCTCTTGGCCCACCTCAGAATGGGATAGAGGCCTCTGATCCATGCTGCTGTGTGTAGCAGGGCACTTATCAGAGGGCATTCTTGTTATCAAAGGGTTTCCTGTTTCCTTGTCTGTCGTCCCCAGTTAACTGTTGAGCACATTTAGAACAGAGACCAAAGTCGTGCTCCTCTTACGTTTTTAGTGCCTGACATGGCTCTGCTTATTAAATGTTTGATGAATAATGAAGGAATATACTTTTAAAAGTAGCAGATGTTTGTGGGTATGCTGTTACTGAAACCCCCACCCACCTGGAAGATAAAGCTTAGGTTTCCTTTCTTGAGTAGGACCTTAAAAGCCATGTATTTTGGGTGCATTCAAATTCTGATGTCTCCGGTTAGTAGTTGTTAATCACACTAGCTGATCAACTACTGGTCTTAAATCAAAGCATTTATTATCAAAGCCTTTTTGTTTATGAGTACAAACATACCATTGATGTTTATAAGAAGAATTATTTTCTCCCCTGAATGTAAACTAGCCACAAAAGCTGGTGTACACATGTGATAGTGTTTTTCATCGAGTTTAAAGAATGTTGGCCTTTGATGTTCTGCCCTTGAATGGAAATGAGCCTGTATTACAAAATCACTAGTGAGGAAAATGGGGAACTTCTAGGCAAGCACCTGAGAAGCATTATTAGAATTCCTGAGCATTAAAATCCAACAGATGCATCTTTCATGACATTAAAAGCAGCTCCACTTTCTAGTAGTAGCCCATATGCCTTATGTTGTAAAAATGAATGATATTAAGTAGAATCTGTTAATATTCATCTTAAGTAGAAATATCTTAGTCAAAACATTATTGAAAGCAAAAGACAATAACACAAGGTAGCTTTAGCAAAAAAAAAAGTATAAAAGTTTTTAAATAAGCTGTAAGGAAAAAGGAGTGTCTCATGGGAAAAGGGTCTAGGAATGAGACTCTAAAAGCAGGCCCTTTTGGTCTTTCTCAGACCATAAGATCTCTCATCGCTACTTCTTTGCATGACTTGCCTTTTTTTTCTTTCTTTCAGCCTAGTTTGCTCAGTTTGCCTGGCCATCTGGTAGAAGGTAGCTACCTCATAGCACTCTAGGTTATGGATCCTCTTTCAGTTCACCTAAAGAGCCCAGACTGAATTAGAATCTCTCAGTTGCAGTTCCGGCCTCACAGAAGAGAAGTTGATCGAGGCAGCATAGGTAGATCACAAATCCAGCATGGTCCAGGCAGCTGTGGTCAAGGAGACAGACCCATGTGACACAAATATGGTTACCTTGGCACACGTCTGAATGCAAAGAGACAGTTCTCAGATAGGATGGGCTATCATGAGCTAGACAAACAACCCCTACCAACACCAAAAACCAAGGAAGTGTAAAGTAAAAAGGACAGTGTAGCACTTATCTCAGTATATATTATTTATAGATTTATTGCCTTTTTCCTCCACCAAACTATGCATACCATGAGGTCAGGCGCCATATTTATGTTTTAATTCTCTAGCACCTGGCAGTACCCAACAATAGGCATTCAGTAAATATTGGATGAACAGAAAGTAATGTAAGCTCTGCCTTCAGGGGAATTATAGTCTGGTCATGAAAGCAGGCAGTAAACAAACAAGCAAATAAAAAGATGTAATTGTGGTGAATACTAAGAGAGTTAAAATGAGGGGGGTAAAGGAGGGGTTACAAACTACAACAAACTTTCGGAAGGTAGGTGGTGGTGTTAAAACCCAAGGTATCTGTACTAACTTTGCTTATTCATCCCAAGAGGCTGGAGGTGGTAATCATGAAAGATTCCATTTATATTTTGTTTCATTCATCATTTTAACTCATTAAAAAATGTAGTTTACATTAAAGCATAGGTTGCTAAAAGATTGTTATAAAGAACCATATAAAACTTTAAATAAATTTAATTAATAATTTGCTGATATCTTTTCATTTTTATCTTCCATTTTTCAACTGGTAAATTCTTAGCCCAGAGCTCGATGTAATTATATAACAGTTCTATGAGGTGGTCAGTGATTAATCAAGTGCACAATAAGAGATACACATTGGTCAACACTGCAAGGAGATTTAGATTAAGATTACAAATAGCACAATGTGAAAGACATGTTCTCTCAAGGAGGATCAGGCAGGATCAGATGATACATCTGGATGTGTTTTTCAGTGTGATGGAAAGATTGTTTCCAGTAATCTTAGTGATGGTAAAAGATAGAGGAGGCGAGATCTAGGAAATGTGTTTTTCTGGAGTTATATTAGTGTTCTTGTTGCCAGTATCTAATAGTGTTTCCAGAACTCCTAAACAATAATTACCAGAGCTTTTTACCTAGCTTTATTAATTAGAGTAACTAACAGGAGCTTCTACATAAACAACTCCAAAACCCCAGTGGCTTATTAAACTGTAGATTTTTTTTCTATGTAAAGTTCAGTGCAGATAAAAGGGCTGTTTGTTCCATAAATTTATTCAGGGACCCAGGCTCTTTCCATCTTGTGGTTCTGTCCTCCTGTACTATATTTATTCAAGCTGGTCCCTGGGGAAAGAATGAGATTGGGCCAGGACTACACCAGGAAGTGCATGCACATCACTTCCACTCTCATTTCATTGGCCAGGATTGAATCACAAGTACCACACCTACCTACAAGGAGGGCTGGACAGAGGTATAGTTGGGGACCCAGGAGAGAGAGAGCGTTAGTGACTATTCTCAATGTCCACCACACTGGCAATATGTAGATTCAAGAAGCTATGGGAGAAAGAAAAAGAAGAAAGAAGAAAGAAGGAGGAGGAGAAGGAGGAGAAGAAGAAGAGGAGGAGGAAGAAGAAGAAGAAGAAGAGAAGAAGAAAGAAGAAGCAGCAGCAGCAGCTGGGGGGAGGGGAAGAAGAA
>NW_016107383.1:11274006-11283947 GCF_001604975.1 Cebus imitator
AAAAAAAAAAAAAAAAAAAAAAGAAGCTATAGGACGCCAGGAACAGTGGCTGACACCTGTAATCCCAGTACTTTGGGAGGCTAAGGTGGGTGTATCACTTGAGGTCAGGGGTTTGAGACTAGCCTGGACAACATGGTGAAACCCCATCTCTACTAAAAATACAAAATTAGTCGGGTGTGGTAGCACATGCCTGGAATCCTAGCTACTCAGGAAGCTAAGGCAGGAGAATCGCTTGAACCCAGGAGGTGGAGGTTGCAGTGAGCTGCGATCGCACCATTGCACTCCAACCTGGGTGACAAAGCAAGACTCTGTCTCAAAAAAAAGAAGCTATGGGAAACATGAAAAAGATAATATTGTAGAAAAGCCCTTTGTATCTTCAAAAGAATTTTGTTGCTAAAATTTGAGATCATTTCAGATAAGTTATCTTTCCAAAAGCTTCTTACCACGGGTAGTGCTGTTGGCTTCTACAAATCAGATATGATTCCCTGGTTCTGTCAGTGCTGGAAAATTCAGAAGAAAAATAATAGCAAATCGATTCTGAAAAGTAGTCATCTAATCAGAATGGTGGTAGTTCGTGCCTTTCCTTCTAAAGCATAACTATGAGTTACATGCCCATCAAAGCCTATCATCATCTCCTCTAGGAGTGTTCCTCAACATGAATGAGTTTCAAATGTTGGCAGGTTATACTTGCTGAAGACCCATTTAGTCTGGAGCTCCATTTCCCAATCAAGAATTTAGGAAAGAGTGTAATTTTATAATTTTACTTAGACCTGTCCCAGGGGGCCTCTTTTAGGTCTGATACCATATACTTTTGTCCATGGTGACAGTAGGTATGTCCCAGCTCTGTTTCAGGGATTCTGCAAATTTAAATTCTACAATAGCTTACACTATTGAGCACTTAACTATATTCTGTGTACCATTCTAAGAATGTTATATCCTCATGAGAATCCATGTGGCATTTATTACTGTTATGCTCATGTCTGGGAAATAGGATGCTTCCCCTCCTTGCACTCAGGGATCTTGTCCATTAATCCACACTGGAAGTTACCCCTGCCCAGGAAGTTTATCAAGGGAAATATAAAATTGGCAGTTTATTCTTATTGTTATAACCAGGCTATGGTTCTTATTGTTATAACCAGGACTGATGAAAATTTGAAGCAATTGTATTTTTATTTTTATTTATTTTTTTTTGAGACGGAGTTTCACTCATGTTACCCAGGCTGGAGTGCAATGGCGCGATCTTGGCTCACCGCAACCTCCGCCTCCTGGGTTCAGGCAATTCTCCTGCCTCAGCCTCCTGAGTAGCTGGGATTACAGGCACGCGTCACCATGCCCAGCTAATTTTTTGTATTTTTAGTAGAGACGGGGTTTCACCATGTTGACCAGGATGGTCTCGATCTCTTGACCTCGTGATCCACCCGCCTCGGCCTCCCAAAGTGCTGGGATTACAGGCTTGAGCCACCGCGCCCGGCCACAGTTGTATTTTTAGATGCCTCAGATTTCGTTTGGCAAATGGTTGTTGTGGTGCTGACCAGCATTCCCCATATAGAGCACAGAATTCTTTGTTTAGTTTTATTTGCTGACTCCAGTGGGTAAATTTTGAAATTTATTTGAACTCAATTCAATAAATGATCACTGAGCATCCACTCTGTAGAAAGCTCCATGCTAATTATTATAAGGAACACAAACAGGAGGAAGGCTTAGTCATCAAGCATACTGATGTATCGAGGTAGTGGGATTACCCTAAACATTATGAGGTCGTTGAGACTTCTGAAGACCATCCTGTAGGTCTTGAACCTTTAGCTGATGGGTTAAACACTGAATGTTGTGAAAGATGATGGCCTTAGGATCCCAAGTTAAACAGTTATATCTCCTACTATATGATATGCTAATATTCTTTTTTATAACAGTTTTATTAAGATGTAATCTACATACCATACAGTTTACCCACTTGAAGTGTGCAGTGCCTGGGTTTTGTTTTGTTTTTGTATATTCACAGAGCTATGCAGCCATCACCACAATCAATTTTAGAACATTTTCAAAAAGAAACGCTGTATTTCATTGACTTCCTATTAGCTGTAGGCAACCACTAAATCTACTTTCCGTCTCTGTAATTTGCTATTTGGGACATTTCATATAAACATGCATATGTGGTCTTTTGTGACTGGATTCTTTCACTTGGCATAATGTTTTCAAGGTTCATCCGTGTTGTAGCATGTATCAGTACTTCATTCCTTTCTAGTGCTGAATAACATTTTGTTGTATGAATATACCACATTTTATTTATCATTCTTCAGTTGATGGTCATCCAGATTGTTTCTGTCTTTTGGCTATTATGGGTAGGGCTGCTGTGAACATTCATGTACAGTGTATATTTGTTTTTATTTCCATTTCTCATGGTATTTATCTAGCAATGTAATTGCTGGATCATATGGTAACTCTGTGTTTACCCTTTTTAGGAATTGCCAGACTGTTTTCCAAAGAGACTGCGCCATTTTGCATTCCCACCAGCAGTGTATGAGGGTTCCAGTTGCTCTACAGCCTCATCAACACTTATTATTATCTGTTTTTTATTGTAGCCATCCTAGTGGGTGTGAAATGGTATTTCATTATTTTGATTTGCACTTTACTGATGGACTAATATTGTAATATTTATTTTACCAATCTAGGGCTGAGGTTTCGATCATATACTTTCTTATGCACACAGTAGAAACTGTTTTACATTACTGGATTGACTTTCTGAAACAAAACCATAGTTCTATACAAAATGAATGTTGTTTATGGGGTTAGAATTATATCTGAAAAAAACATAAAGTAAAACGACATGGAGTTAAGATTATGCACTCATCTGGAAAATTTGTTTTGCAGTATGAATTCATTCACTGTGTTTCCAGACCTTTATCTGAGCTACTCAAGTACTACTATGTGACATTTACTGGATAAATCCAGACAGCACTTTGGTTAAATCCACAGTGTGATGTCACCCAGTAAACACTTGAAAATGGAGATGTGTGTCTCTTCTGGTTTTATCAGTTGAGATTAGTGGTGGTTCACAGCGTGGTGAACTTTTTCTCCTCTGTGATCCATGAGGCTGTGTCTCATTGTGGGCCAATAATCTGTCACCTGAAACTACTTAAAATAGGTTGGACTTTCTTGAATGTCGTGTTGCTGTGATGACATGGGTTTTTGGCTGCAGAAGGGAAAGAAACTTTTTATAACTTTTAGTTGCCTCTGTATTCCTTGTAAAAGGGATAGAGTAAAAGTACTGTGATTTGTAGCCCCTTGCTTATATAAGTAGACTATTTTCTGAAGCAGTTTTTCCATCCATCGCTTCACCTTCTGGGGCCCCTAATCTGGTTACTTTTGTGTTTTCTGTCAAAGAAAGAAAATGACATGGGGCTTGGAAGGTGGCAGAGTTTCACCATCTTGGTCTGACCAACTAGCAGATAGGTAAAAACAGCATCCAAAAAGGCCATTTGATGAGAAAAGAAAAAAATTAAAAGTTGAAGAGAATTCAGAGGATGCTTTCTTCAGAAAAGCGTTTTGGGTTTCTCAGAAATTTCCGCAGAAAAGAGGCCTTAGCAATAGACTGGTCATCCTTTCTGACCCACTGAGACAGTAACATACAGGTCAAAATTCTCTTTACTGGGCTGCACACTCTGTCTCCACTTAGTACAGCTTTGGGAAGCTCTAAGAGGGACAAAGGGGGCTAAGAACTGAGAGCGGAGCATTAACCCTTCGTAATACATCATCTTATGTTCTGCCTCACTGGTTTCCTAGTGTGTGATTGTGTGACTCGGTTGGGGAATAGTTGGAGCTTGAATTTTGTCTCCCCCAAAGAAAAAGGAAGCAACAACTTTATACATTTATAGAGCTGGATTTTTTTGTTTGTTTTTTTAAACTCTAGTGAATTCTGTTTTGAGCACTCTGTTCACTAAAATTTTATTTTGGATGAAACTGAAGCATATCATAACCCAATAATAACTGTTACCTCTACTGAAGATCCTAATCTACTGCATAATCCTGAACCATGTGCCTTCACAACTATCAAAGAAGAAATAACTAATATTTATTAAAGTATGAGTAGGAATTACAGCTTAGATTCTGATTTTTGCAAATGATTAGCTCTAGATTAATTTTTAAAACAATACCTAGCACTTATTGAACATTTACTGCATGCTAGGCATTATAATAATAGCCTTGCATAGGTTATCTCATTTAATTCCTTCCATGGCCCTATGAAACAGGTACTGTTATTATCTTCTTTTTACAAACTGAGGTAAATTTAGTGCTGTCATATACAGTTTGCACCCTTAACTTCCAACACTCAACTTCTGCTGGGTACATGACATATTGAATGAATACTATGTTTGTAAAAGAAAGAGAATATGCATGAATGAATAAGAGATAGCATATCCAAACAGGGAAGCAAACTGATGGGTTTGGCTGTTGTCAAATTTTGTTGTTGTTTTTGCCATGGTAATTTTTTTTTTTTTTTTTTTTTTTTTTTTTTTTTTTTTTTTTTTTTTTTTTGAGACAGAGTCTTCTCTGTCACCCAGGCTGGAGTGCAGTGGCACAATCTTGGCTGACTGTAACCTCCAATTCCTGGGTTCAAGTGATTCTTCTGCCTCAGCCTCCCTAGTAGCTGGGATTATAGGCATGTGCCACCACACCAGGCTGATTTTTCTGTATTTTTAGTAGGTACGGGGTTTCACCATGTTGGCCAGGCTGGTTGGTCGCAAACTCCTGATCTCAAGTGATCTGCCCGCCTGGGCCTCCCAAAGTGCTGAGATTACAGGTGTGAGCCACCATGCCCCACCTGCCATGGTAATTTTTAAGAAAGCTTTTAACATTTCCTTTTCCTCTTTCATATTGTTGCTTACAAACATAAGGCAATAACTGCTGAGAAGCAAACTCAAGGTGGGGCATTCCTGCAGGAAAATGGCCAAGATGTACTTCACAGAACAAATATGGGTCAGAGAATTTGCTGACTTTTTTCTCTTAAGAAATTAGAATAAAAGGAACATTGCTTATACCAATTTTTCTTTAAGAAACCAAATACCTCTGATTACTTATTTTGCATAGAAGATATAGAGTATATTTAGAAATTCAGGAAGTATTTTTCTCATTGCAAACATTAAGTTATTCATAGTCACGTATTCAATTAAATTGTTAAAATCACTTCACTGGGCCGTTTTACTGAGATATCCTAAAATTAATGAATTCATTAACATCTCTGTCACATTCACTCACACACCCATTTTTAACAATGTCTATTTCATATTTTCATGCTTTTCAGTTAGAGTATATGTCTGAATATAATGTAACTAAAGCTACATTCCTATAAAAGTGCCGGGCCAAAATGCCAAACCAGCAGTCATCGCCAAGATAATACATCCAATCTGCAGTTTCTTTTACCCAGTCTTTCTCCTCCCCTACAAAGGCAATCTTTAACCTCCTCTATAAAGTCTCTAAGAAGTCATCTTTGGCTGAGGGACCCCCTGGGACAGGCAGCTCATTCCATTTTCAGATAGTTCTAAATGGTGGAGATGATTTCCTTTGTTTAGCCAAATTTTGTGTTCTTTAAGGCCTGCTTCTCCACAATAACTATTCCTTCTGGAATGAGACACAGTAAAAATTAGGGTGAAATATCTTAATGAGCAAACACTTAACCTGTAATCCCAGCACTTGGAAGGCCTAGACAGAAAGATCAGTTCAAGCCAGCAGTTCGAGACCAGCCTAGGCAACAAAGTGAGACCGTGTCTCTACAAAAAAAAAGATTTTAAAGCAGGCAGAGTAGTGTGTGCTTGTAGTCCTAGCTACTTGGGAGGCTGAGGTAGGAGGATCACTTGAGCCCAGGAATTTGAGGCTACAGTGAGCTATGATTGAGCCAAGCAACAGAGTCGGACTCTGTCAAAAAAAAAAAAAAAAATATATTGATGACTTTTACAATATGCAAAGCAATTATGAAATGTATCAGAATGTGAATACATATGCTTCATAATATTAATATGGATGAATAAACATGGACTTTGAAGTCACATGATAGCAAAAATAGTGCTGACTGAGCTGGTCACAGTGGTGGACACCTGTAATCCCAGTACTTTGGGAAGCCGAAGCCAGAGGATCACCTGAGATCAGAGGTTCGAGACCAGCATGGCCAACATGGTGAAACCCCATCTCTACTAAAAGTACAAAAAATTGCTGGGCACAGTGGCTCACGCCTGTAATCCCAGCACTTTGGGAGGCTGAGGCAGGCGGATCACCTGAGGTCAGGAGTTTGGCACCAGCCTGGTCAACATGGTGAAACCCTGTCTCTTAAAAAAAATAAAAAGAAGATAAATTAAAATAAAGGAAAAATACAAAAATTTTCCTGGGTGTGGTGGTGCATACCTGTAGTCCCAGCTACAAGGGAGGCTGAGGCCAGAGGATCACCTGAACCTGGAATGTGCCACTGCGCCAGGCTAATTTTTCTGTATTTTTAGTAGGTACGGGGTTTCACCATGTTGGCCAGGCTGGTTGGTCTCAAAGAGATTGCAGTGAACTGAGATCACGCTACTGCACTCCATCCTGGGTGACAGAGTGAGACTCCATCTCAAAAAGTAAATAACTAAAATAGTGCTGACTGTATGCCAGGCACTATTGCAAATACTTTATATAAATTAACTCATTTATCCTGACCACAGCCCTTAAACTAAGACACACAGTTAAGACACTTGCTCAAAGTCACCCAGTCAGTAAACATGAGATCCAGCATTTACAATCAAGGAGTTTTCCTGATCCCTTAGCTCTGCGGACCCAGAGCCAGATCTTCCAGTACTGATGCTGTGCCACATTAGCAGGATGCTGCCGGAAATTTACTTAAACGATCTTTATTTTTGTTTCCTCATCTGTAAAAACTGTCAGAGTTGTTATAGTAATTAAATGGAGTATCATTGAACGTGACCAGTGGTTCTTAGCAGGGATTACATATCAAATTCGTCTGCTGGTTTTTGTTTTTTGTTTTGTTTTGCTTTTTTCCAGTTTGGGTCCTACCAGGAACTTCTGATTCATTTAAATACTATGTGGTTTGTTGTCACCAGTTTGAGACTCATGTCAACACTGGTTCAGAATAAGCAGGGTGATTTCATAAATTCATCTTCTTGATAACTACAAAACTCAGGACAGTGTTAGTCAGCATTGATGGCATTAAGTTTTGGGTGACATTAAAGTCTGATTTCAAAATCCCATAATAGTTGTTCCTCTGATCCTTAAAATGAACTTCCTTGCCCCCATTTATTGCTGAAACATTTATCTGCATGCATACCCAAGGTAGCACATTTTATGAATAGCTGATGCTAGTGAAAAGAGTATTTTGTTATTTTCTTCTGTATTTGATAACTCCTTTACTGTGACCCAGTGAACCATTCTGAAAGTAACCTTTAAAGTATTTTTATAGCATCACCTACAAATATTTTATATTTTTAAATCTGTATACAGTGAAATGCATGAGGTTATCAATAGTCTAGTTGATACAGGATTCTCATCAATCAAGAGGAGATTCTTTGTCAATGTGCTCCCTTTTTAACAAGAAAGGAGCACTGTATTAATTTGTTTTCACACTGCTGTAAGGAACCACCTGAGACTGGGTAATTTATTTAAAAAACAAGAGGTTTAATTGACTCACAGTTCCTCATGGCTGGGGAGGCCTCAGGAAACTTAAAATCATAGCAGGATGTGAAGGGGAAGCAAGGAACGTCCTATATGGCAGCAGGAGAGAGTTGGGTGGGGGGGAACTGCCACACACTTTTAAACCATCACATCTCATGAGAACTCGCTCAGTATGACAGGAACAGCATGAGGGAAACTGTCCCCATGACCCCATCACCTCCCAGGTCTCCATCACCTCCCAGGTCCCTCCCTCAATATTTGAGATGAGATTTGGGTGGGGACACAGAGCCAAACCATATTAAGCACCTCTAGGGAAAATGTAACAGCCCCTTTCATGCATTTATTTATTGGGGGTGTGGGCAATTAATTTCACTGAGAACAACCTAAGAACTTTTGGCTTATGGAAAGAATGCCATGTCATTTGAATACTATTACCTTGACCTCATAATTTTTCCTTTTTTTTTTTTTTTTAAAGACAGAGTCTCACTCTGTCATTCAGGCTGGAGTGCAGTGGCACAATCTTGGCTCACTGCAGTCTCCGCCTCCTGGGTTGAAATGATTCTCTTGCCTCAGCCTCCCGAGTAGCTGAGACTCCAGGCATGCACCATCACACTCGGCTAATTTTTGTATTTTTAGTAGAGATAGGGTTTCGACATATTGGCCAGGCTGGTCTGGAACTTCCAACCTCAGGTGATTCATCTGCCTTGGCCTCCCAAAATGCTGGGATTACAGGCATGAGCCACCCTACCTGGACAATTTTGGCTTTCTTATACTGGAAGTGGGTCACTTCAAGGGCTGTGCCTCTTTTTTTTTTTTTTTTGAGACAATTCTTGCTCTGTCACCCAGGCTGGAGTGCAGTGGTGCAGTCATGGCTCAGTGCAGTTTCAAACTCCCAGGATCAATTGATTCTCACACCTCCACCTCCCAAGTAGCTGGGACTACATCCAGCTAATTTTTTTATGTTTTAGTACAAATGGGGTTTCACCATATTGCTCAGGCTGGTCTCGAACTCCTGAGCTCAAGTGATCCTCTTGCTTCGGCCTCCCAAAGTGCTGGGTTTACAGACATGAACCATCACACCTGGCTGTCCCATTTAGACCTCATTCTAGGCCAGATCAAAGGTGACAAGGCAGATTCAGAGATTAATTGTGGTATCTCAGTAAGTTGGCACTGTTCCATTCAACAGTCATTTATTGAGCATCTGTTATTCACTATGCAGTGGGGGTACAAAGATGCAAAGAACATTGTCTCTGCACTGAAGGTTACCGTCTGTGGGCGGCCGGGGAGGAACAGGTGGTTTTGGTAAAGTTCAGCAAGTGTGTTACGGTGGAGGAGGTACGAGGTGCTTTGAGAGTAGAAAGAAAGGTCGCCTGATGTAGCCTGGGGAGGGAGGAAGAAAGACAGGAAGGGGCTGGTCTGCAAAGGCTTTCTGGTGGGGGAAAATACTGAGATGAATGTTAAAGGATGGATTGATGCTAGCAAAGTGAAGAATGGCTGGAAGAACATTCCACCTGGGCTCTACAGCCCCTTGAGCAATCTTATAAATCGTCCTACCTAAACAGTGGTCATCTCAGTTCCAAATAGTGTCCTTTCTGACTCACTGACTTTCCATCCTCTCATTATTTGACTGTTAGATTATTTCTGTGTCACAGTCATTAACTCGTTTTGTGAAGTATGGCTACAAAGAGGAAAAAAAAAATCTTTGAGCTGTGCCTTTTTGACCCTGAAATGAACAGTCTGGGTGACCCATTTAGCCTGACCTCTATCGTAAGTTGAGCAGGATTAGCTGGGGAGTGTGCTAGAACCCCAGCAGCACAGGCTGGTGGGAAAGGGGGCCTGAGGAAAATCTCCTGCCTGTACAGTTGGCATCCAGCGGGGGTTGTCACACCAGCAGAAGCGGGACAGCAAGGAGCGTCCCAAGTAGTCATCCAGCCCGAGGTTTCCCTGGCCAAAGGTAGGAGAATACAGCGGTTCGTGGTATCCAGCATCTCTCACAAACTAGCTTTGTGACCTTCACAAATTCACCTTTCAGTGCTTGGTCTTCTCTTAAATAAGTAATAACAATGGTATCTCACTACATGGAGGTGGTGGTGGGGTGGTGGTAAGGATTAAGTGAACATATTCACCAAAAGTACTTGGAAGCTTTTGTTGTTAATTATTAGGAGACAAAGTCCCAATTCCCTTAGAAGGGGACCCAGGCATGGCATCAGAGCCTCTATAGTTAGTGAGCTCTACTTCTCCACAAGACATGAGTTTTCCATACAACCCAATTTTTTTTTTTTTTTTTTTTT
>NW_016107383.1:11283993-11300409 GCF_001604975.1 Cebus imitator
TTTTTTTTTTTTTTTTTGAGACAGAGTCTCACTCTGTCACCCAGTCTGGAGTGCAGTGGCGCGATCGTGGCTCATTGCAACCTCCGCCACCCAAATTCAAGCAATTCTCCTGCCTCTGCCTCCCGAGTAGCAGGACTACAGGCACGTGCTGCCACGCCTGGCCAATTTTTGTATTTTTAGTAGAGATGGGCTTTCACCCTGTTGCCCAGGCTGGTCTTGAACTCCTGAGCTCAGGCAATCCCCCGCCTTGGTCTCCCAAAGCACTAGGATTACAGGCATGAGCTATCGCGCCTGGTTTTGTTTTGTTTTGTTTTGTTTTGTTTTGTTGAGACTGAGTCTCACTCTGTCACCCAGGCTGGAATGCCGTGGCGTGATCTTGGTTCACTAAGCCTCTGCTTCCCAGGATCAAGCGATTCTCATGCCTCAGCTTCCAAGTAGCTGGAAATTCAGACGTGTGCCACCACACCCAGCTAATTTTGGTATTTTTAGTAGAGATGGGGTTTCACAATGTTGGCCAGGCTGGTCTTGATCTCCTGGCCTCAAGCGATCCACCCACCTGGACTTCCCAAAGTGCTGAGATTACAAGTGAGAGCCATCATGCCCAGCCCCAATTTCATTTTTAACACACACTTATTGAATGTTTCCTATGTGCTAGGCACTGTTCAAAGCACTGGGGATACATTAGAGGAATCAGTCCATGCAAAGGCCCTGGTGTGGGAGTTGGCCTGACACATGTTCCAGGAGTGACAAGGAGGTTCCCATGGAATGAGTGAGTGAAAGGAAAGTAGGAGATGAGATCAGAGAGCTAACAAAGTGGATGGCGCAGGGCTTCTCAGGCCATTGGAAGGACTTTGGCTTTTACTTAGAGGTTAATATGGGGTGAGAAGTGAGAGAAGAATGATAACTACTGCTGATTATTGAGCTTATAGAAGATAGCTGGCACTGTGCTAAGTGGTTGACCTGTGTTATCCTTCTCAATCAAAACCAGCAGATTAGAACAATGATGTAAGGCAAATGGACTGTCCCCAGGGAGGATGCTGAGACAGAGGGGTTGGGGAGTGTGCCGGGGCAGTATTTAAACCCAGATCTATGTGGCTTCCTGATGTCATACTGTCATTTAATGAATATCGGCATGTGCTTGCCACCAGATTGCTGTAGCAAGACTAATCTTAGCCTCCACTTGACCACTCTGCAAGACCACTGCCCAGGAACCGGATAGGAAGTTGGTGTCTGTGCCTCCAAACCACTCTGGGAATCCGGGACAAAGAGTCTGAGCGCACAGCATGCACCACACACGCATTTTCCCCAGGGCACGACGCAGGGTGATGCAGTGTCCATGCTGCCACTCCACGCTCCCGGCATCTCTGTTTCGCAAGTGGAGAGTTTCAACGCCTCACTCTTTCCATATTTAAAGACTCAGTGTTTCTGAGTGCCTTTTAAGGGCAGGGTGGAATCAAAGCCCAAAATACCAAAGGTTCAGTTTCCTGTTACTGACCACACTAGACCAGAAAATGAGGCAGCTTTCAGAGCAGCTGCCTCCTGCTGTGAACCTGCAGTTCAGCTTTGACTCAGGGGAGCCTGTGGGAACTGTCAGACTCCTTCATCTGCAAGCTGTTGTTCTCAACTGAATGGACACACCCTAAGTCAAGTTGTGTGTTCAAGACCAATCTGCAGTGCAGAACATGAAGAACACACAGAATTCTTGTGGAATTCTAATTCTAGTCTATTTGCAGGACTAAATAAGGACCTACCCAATAATCCTCTTAACTCATGCTCCACTAATTTGAAATTTGTGATGACCATCGAAGGAACTAAACTGTAAAATAAAAGGGCAAGGGTATCGATTTTTTTCAATAAGTATATAAATTAGCTGCCTATTTTGTGCAAAGTATAATACTGGGTGCCAAGAATGTCAAAATGAGTGTTTATGAAAAGGAGATAATTTATAAGTACTTATGGTATACTGTGAGTATTATTAACTATATATTCCAATTACTGCACACAAATTCAACTGTACATACTCAACAAAAATGGAGAGAGAGTAAAACAGAGAGGAAATTTAAATAGTACAGGTAATTTTGTCCACCAGTCCCACACTGAGCATTAGATGGCAGGGATGCATCCGTGATTCCCTCCGCTGCTCTCAGCTTCTTTGTTGCTCTCATGGTATAAAGTTTCATTGCATCAAGTGTGATTGTATGTTTAAAGATATACATTGTTCGTATCGCATGTCACTGACTTCTCATGCTGGCCAAAGAAACACTGTTCTTCCCAGTGGAAGAGAAATCCTGTGTTTGACCTTCTAAGAAATTGTTAACTTGGCTTTGACATACATGAGATTTTCATCTTATGCTTTGACTTTAGAGTTTATTCTCTACATAAGATATTAATTCATTGTGCTGACAGATGTACAGTGTAGTCAAATGTGGCTGTGAATTTCAGTTTTTGACTGATTTAGACCGTGGATAAGTTATTTGACTTCCCTTAGTGCTTAAAGATTGCCTTATTCAACTCTAATCTATAAAACTAAGATACTTATATTCATTTTATTAGCATTGTCCTAATGATTAAATGAATAATATACATAAAGATCCTGACAAGATATTTAGCATAATATGTGATAGTTGCCACCGCATTCCCAGTAGGTAAAGATGTGGACTTTACCTGTGGGAGACTTTGAAGGCTTTTAGCAGAGATGTGACATGACCCATGCAGGTTTCAGGAGAGAAAAGTAGAATTGCTAGAACTTGGGGACTATTTGAAGTAAAAGGGAGTGGGAAGATCTTCACAGGTGAAGGTTGGCTTTATGTTTTCCAGCTTCAGAAGTTGGATAAATGGAGATATTAAATTAACTGTTACAAAGAATAATAAAAAGGTACTGTTTTACTTCAGGCTGAAATGATGTACCTGGCATTAAGCTAAGGAATTTAATACATTATTTGATTTAGTCACCATGATAATCCTACAGAATAAGTAGTATCATTGCCATTTTACTACTGAGAAAACCTAAACTCAGAGGAGCCTAGTGTCTTCCAGCTAATCAGTGTGTCCCTAGGATTCGAACATGGATTTGTCTGACACGAAAGCCTCATTTTAAACTACAGCAGTGAATAAGCCCATACTCTGGAAGAAGAGAAATGGAGCAGGGACACAAAGATAAAGAGAAATCTTAATTCTGGAAGTGTTAAGCTGTCAGGCAGGGATATCTTGAAGGCAGCTGGAAAGTCAGACCGGTGGGTGGGGGGAAATTTTTTAAATGTGGGTGTTCCTGGCTTATGGTGTTGGGGAGTGAGTAAGGTCACTCAGCAAGAAGTGTATGGTTAAAGAGAAACAGATCCTGAGTAAATGAAGGTTAGAAGGGGGATGCTAGCCTGGTTTAGAAACTCATATACCTGGCCGGGCGCGGTGGCTCAAGCCTGTAATCCCAGCACTTTGGGAGGCCGAGGCGGGTGGATCACGAGGTCAAGAGATCGAGACCATCCTGGTCAACATGGTGAAACCCCATCTCTACTAAAAATACAAAACATTAGCTGGGCATGGTGGCACGTGCCTGTAATCCCAGCTACTCAGGAGGCTGAGGCAGGAGAATTGCCTGAACCCAGGAGGCGGAGGTTGCGGTGAGCCAAGATCGCGCCATTGCACTCCAGCCTGGGTAACAAGAGCGAAACTCCATCTCAAAAAAAAAAAAAAGAAAAGAAACTCATATGCCTACATACTCAGCTTAAGAGTTTAGAAACACTCGTATACCTATATACAGTGTAATTTTTTCTGACCAAAGTATACCCTTGTGCTTTGGTGTATACATTTTTAGTCAGCTTGGTATTGAGAGTTCCCTGTTAGAGCTTGAGCTTCGCCCTCACAGAGCTTATAGCCCAGTGGAGAGGCTTAATAGAAGAGCCTTAAACAACAATAACAATCAGTTGCAGTAATCAGCTACATGTTACTTTAGGGTGCTGTTATGGGACACTGCATAAGATTGGCCCCTAAGCCAGACTTGAGAGTCAATAGCCAGGGAATTAGGATCACAGGTCATACTATGGAATAAGTTTATACTCGACGGGGCACGGTGGCTCATACCTGTAATTTTAGCACTTTGAGAAGCTGAGACAGAAGGATTGCTTGAGCACAGGAGCTCAAGACCAGCCTGGACAATATAGGGAGACCCCATCTCTATAAAAATTTTAAATAATAGCCAGGTGTCGTGGCATGCGCCTGTAACCCCAGCTGCACAGGAGGCTGAGGCAAGATGATGGCTTCAGCCCAGGAGCTCAAGGCTGCAGTAAGCCATGATTGCCCCACTGCATTCCAGCCTGGACAACAGAGACCCTGTCTCAAAACAAAACAAAAACAAAAAACTTATATTTAAAAAACAAAACACTGAGCAACAGCTGTTTTTGCCTCGCCTTGTCCCATCGTGGGCCCTACTGCCCAGTTTAAATTTCTCTCTTTCTCTCTCTCCTCCCCACTTCTTCCCTCCTGCAGAAAGAGATACAATGCAGCTCCATGTAACAATATGGCAGTCAAATGTATACACTGCAGTTTCTTAGATTTTTTTCCTGAACACGTAATTGCTCTAGGAGACCTGCATAAACTGTGAAAATAGCACATTTCTTTTCCACTGACCATCAGAAAAGAAAATTCCCAAGCTTTCCTATTGTACAGTGAGTAATGAGTCTCAAATTTGGCCTTTATCTTGATATCCAGTTTTTATTTTGAGAGGTTATCTAGTGTAATGGTTAAAAGTACGGGTCCTGGGGGCTAGACTGTCTGGATTTGAATTCTTGTTCTACCAATTGCTAACTCTGTGACCTTGGGCAAAATACTTAACCTCTCTGTGCTTGTTTTCACATCTGTAAGATGGGGATATCATGATATTACCTACATCCTTAGCACTATGTGAGGAATCATATGTTAATACATGTGAAATGGCTAGAACTATACATGGCATATATAAACAATTTATAAAGGTTGGATATTCATGCTTCTACTGAATTATACCAGCTGATAAAATAGCGTGTTAAGATGGGAGCCACTGGCCCGTGAGGACAGATTCCCCAGCCTATTGTAAATCACTCACAGATCAGCTCCCTGTTCACTTAACATAGAGGAAAGAGTCCAGCATTTGTTTCTTTTTCCTCTCTATTAACATTGCAGGTACTGGGCCATGGTAGATTTAGTGGGTAGTAATTTTAAGCCCCATAGCTAGAGACAAAGAAACTGTTTCTTTTTAAAATAGAAGTATCCTTCCTTCCAATCACATGTGCAATGGCTATGTTTAGAAATCTCCCAGGAGCAGTCTAGGAAGATAACTGAAAGCATGGTGTATGGCGAGATGCCTAGTATGTGATAAGGAAGGTAGGCAGGCGGCCAGCCAGCCATCGTATTGTCTGTTTCATAATGTGTTGTCAGATCAGGAAGGGAATATGATGCTTTTCTCTGTGGCTGAACTTTTCCATCAGTCCTGTTGAGTTGCCAGTTGGAAGACCCTGGTTGATACATCTCTGGACCCATCTGTCTGGAGTGGCAGCAAAGAACAAACCACAGATTCTACACCTTGTTGTGAAGCAACTGAACGTCACCCTCTCTGAGCATTTCCGCTAGCTTGCCCTAGAGATCTTAGAAAACCTCCTTTCTTCCGACAGGAAGCTACAGGGTTATAGGCTTGATATTGTTAGTGGAAGAAACTCATCAACTTCTTGAACCTGCCTCTAAAACCCCACAAAGTCGAGGGATTTTGACTAAGCAAGTGTCGTTTACTCCCTGGAGGTTG
This sequence comes from Cebus imitator, assembly GCF_001604975.1. Lineage (NCBI taxonomy): Eukaryota > Metazoa > Chordata > Mammalia > Primates > Cebidae > Cebus > Cebus imitator. The sequence continues at coordinate 11,289,764 of NW_016107383.1, forward strand.
TGTCAGCTCTAGTTTCTTTTCAATTGCTTAAGAGTTAAAAAACTATTACTGTGGTCTCAGAGGTCAGACACGAGCACTGTGAGCTGGATCTCACCCACAGATGTGTTTGGCTTGGCCCACATACTTGTATATGCATATGTCAGTTAGTTGCAACATACAAAAATTGGGGGGTTTCACATAAAAATCTGTGTTTCCAATTTCTTTAACTGCCAAATCTGACAACACTGTGTCTTCCCTCCCACCCCTGTGGAAACAGTCTGCCTGTCTGGGTAACGGTGGTCCCCTAGTCCCTACTCTTTGCCGTAGTCCTCACCTGGCCCACTTCCTTCACTCCATTTGGTTCCTAGCCTCAGAGGCATGGGAGTTTATATAAGCTTCTCTTAGAACCCGGTGCCGAGTTCTTTACAATATAATCCCAAATGAAAAGTGAAAATTCTTACTACACTCCTTGACCTAGTTTAATATGATGCTAACTACTGAGTCTCAGGCCTTTGCTCTTTGATTTAAGATAAAAAATCCTAAGTATTTTCTCTGGATCTTTTTGCAGGGGTGGGGGATCTAAGTAACAACTTTTTTTTTGTCACTTATTTAAAAATCACAGTTGGCAGTGATCCTCGCCTAATGGTCTTCTTGAGTCAGAGAAGTCTTTTTCCTTTGACCTTTTTCATGGTAGCATTTTACGCTATTCTGGTTACTACCAGCACTACAGGCTAAACAACAACCCAAAGTTTGACCCTTTGGCCTTGTCCTTAGTCAGCTACTTTTGCTGCTATAAGTTGCATCTGGGGAAGGGAGCATGGAGATCTAGAGAGGAAATAAGTTACCTGTTTGACTTCCACAGAGTTGAAAACTGAGTCATGGGGCCACACGATACAAAGGTGATGTACACAAAGTATTTGCAAATTGCTTTTATTGGGAAGTCGTTTGTCCCCCCCCTGCCTTTTCTAGCCACATGGCCAGCCCAGCCCCTGAGATTCTGCAGGCCCCCCATTCCGGTGAGCATACCTCGGTTGGTGAAATCTGCCCAGCACAAGTTCTTCCCCCACTTTTGCTATTTCCTTATTCCGAAGATAGATGGACAAGTGCATTTTCCTTACCCCCTGCCAGCTGCCTGAGGACAATTTGAGCTTGATAACATGGGGCCAGTGTGCAGTTGTCCCTGAAAGAATTGTGTTGTGAAATCACAGAGTGTAGCTACTGCATTGTAGAAGCTTAATCAGTGTATAAAAATTCATTAAGCACTTTAGGAGCTTTGGAGAAAAAGTCATTTGTGAATATTAGTCATTTATTTTATTGCCATCATTGTCTCACTTTACCATAGAAATGTTTTATTAAGGCCAGGCACAGTGGCTCATGCCTGTAATCCTAGCACTTTGGGAGGCCGACGGAGGAGAATTGCTTGAACTCAGGAGTTTGAGAGCAGGCTGGACAGCATAGTGAGACCCCTGTTATCTACTGAAAATCAAAAAAACTTGCCAGGCGTGGTTGCACATGGTTGTAGTCCCAGCTACCCAGGAGGCTGAGGCAGGAGGATTACTTTGATCTAGGGAGATCAAGGCTGCAGTGAGCTATGATCGTGCCAGTGCACTTCAGCCTGTGCACAGAGTGAGACCCAGTCTCAACAACAAAAAAAGTTTTATTAATTTGTTCAAATTCCCATGACTCCAGTTTCACTTGAGGTCATGGACTTCTCTATCAAAAAGTTTTTAGTAGCTTCAGTAGGTCTGAAATTTCAGAGTATTGAGCAAGGCCTACACTGAGCTAGAACATGATCTAATAAGATTGGACTGTCAGACAAAACAAGAAGCACCAGTCTGTAGTCAAAAGGTTTTTAAGAAGGAAATATTAAAGCTCTGCTGTGAGAAACTCAAGAAGATCATAAAGCATGTGAGCTGGAAGGCTGTTTCTTTCTCATTTCTACTGTGATGGGGGGGACCCTCATCCTAGCTAAACAGAGACACTGAAGCAAAATTAGCTGTGATTAAACAGAAACCATAGATGATATCTTTCTATTGGGAAACTAATCATTTATGTAACTGGCAGGATGAAACCTCAGAAAATAGTTGAAACATTTTGCTTAGAGTCCGGACGGGCACCTAGGAAGACTAACTCCAAAATGTCAAAATATGGAAAATACATAACTCAGACTAGAGGGAGACAGAAGTGAGTTCCATTCCCAGCCCATCAACGTCAGATGTGGGGCAAGTTATTTAACCTTTTTTGCTCCTTAGTTTTTTTTTAATCCCTAAAATAGGGATTGGAATTGGAACATTTATAAGATTGTCATGGAGATTCAAAGAAATAATATGTGGAGAATGCTTGAAACAGCACCTACCATATGATGAGTGCCCAATCAATGATAGCAATTGCAGTTACATAAAAGAGAAATGTGTAATAGCTTTTTGTCTATCGTGTTCAATATGGCTTTCAAAATAAAGGCCACTAACTCATAGTTTTACTGCTGTTTCTCCTAACTACATTTAAATCCCCAGTTACTTGAAGCCCCTTTTATTTGTCTTCTGCATAGCTACAAGTAACTCATCCATTCTCCTGTAATGTTCTCCTCCCTTAGCCAATACCATTCCAATGAATAGATGCTCAAGATCAAATGTGAACAAAGAATGTTTAGGCTGACTTTAGGACTGAATCACTGTGATCTGTTTCAGCTTCCTGGAGCTCTTTTTTCCTTCCTGCTCATTTACTGGGGAATATAATGTTTGCATCTGCTGTTGAATTACCATGTAACCATTGAGACATGTTTATTGACGAGATATATTTATGAAATGCCTTATGTTTGTGATCACTTGTAATAAAACTAATAAAGAATATGGTTTATTGATGAATATATTAGATTGCAAGGGGGAAAACCCAGTGCTAATGATGATCTCACTTTTAATATGTTAGATAATTACTCCAACTGAAACCGAATTGATTTTTATCAGATAAATTGGAGGTCAAAGTTACACCACAATAATCACTGCTTTCAAACCGTCTTTGTGTAATGTGGGGGAAGATTTTACTCTGGGGACCCTACAAGGCATTTGCCCTTGCCACCCGCAGAGGACTTGGATCTGCGCACCCACAGCTAGAAGTAGAAGCATATATTTCCTTTATTTTACCAAATAATAGAAACCATGAAGAAAACCACTCTCTTCAATAATGGGTGAAATTAGACATCAAAGAAGAATTCCCTTTCACTCAGTTCTCTGCTTCATTTAAAACCCAGAATCTTTGTAGAAGTGTGAGGGGGGGGAGGAGGAATGCACAAATTGTTTAATGTTTTTGTTTTCCCATAAAATCTCCAAAGAAGGAATCTTAGTTTCACCTTTGATATTCAAAAACATAGACAATAATAACATTTCATTTGCTCTAACATAGTTTGTGATGTCACTAGAAATTCTTGATAAAATTGTCAGCATGAGTATGCCATTGAATTAATAAACCATGCTTTATTCATGGTATGTTGTGCAATATGTCAGCATTTCCCCTTTCTTTCCTGTAAATTGTAACTTTTCTGATGACTAGCATTTAAAATCTTTTCCTGATTAAGGAATTGTCAGCTGAAATCATCAGGGATTCCCCCTTAACCATTTTGGAAGAAATCTGAAGAATTTAATGTGTTGCTTGGAAATTAAGAAATTTGGAATAATCCATGTGAAACTCAGTGGTGAAATAGAATCAAGAAATGATGGTTTTCTTGAAAATAAGATAATGATAGGGTTGCAGAAAGAATAATCAAAACCATAGAAATAATGAACTCTTTAAAACATTTAATAAACTTTAATGTCTTTGTTCTGTGCTTTTCAAAAGATTTGTTACATTGTAAGAGCTAAATTGAAAGAGAAATATTAACATTTCAGATGCTTAGGAAATGGTTTTTAAATTTAATTTCTCCAATTACTCGAGGTTAACAGAAACTTCTTTTATAAATGCGTGTTGCATCCACAGTGCCACTAGAGCAAGGGTAGCAGGCTGATATGGTAGAAAGCTGACTCACCAGGACAGAAGTTAAGAGATCTGTTTCAAGTGCAAGGGGTATATAACAAGCCTTCTGTCCAGTGGCAGGATGGGGTGGGGTGAGCAGGAGACAGCTGGCTAGTGTGATAAAGAGTAGGGCTCTGTTGGAGAAGAATCCTTAAAAAGCCTCTCTGAGGAAGTAACCTTTGAGCTGCACCAGCATGGGGAGAGCATAGCCAAGAGCTCAGCAAGTGCACAGAAAGCAAATAGCACATGCAAAGGCCCTGGGGCTAGAGTAAATTTGATTATCAAGAAACAGTGAGTAGAAGACGGATCAATAGGTGCAGCAAACCACCATGGCACATGTATACCTGTGTACCAAACCTGCATGTTCTGCACATGTATCCCGGAACTTAAAGTGAAAAAAAAAAAAACAACAAAAAACCATTGAGAAGGCAGGTATAGCTAGAGCATAGAGGGAGAGTGGTGAGGCTAAGATCTACAAGGTAGGAAGAGGCAGCCCTGATAAAAGTCAACTATGGAGAGCAAAAGTTAACAGTTGAGTTCATTTACTGTGTTTTAGAATTATCCCAATTCTAAAAATGGCACGTGGAAAACACTGTAAAGAAGAAGGAAGGGTCTCTCTGCCAAATCTCAGCCAGCTGCAAGCTCCAAATTTGTATCTGATGACAGACAGTCCTTACTCTTGGTAACTCCTAGAAAAAGAAGGGCCTCACGACTTGCCAGCTTAGCTCTTTTGTTGTCACCTTCCACATAAACAAAGGAGACTGAAGCAAAGGAAAAGTGTCCTCAAAGTCGGTCATCCTGTGCCTCCCGCGCCCGCCCTCAACCCCGTGTATGTGTTACACATGCCGAGAGTTCCCTTACCCCCCATACTCTTCCATGGGCATAGCGTGACACTGTTCAGTCTGGTGGCTGAGAAGGAAAGGAAACAAAGAAACAGAACTTTACTTTTCATCTTTCAACAGGCTTTGCAGAACAAAATGAAAAATCAAAGGGAGCCAAAATGATAGATCTGAGATTCAGTCCACCAGCTGTTACAACAAAACAGTGGCAGAAGCAACTGATACTTTCTCCCTCTATCTTCCAACCAAGACCCCCTGGAAAGCCCTGCATGAGCAACTTTAGGCTATCCGGCACTTCCAGGAGAGTTATTTAGAATAATGGAAAATGAGAAAGATTGGCACATGTTTTTCAAAGACCGGTAATCAAATAGGGTAGCAAACACACAGAGATTTGAATTGAATGAATGTAGGAGATGATTTGTTTAAAATAATTTAGCAACTAGAAGCAAAGTCTTTAATGCTTAAGTGGGTACCTAAGCAGCAGGCCAATTCCTCCCAGCCCCCACTTATACAAATCCATCTATCAGTAATGTGCTTTTTAGGTTTGCAATTTCCTTTCAAGGAGCCTTGCTTTTTTTTTTTTTTTTTTTTTGAGATGAAGTTTCACTCTTGTCACCCAGGCTGGAGTGCAGTGGTGCAATATTGGCTCACTGCAACCTCCGCCTCCCGGGTTCAAGCAGTTCTCCTGCCTCAGCCTCCTGAGTAGCTGGGACTACAGGTGCCCGCCACCACACCTGTTTGATTTTTTGTCTTTTTAGTAGAGATGGGGTTTCGCCATGTTAGGCAGGCTGGTCTCAAACTCCCACCTCAGCCTCCCAAAGTGCTAGGATTACAGATGTGAGCCACCACGCCCAGATGAGCCTTGCAGTTTTAGACACTCAACCACTCCCTGAAAATAACCGAGCCAGGTGGTGGTTGTCTACCAGTAATATTTTTTCACACCTCTGGAAGTGGAGCTGTAATCCTTCTTGATGTAAATGCTGTATAGGGACTTGCAGGCTTTCCTTCAGTATTTTCATTCATTCGTTGTACACCGTGCCTGAGCAGTGTACCAGCTGTTGGTGATACAGCAATTAAGTAAAATGCTGGATGAGGCCCTATGGGGAGATGGGCAAAGTGTGAGAAGTACTAGTACTAGAATAGAGAAGTAAACAAAGTGAGATGTCAGGGTGGAATGGGAGCGACTAATCCCAGCGAGGGAGGTGGGGATCAAGGACCTCAAAGATGTAACTAGACTCACACTGAAGGGTTTAAAGGAAGAAGATATAATTAGACACAGAGAATCACATGAAGCAAGACAGACACAGAATAACCACATAGACCATATTTTCTTCATCATGACTTTTCTCATTGACTAGAAGCTTTTTTTTCTTTTTTCTTTTCATGTGTGTTTGTGTGTTAGGAACAGATGGGGAGTTACAGGGATAGAGGGGTAGGGATGGGAGAAGTAGATGGGTAAGGAATGTGAGGCTCCAAGTCCCAGACAGAGTAGTGTATGAGCTTTAGTGTCAGAAAGACCTGAGTGGGCCTTAGGCTGTTCCATTACCTCAGAGCCCCAGCTTCCATATCAGCAAAGTGGGTAAGCGTCCTCTCGGGTTGCTGTGAGGGTGAAATGAGGTGGACTGTAGCACAGCGAGGGGCTGGGTTTGAGTCAGACAGACCTGCTTTCAAATCACACTGACTTCTTGTATTAGCTAAGGCATCTTGCATGCTAAAACCTCAGTTTTCTCATCTGTGAAATGGGAATAATAGTATCTCCCTCATGGGCGCATAAGGATTCAACTAGCTCATTCATGAAAAGTGTTTATCAGCACAGATCTGTGTACACAGTCAGCAGTGTTAGCTTTCTCCCTCTTTCTAATAGAACCTTGCTAAAGGTTAGTTCCCTTTCCCCTAAGGAAATGTGAGAGTTTCCAGTTTTAAATCCTTTGGTAATTTATTCACTGTAACTGTACAAAGAAAGAATGTGACCTTTTTAGCAATTATATTGTCCATGGAGAGTCTTCCATTCAGGCTCACTACATTCATTTTCCTTTGCTGGTAGCCTTTTTTTCTCTCTCTTTTTTAAAGACAGGGCCTCACTCTGTCACCCAGGCTGGAGTGCAGTGGCGCAGTCACAGCTCACTGCAGCCTCAACCTTCTGGGCTCAAGCGATCCTCCTACCTTATCCTCCTGAGTATCTGGGACCACAGGCACACACCACCACAACCAGCTAATGTGTTTTTTTGTTTTTTAGCAGAGATGAGGTCTCGCTATGTTGCCCAGGCTGGTCTCAAATTCCTGGGCTAAAGTGGTCCTCCCGTCTCAGCCTCCCAAAGTGCTGGGATTACAGGCATGAGCCGCTATGCCTGGTTTAGCCTGATTCTTATCAATATCTGATGATAACAAATACCATCCCAGGGCAAACAACTGAATGGCATGTCTTCTTTTTTGATTCTAGTTTCCTAATTTGAGGTAGTTTCTATACAGCTTTCTTACCTTCAGCGACACATACTTAAGCTCAGTATAACTCAATTCAGAACAACTCACCTTCTATATATAAGCTTAGTATCGTGGGAAGCACGTGGCCCAAGGCCCTCCTCTCAAGCAGCTAACGGCCTTCTTGGGAAAATAGAACTTCCAGAAAACAATTAGGCAACAATATGAAGAAAGTCTATGACGAGATACAAAGGCTATTCCAACTATGTTTATGACACTGGCAGTACGTGCACTAGTTGGAAGCTGGAATTTTCAGGGGAGGCTCCAGACTTTAAGAATTATGATCAACCAGCAGGTCTTAGAATAACCATTTTCCTCCCTCCCACTTCCCTGTCCTACCTTCCTTCCTTTTGAGATAGGGTCTTGCTATGTTGCCCAGGCTAAAGTGAAGTAGCATGATCACAGTTCACTGCAGTTCACTTCTTAGGCCCAAGCAATCTCCCACCTCAGCCTCCTGAGTAGCTGGGACTACAGGTGTACATCACCACACCCAGCTGATTTTTGCTTTTTTTTTTTTTTTTTTTGAGACGGAGTCTTGCTCTGTCACCAGGCTGGAGTGCAATGGCACAGTCTCGGCTCACTGTAACCTCCGCTTCTGAGGTTCAAGTGATACTTCCGCCTCAGCCTCCTGAGTAGCTGGGACTACAGGTGCGTGCCACCATGCCCGGCTAATTTTTGTATTTTTAGTAGAGATGGGGTTTCACCATGTTGGCCAGGCTGGTCTTGAACTTCTGATATCAAGCAACCCACCTGCCTTGGCCTCCCAAAGTGCTGGGATTCCAGGCTGGGTCACCACTCCTGGCCCATTGTTTCTGATTTCACATCATCACTCCAACTTCCCAGAATACCCTAAAGATGAGTCCATCTTGGGAAAAAATAAGACTATGATTTAAAGTCAGTGGTTCCCTAAAGTAAGATTCCCCCCACCTTTTTTTTTTTTTTTTTTTTTTTGAGAGAGGGTCTCACCCTGTCAGCCAGGCTGGAGTGCAGTGGTTTGATCATGGCTCACTGCAGCCTCAACCTCCTGGGCTTAAGCAATCTTCCCACCCCAGCATCTGAGTAGCTAGGACTATAGACACATGCCACCATACCTGGCTAATGTTTGTGTTTTTTGCAGAAATGGGATTTCACCATGTTGCCTAGGCTGGCCTCAAATTCTGGAGGTGAAATGAGCAGCCCACCTTGGCCTCCATAAATTCTGGGATTACAAGTGTGCACCACCACACCCGACCAAGATTTTTTTTTTAATATGTACTTCCTCTTCCATGCTTTGAAATTCTTTCCTACCAAATTGTATTTACACATAATAATTTTTGTCTTCCATGTTTTATTAATCAAAGACAGCTGTTTATCAGAGATCTTGGTCAGCGTAAGCCAACATGAATTCAGTATAGCAACACTATTATCTGATTCCAGGTTACGGGGGAGAAAAGAAGCTAGGATATTTCACTTATTAATTATTCATTTCAGATATACAGCCTTACTAATATCATGTACATATAAATCCAGAAAATGTGCAAAATCTAGAAGCCATGCAGAAAAAGATTGATAATTTGAACTACATAAAAGTAAAAATTAGCTGGGTGCAGTGGCTCATGCCTGCAACCTCAGCACTTTGGGAGGCCAAGACAGGCAGATCATGAGGTCAGGAGTTCAAGACCAGCCTGGCCAACATGGTGAAACCCTGTCTCTACTAAAAATACAAAAATTAGCTGGGCGTGGTGGCACACATCTGTAATCCCAGCTACTCAGGAGGCTGAGGCAGGAGAATCGCTTGAACTCGGGAGGCAGAGGTTGCAATGATCCGAGATCATGCCATTGCACTCCAGCCTGGGCAACAAAGCAAGACTCCATCTCAAAAAATAAAATAAAATAATAAAAATTATTGTATTAGAATGCCAGCTAAATTTTTTAAGATTATTTATGATATTTTTAAATTCCTTCAGTAAAGTCAAAAGACAAACTATCAGCCGAAGAGGAAAATTGTAATTTATGTGATAGAGGATTAATTTCCTGCACAAAATCTTACAAATCAATGTGAAAATGACAAATTAACATTCTACAAAATCAAAGCACATAGTTTCAGAAAAAGCAGTACCAATCACCAATAACAATATAAGATGTTTAACTTTACATAAGGAAATGAAAATAAAATAGGGCTAGGTACGGTGGCACATGCCTATAATCACAGCACTTTGGGAGGCTGAGGCAGGTGGATCACTTGATCTCAGGAGTTTGAGGCCAGCCTGGGAAACACAGTGAAACCCCATATCTACAAAAAATACAGAAACTAGCCAGATGTGGTGCCTGTAGTCCCAGCTACTTCGTGGGGCTGAGGTGGGAAGATTGCTTGAGCCTGGGAGGTTGAGGCTGCAGTGAGCCAAGATCATGCCACTGCACTTCATTCCAGCCTGGGTGACAGAGTGAGATCCTGTCTCAGAAATAAAATAATGTTTACCTATCAAATTGGAAAAGATGTACACTTTTGATAATGTTCAGTGTTGTAGTCTATATATGGGGAAGCAGACACCTTAAATAATTTATTCAACACAGAAGTCTGCACATAGACCCAAAGGTATGTGATGTTGATGGCAATATCTATTATAACAGCCAAAAACTAGAAGCAAACATTAAGTTCTGATCAAAATCAAATAACAGGGACCACACTGAACTTCCCTCCTTAAAAAAACAGAGGAAAAAAAGAAGACAAAATATATGAAACAACCATGGCATTCAAGGCATTGACATCAAGCATGGAAAAGCAATGATCCTTGAAGATAGGAAACAAATGAAATGGGTCCTATGCTTGTTCCAGCTTACTGTTAAGAAAGTTTTTACGCCATTGTACAGGGAGGGGGAACCTAGGCAGATCCTCATGGTCTCCCTGAATGGAGGAAATACAACAAAGAGTCCAGGGAAGCCAAAACAGCTAGACTAGAGTAGAGAGATGAACAAAGAGAGAAATCTGGAAATGTGAGGAGGTCTCCTGAATACTGATGAGCACATGTATGTGAAGAAACTACCCAAGGCCAGGGAAAGAGCTATCTAATGGATTAGAAAAAACAGTGCCTGGAACTCACACAGGGATGAGAACAGTACCTGTTCTCAATAGCCAGAAAGAAAATAAATCCATAATTCAGAGATATTGGTGAAAGTCTTGTTTCAGTAGTAGAAAAAAAATTAATCATAGATTAAACACTGCTCTGGTCATCCTGAACACAACTTTAAAATAAGACCCAAAAAGGCCGGGCGCGGTGGCTCAAGCCTGTAATCCCAGCACTTTGGGAGGCCGAGGCGGGTGGATCACAAGGTCAAGAGATCAAGACCATCCTGGTCAACATGGTG
>NW_016107383.1:11300419-11304366 GCF_001604975.1 Cebus imitator
AACTTTTTTTTTTCGATGGGGTCTAGCTCAGGATAGTCTCCATCGTCTCCATCTCCTGACCTTGTGATCCACCCACCTTGGCCTCCCAAACTGCTGGGATTATAGGCATGAGCCACCATGCCTGGTCAAGAGAACTTCTTAAATCTACTAATGGACATCTATGACAAGCCTACATATAAGATTAAATTCATGGTGAAAAACTGAAAGCATGTCCCCTAAGGAAAATAGCAAGGTTGTCTACTCTTACTACTTCTATTTAGCATTGTACTGGGGTTTGAACAAGTGTAATAAGGTAAGAAAAAGGCAGTAAAGGCATCCATTGGAAAAGGAGTAGTAAAATTTGTAGATAACATGATCATCTGTGCTGAAAATCCAATGAAATCTACAAAAAAAGCTGCTAGAACTAATAAGTGAGTGTAGCAAATTTGTAAAATATAAGACTAATTAAAAATAACCAGTTATATTTCTATATACTAGCAACAATCAGAATTTTAAATTTTTAAATGCCATTTATGATATCATCAAAAATATGAACCTCATCTCTACTAAAAATACAAGGAGTAGCTGGACTTGGTACATGCCTGTGATCCCAGCTACTTGGGATCTTTGGGAGAATCACTTGAACCCAGGAGGCGGAGGTTTCAGTGAGCTGAGATCATGCTACTGCACTCCAGCCTGGGCAACAGAGTGAGACTCAGTCTCAAAATATATATATATATGAAATACTTATTGATGTATCTGACTAAAGGTGTGCAAAAACTGTATACTGAAGGAAAACTGTGAGAAATCTGATGAATTAATTGCTTTAGTTTTCCAGGGCTTAACGTCTTGACCAATGCCAAAAAAAAAAAAAAAAAAAAAAAAAAAAAAAAAAAAAAAAAAAAAAAAAAAAAAAAAAAAAAAAAAAAATTACCAGGCAAACAAGTAGCAGGAAAATACAACCCATAATAAGGGAAGGAAAATCACCTCATCAAAACTGACCTAGAAATGACACAGATATAAAAATTAATAGGAAAAGGCATTATAACAATTATTGTGATTGCATTCCATATGTTCAGAAAACTAGAAGAAGGATTACCCATGTTAATTAGACACATGGAAGATAGACTTGTGGGTGTGTATGTGTATACATATGTAAAGACCCAGTGAGATGAAATCTAGAGTCGCCGAAATTTTTAAAAAGATAAAACACAACACTGGATGAGATTAATGACAGCTTAGACACTGCAGAAGAAGAGACTAGTGAACTGGACAACATAGCAGTGAAAACTACCCAAAATGAAACAAAAAACAAATCTTAAAAAAATGAACAGGGCACCAGTGAACTGTGGGACAGTTTCAGAAAGTCAAATATATGTTTTTAGTGAAGTCTCCGAAAGAAGAAAGCTATGATGAGATCAAAAAATATTTAAGGAAATAATGGCTGGCCAGGCATGGTGGCTGACACCCATAATCCAACACTTTGGGAGGCCAACACACCTGAGGTCAGGAGTTCCAGACCAGCCTGGCCAAGATAGTAAAACCCCACATCTACTAAAAATATAGAAATTATCTGGGCATGGTGGCATGCATCTGTAGTCCCACCTACTCGGGAGGCTGTGGCAGGAGAATAGCTTGAACCCAGGAGGTGGAGGTTGTAGTGAGCCAAGATTGTGAGTGACACTGCACTCCAGCCTAGGTGACAGAGTGAGACTCCATCTCAAATAAAAGTAAATAAACAATGGCTGAAAAGTTTCCAAATTTCATGAAAACTGTGAACCCACAGTTTTCAGATATAACAAACCCTCAAAAAAAGATATATGGAGAAAAAAATACTACACCAAGGGATCTTATGATCAAATTGTTTAAAATGAGAGATAAGGAGAAAACAGCAACCAAAAGGGGAAAAGATACCTCACGTATAAAATAACAAATATGAAGTTGACAGCAGATTTCTCAAAAAAAATTAAAAAGTAAGGTAGAAAACAGTGAAATGAAATTTTTAAGGTACCGAAAGGAAGAAAAAACTTTCAGACTAGAATTTCATACCCAGCAAAAATATCTTTTCTTTAAAAAAGGTGAGATATAAAGACCTTTCAGACATACAAACAATAGAAGAATTTATCACCAGCAAACCTGCATTACAAGAAATGTTAAAGGGAAATGCTTCAAGAAGAAAAAAAAAATGATACAGTATTAATTCATTCTCATGCTGCTGTAAAGAAATACCTGAGACTGTGTAATTTATAAAGCAAAAAGGTTTAATTGGCTCACGGTTCATCAGGCTGTACAGGAAACATGATATTGGCATCTGCTCAGCTTCTGTGAAGGCCTCAGGAAATTGTCAATCACAGCAGAAGGCAAAGTGGAAGCAGGGACGTCTTACATGGCCAGAGCAGGAAAAAGAGAGAGAGGCTACATACTTTTCAACCACCAGATCTCGCAAGAACTCTATCATGAGAACAGCAGAAGGGGAATGGTGCTAAACTGTTAGAAACTGCCCCCATGATCCAATCACCTCCCACTAAGCTCCACCTCCAGTATTGCTGATTACATTTCAATATGAGATTTGGGCAAGGACACAGATCCAAACCATATCAGATACCAAGTCAAAACCTGGATCTACACAAAGAAATATCATAAATGGTAACTGCATAGGTATACACAGGATTTTTTTTCTTAATATTTTAACCTCCTTAATCATTGAGTTTTTCAAGCATAAATAATATCAATGTTTATATCATATGTAAAAGTAAAATGTATGACACTAGCAGTAAGGCTAGCAGGGAGAAATAGAATTATACTGTTTTAAGGCTCTTACACTATACAAACTCAGACAACTGGTTTCATGGTAAATTCTACCCAGTATTTAAGGAAAAAGTAATACCAAGTCTACAAAAACTCTGTCAGAAAACTGAAGAGAAGAAAATATTACCCAAAACATTCTACAAGGATAGCATTACCCTGATTAACCAGGCAAAGTTATTACAAGAAAAGAAAATCACAAATTATCCCTCATAAACATAGATGCAAAAATTCTAAATAAATTTTTAGCAAATGGAATCCAAATATATACAAAAAAAGATAACACATTATGACCAAGGCGGTGGGGGACGGGGTGTCATTCCAGAAATGCAAGGTTGGTTTGACATTTGAAAAACTAATCTGTATAATTCACCATAGTAACAGACCAAAAAAAGAAAAATCAGGCCAGGCACGGTGGCTCTTGCCTGGAATCCCAGGCATGATGATCAGTTTTTGTTGTTGTTTTTGTTGTTGTTGTTGTTGTTGTTGCTATGTTTTGAACTTTAGCCATCCTAATAGGTGTGTAGTGGTATCTCATTATGGTTTTAATCTGCATTTCACTAATGACACTGGAGGTTGAACATCTTTACGTATGGTTATTTGTCACTTATATATTTTCTTTTAAGTGTTCACATCAATATTTTTTGTTCATTTCAATATCTTTTAAGATCTTTTTTCCATTTTTCTGTTTTTTTTAATTATTAAGTTTTGAGAGATCTTTTTATATTCTGGATATGAGCTCAAACTGACCACTTTAGGAGTCTAAAGTGGGACAGTCGCTTGAGCCCAGGAGTTTGAGACCAACCTGGGCAACATAGTGAGACTCTGCCTCTACAAAGAAATTTTAAAATTATCCAGATGTGGTGGTGGGTACTTGTAGTCTTAGCTACTCAAGAGGCTGAGGCAGGAGGATCACTTGAGCCCACAAATTGGCGGAGCTATGATTGTGCCACTACACTCTAGTCTGAGAGGGAGTGAGGGAGAAAGAAGGAAAATCATATGATCATCTCAATAGATAGAGAAAAGGCATTTGACAAAATCCAACACTGATTCTTGATTTTAAAAATTCTCAACCAGGCACAGTGGCTCATGCCTGTAGTCCCAGCACTTTGGGAGGCTGAGGCAGGCGGATAGCTTGAGGTCAGGAGTTCGAGACCAGCCTG
>NW_016107383.1:11305451-11306779 GCF_001604975.1 Cebus imitator
AAAAAGAAAAAGAAATCAGAGACCTAAATTAATGGAGAGATATACCATGTTAATGAATAGGAAGACTCAATATACTTAAGATGCCATTTCTCACCAAATTGATCCCGTTGATTCAAAGAAACCATAATCAAAATCCCAGCAGGAGTATTTGTAGATATTGACAAGATTATTCTGAAATTTCTATAGAACCACAAAGGACGTACAGCATCCAAAATAACTTTGAAAAAAAGAACAAAGTTAGAGAACTTATTCTGCCTGACTTCAAGACTTATGAAGCTATAGTAACCAGGATAGTCTAATAAAATAGACAACAGTTAAATAAATCAGTGGAATGGAATAAAGTCCTGAAATAGATCCATGCATAGACAGGCAATTAATTTTCTACATATGTGCAAAGACAGTTCCATGGTTTTCCACAAACATGCAAAGATAATGCAGTGAGAAAATGACAGCCTTTGCAACAAATGGTCCTGTAACAGTCAAATATTCATATATTCAGAAAGCAAACTTTGAACCATATCTCACACCATATGTAAAAATTAACTCAAAGTGGATCATAGAACTGAATATAAAACCTAAAACTATAGAAGCCCTAGAAGAAAACATAGGAGAAACTGTGACCTTGGTTCAGGCAAAGAACAATCTACATTTTTAAAAATTATAATTTAGACTTCATCAAAATTGGGAACTTCTGTTCTTCAAGAGATACTCTTAGGAGAAAGAAAGGCCAAGTGACAGGCTGGGAAATGTTATTTTCAAATCACAAATCTGATAAAGGGCCTGTATCCAGAATGCTAAAAGAACTCTCAAAACTCAATAAGAAGAAAGCACTCCCAAAAATGGAAAAAAGATTTTGAAAATATACTGAAATGAACAAAAAAATACTGACATGAACAGACACTTAAAATGTATGTGACAAGCACATGTAAATATGCTCAGCCTCTTTTAGTCATTAGGGAAATACAGGTTAACACTATAATGAAATACCACTGCACGCCTATTAGGATGGTTAAAGTTTAAAAAAAAATAACAAAAACTAATCATGTCATGTGTTAGGAAGTATATGCAGAATCCGAGTCTCTTCACACTGCTGGTAGAAATGTAAAATGATACAACCACTTAAAAAGTTTAATATATATTACCTAGGCATCCCACTTTGAGATATTTATTCAAGATCATTGAAAGCATATGCCCATAGAAAGACTTCTACTACACTAATGTTCATAGCAGCATTATTTCTAATAATTCAAATTGGAAGCAAGCCCAATGTCCCTAACTGATAAATGAATAGACATTGTATGGCATATGCATAGAATACTACACAGCAA
>NW_016107383.1:11306854-11309586 GCF_001604975.1 Cebus imitator
AAAAAAAAAAAAAAAAAATCAGGAACAGATTATTGATACATGCAGCAAGGTACCAGACAAATAAAAGAGCATATCCTAGGTGATTCTATTTAGATAAAATTCTTTATGGTGCAAATTGATGTAAGGTGTCAGAAAACAGATGAGTCGTGTCAGGGTAGGGGTTAGGAGCCTAAAGGTGCAAGGGCACAAGGCAACTTTGTGATCAATCAAGATATGTTTACTTTCTCCATTGTGATGATGATTTGCACAGATGTATACATATGTCAAACTTATCAAATTATATCCTTTAAATGCATAATTAATTGCATATCAATTACGCAGGAAAGATGGGGACAGGAAGCTACTTACTTAAATGTTTCTTACAGCCTCAGCTACTCGGGAGGCTGAGGCAGGAGGATCACTTGAGTCCAGGAGTTCAAAGCTGCAGTGCACTATGATAGCACCTGTGAATAGCCACTGTACCCCAGCCTGGATAACATAGCCGAACCCCGTCTCTATTAAAAAAAAAATTAAAATAAAATGTATATCGTTAGGGTTATTAATTAGATGAATTCTGGGGTCTCGCTCTGTTGCCCAGGCTGGAGTGCATTGGCATATCTCAGCTCACTGCAACCTCTACCTCCTGGCTCAAGTGTTCCTCCCACTTCAGCTTCCCAGGAAGCTGAAACCACAGGCATATACCACCGCGCCTGACTAATTTGTATTTTTGGTACAGACAGCGCTTTGCCATGTTGCCCAGGCTGGTCTTGAACTCCTGAGCTCAAGCAATCTGACCTCCTTACCCTCCCAAAGTGCTAGGATTATAGGCATGAACCACCGTGTCTAGATTAAGCAGCTATTTTTTAAAATGAAGTCGGGCGCAGTGGCTCACACCAGTAATCCCAGCATTTTGGGAGACCAAGGAAGGAGGATCACCTGAGTTCAGGAGTTTGAGACCAGCCTGTCCAACATGGTGAAATCCCCACTCTACTAAAAATACAAAAGTTAGCTGGGCATGGTAGTGGGCACTTGTAATCCCAGCTCCTTAGGAGTCTGAAGCAGGAGAATTGCTTGAACCTAAGAGCAGAGGTTGCAGTGAGCCAAGATCGTGCCATTGTACTCCAGCATGGGCAACAAGAGTGAAACTTCGTCTCAAAAAATTAAATAAATTTTAAAAAATGAAGTCAACCTATATTTGTCAATAGGAAATGACCCCCCAAATAAATTATTAGATGGAAAAATGCAAGGTACAAAACAATATATATTAACATATCCCTTTTTGAGTAAAAATAGACATTATATATGTGTGAGTTTTTGTAGATATGTATGTATGTGTCTGTTTATATATGTACATAGTTTGTGTATATACATACATCGTGTGTGTGTGAGGGATTTCTTGAGCATATACAAAAGCTTACGGTAGTGGTTTCTGAGAATTGGGCTTGTGGGCTTGTGGAAAAGAGAGAGAGGACTTCTGATTTTACTCACTTTTGTTGAATCTTTTTAAAAACCATATATATGCATTTTTTTAATAATTTTAAAAAGAAAATAGGTTAAAAAGTTAGAGAGGGCAGGCTGAGCATGGTGGCTCACACCTGTAATCCCAGCACTTTGGGATGCCAAAACAGACAGATCACCTGAGGTCAGGAGTTCCAGACCAGCCTGGGCAACATGGTAAAACCCTATCTCTACTAAAAATACAAAAAAATTAGCCAGCGTGGTGGCAAGCACTTTTAATCCCAGCTATTCAGGAGGCTGAGGCAGGAGAATCACGTGAACCTGGGAGGCGGAGGTTGCAGTGAGCTGAAATCACAGCACTGCACTCCAGTCTGGGTGATATAGCAAGACTGCATCTCAAAAAAAAAAAAAAAAAAGATAGAAACCAAAATTGGGAAGTATCAATTGAAATACAAGTACTGAATGAAGATATTATCATTACCAATTGAAAACTATATGATTGAAACATAATTCAGTTTATTTATTCATTTGAATAGCTTCCATCTTTTTAGGAGGCTTTAAAGATAATTCCGTGTTAGGAAATTGATGTTATGGGTTTATCCCAAATAACTAAAATGTTTGATGCCTCATTTCTTGATCAGATTGAAGAGAGTGTTTTTTTTAAGTCTTTAATTTGAGCTAAAACATCTCTCTTTTTGTAGAATGTGAAAGCCAGACAAGAGAGCAGGTACAGAACTGAGGAGGCTGGAAGTCTTTGTCCATACAGGTGTTGGGCACAGAATGTAAGGAAATAAAAGGTGTTAAAAGTAGGATTTCTTTAGGAGCATTACAAGACATGAAGGTTTGACCTGAAGTACTCCATTTCTGCAATATAGTATAAGTAATCACAAAATATATGTATACAGTTGTTTTAGGATTTCAAGGCATAACTATATTAGGTAACTAATTACCATGTGGCTTATCAGGAATGGGTTTACAGAGATTCTTGACATCTCTAAATGGGTCTGAATGGATTCATATGGAGGTAATCTGGGAACTCCCCTTGAGCCTTTTGAGATTTGTATATATTAAAGACCTCCCCCTCAATAAAACATTACCATATTCAAGAACTATCATAATTATGGGTCAGGTTTTCTAGCACAAGGAAATACATTTCTTAAGACTATTTGCTTTAGTGAGACTAACATTTAAAGAAATAGCACTGGCCATTTTTCCAGGTTGGATAGTCACTTTTAAGAGGCAGGCATCATCCAAAGACTTCTGACTGGCCTTTTTTTTTTTTTTAAACAGACTCG
>NW_016107383.1:11311101-11326731 GCF_001604975.1 Cebus imitator
AAAGGCAGAGACAGCTGGGCATGGTGGCTCACCCCTATAATCCTAGCACTTTGGGAGGACGAGGTGAGCAGATCACCTGAGGTTGGGAGTTTGAGACCAGCCCTACCAACGTGGAGAAACCCTGTCTCTACCAAAAATATAAAATTATCCAGGTGTGGTGGTGCATGCCTGTCATCCCAGCTACTTGGGAGGGTGAGGCAGGAGAATCACTTGACCCAGGAGGTGGAGGTGGCAATGAGCCGAGACCACACCATTGCATTCCAGCCTGGGCAACAAGAGCAAAACTTCATCTCAAAAAAGATACCAAAAAAACCACCCTTGAATCATGTTGCAGCAGCATCAAGGTACAGCCCCATGCTTGGTAAAATCCCCCACCTGGGAATCCAGGTCTGAATGACAGCAAGACCAGCCTGACCCCAGTCCCCAGCGGCAGGCATCCTTTCTTACCAGATTATCTCGGTGAGACTGTAACTAGGATGTTCTTGGATGTATAAAACCTGGCACAGCCTTGCAGTTTCAGCCCAGATCCTTTCAATCTGGGAACAGCAGGAGCTCCCCTACAGGAGCTTTTGGCTGTGAGCAGGGCTCATATCAGCTTGGCTCTTCAGAACTGTCACAAAACCTGACCTTTGTTTTTTGATACCCTGTTTCCTTTCTTTTTAGTTACCTAGAAGATTTGCTTTTGAACAAGCATCATGTTTTGTTTTCAGTGAGGGTGAGGTATTTATGTGGATGTTTTCGTTGGAATCCACATCTGCTTTTGGTCATAGACAACTTCAATCTTAGTCCTCAGCCGCACACCCGTCTAGCTTGTTCTGATATCCTAGAACAACCTTTGAGTCTGGGGACCCTTTTTTATCTTGTGGCTCCATCACAGTATGGCCTCTGGGATCAAACTTATTAGCTGCCTTGCAAGTATCAGGCCAGTTTACCTCTCTGCACCTTGGTTTCCTCATCTGTAAAATGGGGATAATATTCGCAACCTGCCTCATAGAGTTGTTGTGAGACACATTGTGAATTAATTTACACAGTGTTTGCTCAGTTCAGGGCCTGGTAGATAGCTAGCACTCAGTAAACTGACAGGTGGCCATGGAGGTGGTGGTGGTGGCACCATGTAGTAAGAGTGGTTGTTACTGTTTTTGTTGTTATCACTTCTCTCCAGCCCCCTCTGAAAGAACCGTCATTACCTACAACCATTGACCCTGAGGTTGGGAGTTAAGGCCAAAGCTGGGTAAGCTTCAGGAGGAAGGAGGATGATCTAGGAATGGGAGGGAATAGGTAGCTTTACAGATTTGGGTGCGTTGCTTTCAGAAGGATGGAAAGAAGGCTGCCTTCTTGTTAGGGGAAAACAGAACTTTTTTTTTTTTTTTTTTTTTTGAGACAGATTCTTTCTCTGTCACCCAGGCTGGAGTGCAGTGGCACCATCCTGGTTCACTGCAGCCTCCATCTCCCAGGTTCAAGTGATTCTCCTGCCTTAGCCTCCCGAGTAGCTGGGATTACAAGCATGCACCACCACACCTGGCTAATTTGTGTATGTTTTAGTAGACGGGGGTTTCACCATGTTCACCAGGCTGGTCTCGAACAACTGATCTCAGGTGATCTGCCACTCGGCCTCCCAAAGTGCTGGGATTACATGTGTGAGCCACCATGCCCAGCCCCCAGAACTAGCTTTTGGACACGGCATGAAGAAGTGTAGAAATCTCCTGCCCTCTTGACAACTCCAGCCTCAGGGAGGAAGGCTACCTTAGAGAAACACCTATCTGCTCTAAGGAATGCATGGACCAAAGATAAGCCCACACCTGGGCGACTTCAGATTTCATTCCATGTCTAATGACATTTATTTTTTAAGCCTTGTATGTACACTAGGTATTAAAGAAAACAGAACTTAGAGCTAGAACTTCCCAATAAGAAGCAGGATTGGTAGGGAATGCAGGAGGCTTTGGAGGAGCATGGTCCCCTGACACTGCCTCTCCCAAGCACGTGGCCAGGAGCACTTACCTCTCTCTAGGCCCCAGCTGTGAAGCTCAGGGTTTGGACTAGGTGACCACAGCTCCTTTCAGTTTTAATGTAATGCAGAATCCACTAAAAGAGAAACCCAAACCTTGTTCCCTTTACGCATTAGATTTTTCTGTTACCACCTCTTTCACACACATGATGTGAAAAAGCTGGTAACATGTCATATATTAAGAAAGAAAGGTGGCCAGGTGGGGTGGCTTATGCCTGTAATCCCAGCACTTTGGGAGGCTGAGGCTGGCAGATCACCAGGTCAAGAGATCAAGACCATCCTGGCCAACATGGTGAAACCCTGTCTCTACTAAAAATACAAAAATTACCTGGGCATGGTGGCGCACACCTGTAGTTCCAGCTACTCCATGGAGGCTGAGGTAGGAGTATCCCTTGAACCTGGTAGGCAGAGGTTACAGTGAGCCAAGATCATGCCACTGCACTCCAGCCTGGCAACAGAGTGAGCCTCCGTCTCAAAATAACAAAAATGATAATAATTGTTTTTTTTTTTTTTTTTGGGGACAGAGTTTCGCTCTTGTTACCCAGGCTGGAGTGCAATGGCGCGATCTCGGCTCACCGCAGCCTCTGCCTCCTGGGTTCAGGCAATTCTCCTGCCTCAGCCTCCTGAGTAGTTGAGATTACAGGCACGCGCCACCATGCCCAGCTGATTTTTTGTATTTTTAGTAGAGATGGGGTTTCACCATGTTGACCAGGATGGTCTCGATCTCTTGACCTCGTGATCCACCCGCCTCGGCCTCCCAAAGTGCTGGGATTACAGGCTTGAGCCACCGCGCCCGGCAATAATTGTTTTAAAACATAAAAAAAAGTTTCTCATAATTTTGAACAAGTCATTAGATGTCTGTGACCGTTTCCTCACCTGTGAAATGGTTATCAGTCCTCAGGGCCCTCCCTCGTAGGGTGCTTATGGACATTAGATAATAAAAAGATTGTAAAGCACTGTGTAAATGTCAAGTGCTGAGTAATGGGGAAGAGTAACTGCAGACAGGGTAGGAAACGGTAGCATGGGAAAGATGAAAACTAGAGATTTTCTCCTCCCTGAAGTTTAGAAATTATGTTTTTGTTTTAACAGAAAATAACTGAATTCTTCTTATACACTCTTCTCTTAATGCTTTAGAATAGCACAATTTGAAGGACTGCCTTCGACCACATTGTTAGAAATTACTTCATTGCTTCAGAACCCAAATCCCCAGCAAAGAATGTCAGAGCAGCTTACTGTCTTTAAATTATAGTCAACAGTAAAGTTTCAGTGCATAGCATGGTCCTCTTCTCGAAATCACAAATTTACTCGCTGGGTAAAATTCAGAAAGTGTGGAGAGCAGTAGAAGTCTGGTCTCCAGGGCACTCTGGTAAGCTTCAGTCAGCTGTGGCCTGTGCAAGGGCAAACAGTAGTTCCATATTTCATTTAGTTGGCACTTTCTCTAAGGAGATCAAAGCTGCTTTGTGAACTTAATCTATTTAATTCTCACAACATCCCTGCCATGTAAGTAGCTGCTATCACCCTCCCCCTGCTGATATGAAGCCCACAGTCAGATATGAAAACTGGCTTTTCAAGGGCACAAGCAAATTGACATCAAGAACAGGAGTTGGACTCTAACTTTTATTTATTATCCTCTTCCCGTGTGAATACATTCTCCAAAGTCAAGCAAATTTGAGAGTTCCTTATTTTACCAGTCACCAATGCTAAGCCAAAATTTGAGAACTCTGTAAAGGGCATACTTGTTTGTCTCCAGTTAATAGATTTTTAGAAAACTGGCAGATTTGCTGAGCCTTCCTCTTCGCTGTTAGATATTCTAGAAATTTTGACCTTAGATGCATGAGGAAGTAAGGCCATGCTAATAGTATTGCCTGGTTTACAGAGTCAAATATACCTGGGCTTGGGTAGCTCTGTGAACTACAGTTTTCATTAAAATGTGAATAACATAGTACTTGCAACAGAGCTGTATCAATTAAATGGTGCAATGTCTATAAAAATCTTAGCATAGAAGCTGATGCATAGTAACCCTTCAGTAAACAATAGTTCTCATATTACAAAACAAACAGATTCTTAGGTTAGCTCTTTCCTTGTTAAGATTTTCACTGAATATTTAAGCTCTAGTCAAGCTAATCGAGATATATTACAGATTTTCTTTTAAAAAGAATGCTTTGTATGTTGCTACAGCAAGCCTACTCCGTTTTCTTTTCCACTTTCCCGGTCAGTGTTCCATTTTAGTTACAAGAAGCTTCAGGGAGAAGTTCCTGCACTTTAGCTTGGATTCTGTCAAAACAAGATTACCTCTTTAGCTGACCCTGTGAGAAGCCGTTTAGTCTTATGAACCAGCCTTTGATTTCAGAATTCTTTGAGTTCTCGTGAATGTGGCAAACTACCCTGCAGTGTGCTTGGAAATCATCCAGTTTGGGACGTCCTCAAGAGAGAGGGATAAGATGATCTAATCGGTTCTGGAACTTGGAAGGGACAAAGTTGTCTGAGTGGAACACTAAGCTGTGAACCCAGTATCATAGACATGATTGTTGCCACTGCCCTTCGTTCCCAAATGGCGGGGGAGGCATACAGAAAATAGAGGTGACGGGCTCCACTCCCCACCTGCAGAATCAGAGTCTCCAAGAATGGACCTGAGAATCTAGATTTCTTTTTTCTTCTTTTTCTTTTTTTAGAAACAGAGTTTCGCTCTCTTGCCCAGGCTGGAATACAGTGGCACGATCATGGCTCACTGCAGCTTCTGCCTCCTGGGCCCAGGTGATCCTCCTCCTTCAGCCTCCCAAGTAGCTGGGACTGCAGGTGCCCACCACCATGCCCAGCTAACTTTTGTATTTTTAGTAGAGACGGGGTTTCACCATATTGGCCAGGCTGGTCTCAAATTCCTGACCTTGTGATCCGCCCTCCTCAGCCTCCCAAAGTGCTGAGCCACCGTGCCCAGCCACTTTTTTACAGATTCTTAAGTATGACATTGAAATTGATTATCAGAATCATGTCCACAAGGAACAATATTCTAAACTTGATGTATGAATCTTCATGATGCCTCTGCCTATGGAAAATTTTTTAATTATGTATAAGGTCATGGGATGGAGCTAAGTATAATAACTGTATTCTCCATTTAAGAGTCAATTTCCATGCCTGTCTCATCAGAGTCTAGTGAAAGAGAATAAAAGAAAGGTTTATAAAGCACATGGAGAGACATGACTGTAAATGACTGAGCACCTCGAGGGCCTAGATTGGGTTTTGTACCAGGCACAAGGAGTATCTTAACAACATTTTCACTGGAGTGGATCTGGACACCAAGCCCTGCTCGTTTTAGAACTACTCAGAGGCTGAGTAGTTCTCTCATGAGAGCCCAACTCAGGGATTTTCAAAAATGTGGTCTTGAGGATTCTCCACATGATTCACAGGCTGGTGCACAAATTCTCAATGTGTAGTGTTTCATTTCTGGCATGAATCAGTGATTTGCTATCCATCATCGGTGTTTCCTTAGAAACAGTATCCGCCTTTTCATTCATTCCTGTCATCTGGGTTTCCACTTTCTGGTTTTTTCTTTTTTCTCTTTAGTGGCAGGGGAGTTATAATCTTAAAATGTCACAGCTAGAAATAATATCCAAGGTCATTTTAGTTCCAGCCCTCTCAGAGATGAGGAAATGTCTAGTCACTGTTTCAGTGAGACCCGAAGTCAGAACTCCTGGCCCCCAGCTAAGCACCTTCTCTGCTGCCTGCATCAGGCCTGTCCTATTAGTCAGTCTGCAGACCAAGGAAATGTGAGCGGTGCTGTCCAGACTCATCCAAGACTGAGTTGTGGCTGAGAGCTGAGACAGCTACTGCATCAGTTAAGATGCAGAGGCCGGGTGCAGTGGCTCACGCCTGTAATCCCAGCACTTTGGGAGGCCGAGGCAGGTGGATCACTTGAGGTCAGGAGTTCAAGACCAGCATGACCAATCTGGTGAAACCCCATCTCTACTGAAAATACAAAACTTAGCCAGGAGTGGTGGCGGGCGCCTGTGGTCCCAGCTACTCGGGAGGCTGAGACAGGAGAATTCCTTGAACTGGGGAGGTAGAGGTTGCAGTGAGCCAAGATTGTGCCACTGCANGTTTCACCGTGTTGACCAGGATGGTCTCGATCTCTTGACCTCGTGATCCACCCGCCTCGGCCTCCCACAGTGCTGGGATTACAGGCTTGAGCCACCGCGCCCGGCCAACCTGGGTAATTTTTATTATTTTTAATTTTAGAGACAGGGTGTCACTAAGTTGCCCAGGCTGGTCTTGAACTGGCCTCAAGTGATCCTCTTGCCTCAGGCTCCAGAGTCACTGAGATTACAGGTGCAAACCACCATGCCCTGCTAGTTTTGTTTTTTTTTTTTTAAGACAGCGTTTCATTCTTGTTGTCTAGGTTGAAGTGCAATGGTGCGATCTTGGCTCACCACAACCTCCGCCTCCTGGGTTCAAGCAATTCTTCTGCCTCAGTCTCCCAGGTAGCTGGGATTACAGGCATGTGCCACCATGCCCGGCTAATTTTGTATTTTCAGTAGACACGGGTTTCTCCATGTTAATCAGGCTGGTCTTGAACTCCCAACCTCTCAGGTGATCTGCCTGTCTTGGCCTTCCAAAGTGCTGTGATTATAGCCATGCGCACCACGCAGGCCTAGATTTCTTTCTAATGTAGTTTTCCTTGTAGTTCTGATACCACCAAGTTTGGGAACCATGCTTGAGGCCATTTTCCAGATGAGGAAAATTAGGCTGAAGGGGAGGAGCGCCTCCTCCAAGGTCGTTGGCATGCTGAGCTCATGAATGGCAGAGGCCCGCCCAGAGCTCAGATCACCCTCACAGTCAGTGCAGGTTTTTTCCATTACTCCTTTGTGCTCCTGGGTCCGCTGTTGACTCAGGATACGCAGCCGAAACTGTCTGTGTCTGTACTTTCTCATCTGTATTGTAGAGCTAATAACTCCTGACCTTAAAGGGCCATTGTGAGGTTATATTAGTTAAAGTGTGTTCAGTTCACTTTGTCCTTTACTCAGAGTCTGTTCTTTAGACAACTGAAAGGGTGCTAAATTAAGCCATTTTGCAGAGAGTTCTGAGTCATCCAGTGGCAGCTGTCTGTGCCTCACTGGAGGTGCTTTGATCATTGTCATCTAAATGCATGCGTTAAGTACTGTCTGTAGCACAGCACTCCAGGCTGTGCTAAGTGACTTACCCAGATAATGGTCTCTGCCCTTGAGAACTGCACTGAGGCAAGGGACATAAAGTTTATTCACACAGCAACAGAACAGAGGATCCATGAATGTTGAATTCAGAGAGCCGAGAAGGAGCATGGGGACACCCATTCTGCGCCCCTGGCTTATACAGCTGAACTGCTGCAGCTCACACATGGCATGTTGAGAGCAGGATGTGTGACGCAACCAGGCAGAGTCCTTCCCACCTCCCCTGCTGGTTGGAATGTGGCAAGTGTCCATTATAGTCAATCTGGAAAGGCTTTCGTTTGGAGTCGGTTTTAAGGATATCTTGAAATGAGGCCTTTAAGGGCCAGGCATGGTGGCTCACACCTGACGCCTGTAATCCCAGCACTTTGGGAGGCCGAGGCGGGTGGATCACAAGGTCAGGAGTTCAAGACTAGCCTGGCCAATATGGTGAAACTCCGTCTCTACTAAAAATACAAAAATAGCCAGGCATGGTGGCATGCATCTGTAATCCCACGTATTCGGTAGGCTGAGGCAAAAGAATGGCTCGAACCCGGGAGACGGAGGTCGCAGTGAGCCGGGATCACGTCACTGCACTCCAGCCTGGGTGACAGCAAGACTCTGTCAGAAAAAAGAGAGAAAGAGAGAGACAAAGAGGGACAGAGAGAGGAAGGAAGGAAGGGAGGGAGGGAGGGAGGGAAGGAAGGAAGGAAGGAAGGAAGGAAGGAAGGAAGGAAGGAAGGAAGGAAGGAAGGAAGGAAGGAAGGAAAAGAGAAAGAGAAAGAAAGGAGGGAGGACTTTGGAGCTCAGAAGATGGCTTAGGGGATGGTGGGCAGACTATGTGTATGAAGGATTGGGCCAAAAAAGATTACGAAGTATCTTTTTTTTTATTTTGAGATGCAGTCTCGCTGTCACCCACGCTGGAGTACAGTGACCTCCCAGGCTCAAGCAGTCCTCCCACCTCAGCCTCCTGGTAGCTGGGACTACAGAATGTACACCACCACACCCTGCTAACTGTTGATTTTTTTGTAGTGGCACAGTCTCACTCTATTGGGCAGGCTCATCTCAAACGCCTGGCCTCAAGCAGTCCTCCCACCTCAGCCTCCCAAAGTGCTGGGATCACAGGCACGAGCCACAGTGCCTGACCAGATTGCAAAGCATATTGAAGCGATCTGAAAAGAAATATTAAAGCAGTGGACATGGTTCTTGAGGGTGTTTTGTACCACAGAGCAAAGTCCCAACAGGACTCTGCAAAGGAAGTCAACCACTCAGAATTACTGCCAAGGGAGGGGCTGTGATGGCGCTTGATGGAGTGAGGGGGGTGGGAAGCAGCTCTGGAGAGTTAAGGAATCATTGTTACCATTTTTAAACAGCAATTATATGCCAAGCCCCATGTTTAGCATTTTACATAAAATGCCTTTATCCTCAGAACAGCCCTACTAGACAGGTATTTTCATCTAGACAGGTGTTTCCCCTGTAATATGACAAAACGCACTGAGGGTGGTTGAGTAGCTTGCTCAGAAACACAGAGGGACTAAGGAAGGCAGTATTTAAGTCCCTGCTGGATCCTTCCAGATCTGTCTGCTATGCCTTGAGGCCACTCTAAGAATATTAGAGCTAGTTATGTAAAGTCAGCCAGGAGGTAACTAAAAATTTTCATTATTGTCTATAAACCAAAAATTTAAAAGGAGCAAAATGGGGGTGATATTCCATACAGTAAGGTGGGGGAAGCCTCACAGGCTCTCTCAGTGTTCTGAATTATGCCCAAGAAAGGATGAGCAGAAAATGACTAAGGTTCCTTAGTTGGCAGATCAGTGACCCAGTCAGATGGACGCGAGGAAGGACCTCCAAAGGGAGATAAGCGTATGTCATTGATAGTAAGAGTTACTGATGATTAGGGTGTTTAAGATTGAGAACTAAGCATTGCTCAACCAAAGGGGAAAGTTCAAAGTGAATAGGTAAGTTGGCGTGTCATCTAAAGAAATGATAGCGTGTCATCAAGTGAGATAGAGCCTCAGAAATCATCACTTTTGGACCTGTGTACATATAGCATTGTACTAAGACACTGTAGCAAGGAAGTGAATAGATAAGAATTAGGAAAATTGCCAGGCACAGTGGCTCACACCTATAATCCTAACACTTTGGGAGGCCAAGGTGGGCGGATCACCTGAGGTCAGGAGTTCGAGACCAGCCTGACCAACATGGAGAAACCCCATCTCTACTAAAAGAAAAAAAAAGAATTAGGAAAATTACAAACTAGGAGAAGCCATATATTCTCACACAGCACCTTGTAATAAAGGGAGAAGCACAGGGAAAGTTAAGCCTAGCAGGACCCCACTCCCAGTAGAAATGGACCATTGATATGATTTTGAACATAGGAAGGACAGAGCATTGAGGCATAATGTAAAAGCAAGCACCTCTAGTATTGTGAAATCCAGGGAAGAAGGAAAGGAAAGGAAGAGAAGACCTGTTGAGCATTTTATTATGTGCTGGGCATATTAATCAATTACTCAATTAAATTCAATGTGATATTCAGTTAAATACCCAGTCCTTACAGTAGTTCTGCCAGTTAAACGTTGTCCCATTTTACAGATGGAGAAACTAAGGCTCTGAGAGGTGGTCATTTTCCCAAGATCAAACAGCTAAGGGAGGCAGGATTGCCCCAGGTCTGACTCTGAACCCCTTGTTTTTACCACATTGCCTCAGCCAGAAGTTGGAGAAGGGAAAGGAGGATTGGTTATATGCAGAGTCAGAAGCTATGAGAGGATGGTGAGGATCAGAGTGGATTTGGAGAAGTGATGAGGATACGGGTGGCCTTGTTCGATGATACTACTGCAGGGTAGAAATGGGAGAAGTTGGCCACAAGGAAATTCACATGGTTGGGTTCACAGTTTCATCTACCATGTGTGGCATTTTACTACCTGGTATATGGAAGATTAAATATTAGCTGCATTTAATTCTCCTTTTTGGGAACTGTGAGTTCTTTCGAACAAATTCTTTAAAAGCCACTTTTAGTCTACATAGTTGGGCTTCCAGGTTAATGCATCTTCAGATTATAGTTCCAAGAAAAATACTGACTCCAGTGGGTGATTTTTCACATTTTTAAACTGACCGTCCTGTTGGCAGCATAAACATTCATACATTCATTCCCTTCTGGGAACTATGAGAATCTTCTCCTCCAACTAACACTGTGATCTGGTCACCTGTGTTCAGTAATGGCCCAACACCTGATCTTCTTGCCTTTTTCAGTGACATAGGCTTCTTATTGTTTGTGAAATTATGGGTTTGCATGAATTGCAACTAATGGTAGAGGTCTTTGAAAAAATAATTATAATTTGAGAAAATGGGGTTAGCCTACCTTAGGTTTCTGTAGTCTTGAGGTACAGAAAGAAGAATCGGCAAGCATTTGCCTTTTTAAGTAGGTAAGAGTCCATAGCACAGTAAGAAGTCTGTTTCCTTTCACCAGAAAAACATACTCCAGCCACTGATTTAACTTCCGTGATTGTTGCTGACTTGCAACCCTACTCCCAGTGTAAGTCTGTGACAGGTCTGAACGTAATTCTTCTTTGTAGTCCATTGACTCTTATAAAATAATGTGATTATAAGGTTTCCTGAATACAATTTTCAGAATGTTAGTAACAACCACATTGCACCTACCTGCCATACTTGGGTAATCATCTCTGCTGCTCAGTTTACTCAGTGTTGGTCATTGTGAAACATGTTTTCATCACTTGAAATCCAAATTTTATTTGCCAGGTTACTAATGACCACCTATTTCTGTAACATAAGATAGAATGTTGTGCAAGTTTGACTTGCAAGTAGTGTATGTTGACTCTTGAAAACAACAGGTTTGCCCGGAGATACCAGTATAGGGAGTCATTTGAATTGACAAAGTATTCATGAAAATGTCTCTTTCTTTTTAATATAGTCTGATTCCTCTCAGGATAAAATGTTGATAATGCTTCAAAGGATAAAAGCACTTAAAGCTGGAACGGATTTTTGAGGCTAGAGGGACTACTGTCTAATTCTCATCCCTTTTCAGGCTGGAGAGGAAACAAGGTGGAGACAGATGGTATACATGAGGTGACCTCCCAGGTCACATAGCTGACGAGTGGCAGAGCCAGGACTTTCAATCATTTTAGTGCTCTTCCCACCAAAGCACTATTTTCTTCTAAATGGCAAACAAACAGTTGTCTTGAAGGCACTGTCTTTTTCCACCTAGATGTTGGTTAAAAGAAAAAAAAATTCCTGGAGGATCTCCCAAAGTCCTCTTGGCTTGAATTATCTTCTCACTTTTCTTTTAAAAAGCTTTGTTCTTTTGCACCTTGGAAAAATAAATCTTGTTTATCGTGACAGCAGTGTACAAGCATCTATTGCATCAAAATTCCCAAGTGGAGTGAAAAAGCAGTGGTCCTTTTCTGAATTTCGTTAGCAGTAGCAACAAACATTTCCTCATAACCTCAGAAGCAATACAGAAGAAGAAAAAAAAAATCAAGTTAGCAATTACAGCCAACGTCGCACAAGATGAAAGCCTGGCATGATAAAATCCTTACTGCTGTAAACTCTACTTCTGGATCTGTCTGCAGGCAGCCTACCCTTTCAAAATTCAGTATCTGTTGTCAGCAGTTGGGTTAAAAATGAAATGTATTCCTGGAGTAATAAATATGGTATGCATGATAAAACCGAATGACTATGGAAAAGGTTTCTTGACAAGGACCGAATTAGGCTATCATGGTGCTTCTGACGTCTTAGCATCTCAGTTTAGGCCAAAGATTTCTAAAGGATTCCCTAAAAACTAAATTAAAGCTCTGCCCTCGATTTACAGTTGACGTGAAGGTCAAGGATGAGCAGGCGGGAGAGCACAAAGTGCCTCATCATCACAAGAGGTGCCTTACCCTGAGACATCCTGTCAAAACTGTTCTATGTTGGTAATTCACATGGGGAGAGAATGTGTTTTAAAAAGCTCTCTGACACCTCGTTGCTGTCCTGCAGTGTCTTGTGACAAGTCTGCCTTGAGTCCTGTCCATCCTTAACTTTTCTCTCCCCAGCTTACAGTTCTCCAAATGCACCTAGTCTCTCTCTCCTTGGGGGTGAGAGTGAGCTTCCAACGCTGCTTGGAACAATCCTTTTTCTCAGGAGTCCACTGCAGAAGCTCATAGAACTTATCCCATGTATGCTAATGGTACTGTCTGTCCCAACACTAGACTGGAGTCCTTTGGACTGGAGGCTCTGTCTTGTTAATCTTGGTGTATACAGAACCTACCATGCATGAGAGGCACACAGTTAGTAGTGGTGGGCGGATGGTTGGAAGAGGAAGCACACAGGCAAGCTTCTGGGTAGCTTACGTTTTGGGAGACTTTTTTTTTTTTTTTTTTTGAGGCGGAGTTTCACTCTTGTTACCCAGGCTGGAGTGCAATGGCGCGATCTCGGCTCACCGCAGCCTCCGCCTCCTGGGTTCAGGCAATTCTCCTGCCTCAGCCTCCTGAGTAGCTGGGATTACAGGCACGTGCCACCATGCCCAGCCGATTTTTTGTATTTTTAGTAGAGACGGGGTCTCACCATATTGACCAGGATGGTCTCGATCTCTTGACCTTGTGATCCACCCGCCTCGGCCTCCCAAAGTGCTGGGATTACAGGCGTGAGCCACCGCGCCCGGCCCGGGAGACATTTAAATAACCATAATCCTGAGAAAATATCAAGTAACATTAGAAAAGCTGCCTTTCAGCTGCTCTTATTCCCTGGTGTATCATAATGGACATAATGAGGCATTTGTACGTATCATTAGAATTGCTGCCTTCAAATCCCTCCACTAAGAATGGCAGAGTAGCAACCGTGCTTTCTCTCACACTTTCGCCTTTGCTCCTCCTACCTACTTCTTCAGGGTTCCTCCCACTGTCACTGTGCCTCCAGTCATTTTAAGAAGCCCCCGGTGAGTTCCCACGGTCCCCTAACTTGCCTCTCTCCTGGTGCCCATCATACAGTGCTACCGTCATGGGTTTCCTTGTCTATTTCAACCCCATCCTCTGTGCCTAGGAAATGGTAGGTGGTCAGCAGACATTTACTAAATGAAAGTTGCGTGACTCATACCTTGGGCTCCTGAATGAGGAAGAGAAAATAAATTTTCTTTAAATTTTGCTCCTGATCCTGGGAAATCATAAATGCTGTAGTTTTTTAATATGGCATGACATTTGACCATATTTAGGGTTACAAGTTTCAGTTATCCAACCGCTGTGAAAATGCCACTCGACTGTCATTGTGAAACCAAGTTAAAATTTCAAAGCTAATGCAGTGACAATGGTTAGTTAAGTTCCATGGCCGTCTTTGTATTACTTCTGAAAAATAAAATAACTGAATTAACTCTGAAAAATATGAGAAACAAGTCCAATTTTTTTTTTTTTGAGACAGAGTCTCACTTCGTCACCAGGCTCCAGGCTGGAGTGCAGTGGCGCAACCTCGGCTCACTGCAACCTCCGCCTCCTGGGTTCAAGCAATTCTCCTGCCTCAGCCTCCCCAGTAGCTGGGACTACAGGCATGCGCCACCACGCCCAGCTAATTTTTTTGTATTTTTAGTAGAGACAGGGTTTCATCATGTTGGCCAGGATGGTCTTGATCTCTTGACCTCGTGATCCGCCCTCCTTGGCCTCCCAAAGTGCTGGGATTACAGGCGTGAGCCACCACGCCCGGCCAACAAGTCCTATTTTTAATGTTCCTTTCGCATGTATAAATCTGTTGTAAATGGAACATATTTGACTGTATTTCATTCACTTTACTCATTCCTGCTTTGCCATTTTGATCTCCTTAGATGCTGAATTATATTTTTGGAACAAAATAGTCATCAGCTTTTTTATCACTAGCTATTTTACTATTTAATTTAGAATAAAGGACAGAATGATAAAATTAGATACGACAGGCCACTGTGTCATCAAGTAACCTAATCTACTTTTAACAAAAATAAAATTCTCTTTAAATAATTGCTAGCTGATTTTGAACCAGCTTTGTTCAGATGAATAGGCCTCAGTCTGGGTGAAAAGGATGAGAAACTCATCTCTCCCTCACAAGGTCTTTCCGACAATTAAAATTCTCCTTTTCTTAATTAATTTCGTTTCATTGCTCCTAATTATGACCCTGATAATTAGTGTGCTAATTACATCCCCTGCATAATTTCTCTTCCTCCTTCATGTTCACCCTTCATTTATTTTTAGCCTGCCTCCTTTATTTGCTTCTGAATTCCCTGCTTACCTGTTCCCTCACTGGGCTTGTGGTTGAGGGCCTCAAATTGAGAGAGAGGCTTTCCCAATCCCTTTAACCAGTCGCCTCTCCATATTTTTTTTGTTTTGTTTTGTCTGAAGGGAATTTTTAGCTAAGGCATAAAAGTGTGGTTAGAGGAATCTGAGAGCCGAAATACAGCCCGATCCTTCTGCGATGCTGGGGGAGGGGCACTCATTACTTGGTGCGGGCTGACTGCCTACTGCAAGACCCAGATGTCATCCACACTCCAGGCTGCAGACTATGCTAGTGACCCAGTCACATCTTCTTCATTGTGGGCTCAGGAAGGTCACCGTTTGGGATCTTCATATTTTCCTGTAGAATCTGTAAAGCAAGTTCTAAAAGTCGTTTTCTTCTCTCTTTTTCTCCTTTCTTGCTTCCTCTGTTGTGCCCTGCTCACGACTGCTGGGAGCGTGTACGCTGTAGTGGTAGGACTCAGGCCCGTAGGCTTTGAAAATGAAAGGCACGATCAACCAGTCACCCTGCCTTGCCCTTTCAGGAACTATTTCCAGAGTTCTCCGTATGTGGTTTTTGTTACTGCCTTGATTCATTTATTAGGTTTTTTCCCTCTAATGAGGGAGAAACACTTGGTCCCATCTTGACAGAATCCTAATGATACAGAGAAGAAGAAAGTGATAGCCTATGGGAAATTTAACACCTATCCCCCAATTTATGGTCGAGCCAAGGTCCAGGCATAGCCTACCCTCCGGAAGTCCACGCCTGTAAGAAAGTACAGAACAGTTATCTCTGGGTCTTGCAGAGCACTCCTTTAACTCCTTTGCAGAAGAGGTGGAAAGTGGGCAGAACCAATTTGAAGCCACCAGGGACCCCTTAGGATCGGGAGTCCATGTGCAACGCACTGGGGATCTAGAGACGAAAACAAAAACTGTCTCAGGCTGGGCGCGGTGGCTCATACCTGTCATCCTAGCACTTTGGAAGGCCAAGGCAGGCGGATCATGAGGTTAGGAGATCGAGACCATCTTGGTTAACGTGGTGAAACCCCGTCTCTACTAAAAATACAAAAAAAATTAGCTGGACATGGTGGCACACACCTGTAATCTCAGCTACTTGGGAGGCTGGGGCATGAGAATCACTTGAACCCAGGAGGTGGAGGTTGCAGTGAGCCGAAATCGTACCACTGCATTCCAGCCAGAACGACAGAGCAAGACTTCATCTCAAAAA
>NW_016107383.1:11326746-11329485 GCF_001604975.1 Cebus imitator
AAAAAAAAAAAAAAAAAAAAAGAAAAGAAACCTGTCTCTGCCCATGGAGCTTACAGATTCATGGGGGAAACAGCCATACAGATCATTCTGAATGATGTGTTTGATATGTTAATTGTCTCAGGTGGTGGGGGAGTTAAAGGGAGACCCTGGGGGCCCCTGAGTGAGAAGTTTTCTCAGAGGAAGGCAGTGGCCTTGATAAAATGTCCTCCTGGGCTGCTTCTCAGTCCTCTGTATTTCTGGGTGGCACGGCCTAGGCTCACAGACGTCACATTCTCTGTAATTCTACTTGTGCTCACTCATAATTGTCACCTGCCCTGGAATATGTGAGCTTTCAGTGAAAAGGAACGTCTGTCCACCTTGACACCTTTGGGCGTGGGTAAGGAAAAGAGTCAGTGTTCCATGCTAAGCATTTTGTCAAGCGCTGTGAATGTCATGAAGGAGGAAGTTTGAAAAGTGTGATTTCTTCATGTTTACAAAATGAACAAATGACTCAGATCTGTCGTACACATTCACAAGAGCTGTGTCCTAAGCTGATCCTGATTTTGAAGTCATGTGTCTTCCTTTGCATGTGGGGAGGATTTTAAAGAGGATGGAAAGTGGACAAGGAGGGGGTGGGTGAGAGGAAGGAAGGCTTGGGGGCAGGGACTTTGTTCCAGGACACTGACTCAGTGGTGTGTTCCCTTGGGCTCTGCAGAAATAAAGGTTTTCCTCATCCTTTAGCTCCTTCCTTCCCTCCCCTCTCCCTCCCTCTTTCCCTCCCTGTCGCTCACTTTCATTTTATTTCTTTCTTCCAGTCAGCAGGATTTTGTGGGGTATGTTTTCTGTTAGGCTGACTTCAGACCAGACCCTGAAAACTAAGTACAGATGTCAGCACAGATCAGAGGGTCCCTTACTCTCGGAAGTTCAGGTAGCCCTGTCTCCAATTTGCTCTGACCACTTTGCCAGGTTGTGGAGCTGAGCTACATTCTGGGGGGTTTCACCCACGTTGTTGACAGGACTGTTAGTCTTCACTAGATTTGCACCTTCAGGCTTTGACCTTTTCAATTTCTTCCATATTGAATATCCTTTTGGGATTGTTCTCCTGACTTCTTTTTTTTTTAACATGAGGACATTGTGCCACTAGAAAGAAGAATTTTTTTTTTCTTTTTGAGATGGAGTCTCACTCTGTCGCCCAGGCTGGAGTGCACTGACACAATTTCGGCTCACTGCAACCTCCACCTCCCAGTTCAAGAGATTCTCCTGCCTCGGCATCCTTAGTAGTCGGGATTACAGGCACGTTCCACCACACCCGACTAATTTTTGTATTTTTAGTAGAGATGGGGTTTTACCACGTTGGTCAGGCTGGTGTCGAACTCCTGACCTCGTGATCTGCCCCCCTCGGCCTCTCAAAGTGCTGGGATTACAGGTGTGAGCCATCTTGCCTGGCCACAATTCATCTTAAACAATGGTATTTATAAGAAAGATTGAAGGAATATATGATGAAATGTTGCAGTCCATCCTGTGCGGGTGACATAACTACTGTATATTTGCACTAGGAGTAAAGGAACCAAGATTTCAGAGATATTTGGAGAGTAACTATTTAGCTTGAGCTTTTTATATCTAGTACTCTTCATGAGACCAAGTAATATTGATGAGTTAAGCAAGATTGATGGCAATGAGGGTGGATGGATTTGTTTATTCAATTAGTCAAACTGA
Source organism: Cebus imitator (assembly GCF_001604975.1). Classification (NCBI taxonomy): domain Eukaryota; kingdom Metazoa; phylum Chordata; class Mammalia; order Primates; family Cebidae; genus Cebus; species Cebus imitator. The sequence goes on from NW_016107383.1 coordinate 11,328,442, forward strand.
AACAAATGATGAAATAAAGTCCAGAGATCATAATAGTAAAAAAGGGAACTTTAAGATTTACAATTGCTCAACTTTAAAACTGCAGTGTTTCAATTCTGGGTAAGATGGGGCTATGACAGCATTTTAATCCCTTCCATTTTCTAGATGTATTGTCTTAAAGCAGTTGTGGTATTTTAAACTTCTTGGATCCCCTACAAGGTTATATGTCATACTTTAATTTTTTTTAGTTTTATTTTTAGACAGGGTCTTGCTCTGTCACCCAGCCTGAAGTGCAGTAGAACAATCTGGGCTCGCTGTAGCCTCGACCTCCTGGGCTCAAGCCATCCTCCTACCTGAGCTCCCCGAGTAGCTGGGACTACAGGCACATGCCACCATGCCCAACTAATTTATACTTTAAATTTATATAATATGTTTTCTTCTGTCTCTTCTAATTTCAGAGTCCTAGACAAACAATAATAAAACACTTGTATAGAATGTGAGGCTTTAATAACAGAATGAAGCTAGCCTGGTATCATAATTTGTTTTCTAAAGCTTCTCATTTCCTTTAAGGATAAAAGGTAAAGAACCTCTGAAGATCTCCATTTTGAGATAAAGTGCAGTGAAGGAGGAAGTACCTGTGTCACTAAGTTGTCACATCTGTACCTATAAGCCCAGCACTTTGGGAGGCCGAGGTGTGCGGATCATCTGAGGTCAGGAGTTCGAGACCAGCCTGGCTGGCATGGTGAAACCCCGTCTCTACTAAAAAGACAAATATTAGCTGGGCATGGTGGTAGGTGCCTGTAATCCCAGCTACTTAGGAGGCTGAGGCAGGAGAGTCACTTGAACCCAGGAGGTGGAGGCTACAGTGAGCAGAGATTGTACCACTGAACTCCAGCCTGGGTGACAGAGCAAGACTCCCATCTCAAAAAAAATTTTTTAAAGCTTAATTGTACTACATGTACATTTTAATTTCAGTTTTTCACCTCATGTAATATAAGCATTTCCTCATGATGAAGGTTATTTTTAATAATGATCAGATTTTTTTTTTTTTTTTTTTTTTTTTTT
>NW_016107383.1:11329710-11338519 GCF_001604975.1 Cebus imitator
GGGTTTCACCATGTTGACCAGGATGGTCTCGATCTCTTGACCTCGTGATCCACCCGCCTCGGCCTCCCAAAGTGCTGGGATTACAGGCTTGAGCCACCGCGCCTGGCCCTCAGATTTTTTTAACCCAAGAAAATTCTAGAGAAACTGTTAGATTTTGTAAGTCATAATTCTACAGTTCTCTTAAATTCTCAGTCTGTCAGATATCTATACTTCTCTAGTGTTTCTCTATTATAAAAACAACAGTAATCGAATGTCTTTCTTAGCTTGGCAAAGTCAACAAACTTAAAAAAAAAAACCACACATTTTGACAACTGATTACTACTGTACTTTTCTGGGGACATAGATGGTTGCAGGCCAGGGAATAGAATCAGAGATGATCTAAAGACATACGTGGAGTAGTTTATTTCTTGGACTGCTATGACCTCCATCATCTTCCTTTTTGGTAATTTGCTTTTGTACAGAAGTGGAACAGAGAATGTACAGTGGTATGACCTACATGGTATAATGTGACTTTCTTTCTGGAAAAGCAGTAATTAGCTCAAGGACCAAACTGTCTTATTCTAAGATGTTTGTCTTCAAAACAATCCTCTTCACTATTTTCATCTTCTTATTGTGATAAATTTGCACATGACAGTATTCAAAGCATTCTCTTATTTCAGCAACGATTCATTCACCAAACATTTATGAAGTTCCTGTACATTGCTTGGCTCATTGAGAATGTGAAGCTGAATCAGAGTTCCTTCCCTTAAGGAATCCACATTCTGGTAGGGAAGATAGAGAAGTAAACAAATGGTGACAATAGGTTCAAAAGGTACCCTGGAGTCCTAAGGAGGAATCACCTCTGTTTTGGCACATCACAGAGGAAATGCCTGAATTGAATCCTGAAGGGTGGTCAGACATTGCTAGGTGAAGAGATAGCAGCAGAAGCACAAAACAACATGGCAAATATGGGTGAACTGTAGTTAGTCTGGGATGGATGTAGGGCATAGGATTGAAGTGAGTAGAGAGGAGATGAGGATACTTAATCTGGACCAACTAATGAAGAGGCTTGCTGTTACGCTTAGAAGGCCATGGTTTTGTTCTATTAATTTTTTTTTTTTTTTTTTTTTTTTTTTTTTTTTTTTTTTTTTTTTTTTTTTTTTTTTTTTTTTTTTTTTTTTTTTTCTGAGATGGAGTTTTGCTCTTGTTGCCCAGGCTGGAGTACAATAGCAAAATTTCAGCTCACCGCAACCTCTGCCTCCCAGGTTCAAGCAATTCTCCTGTCTCAGCCTCCAAAGTAGCTGAGATTACAGGCATGTGCCACCAAACCTGGCTAATTTTTATATTTTTAGTACAGACAAGGTTTCTCTCTGTTGGTCAGGCTGCTCTCGAACTACCAACCTCAGGTGATCCTCCTGCCTTGGCCTCCCAAAGTGCTGGGATTATAGGAGTGAATCACTGCACCCAGCCGAAGGCCATAGTTTTAGAAAGATGACCAGCTGGAATAGAAAGAATAGACTGGGGCGACTGAGGCAGAGAGATGAATAAAGAACATTTTTCAGTAATCCAAATTGGAAATGCTGGGGGGTTGAAGTAGAACAGCAGCAATGAAACTGAAGAGGAGGAGACACAATATAAAGATGGAGAATGGACAAGGTATATGAGCAATTTACATGTACTGTCTTGGGTACCTGCACAGGTGATATTTACTACTCTCTAAAAGAAGAGAACATAAAAAGATGAGTGCAAAGGGGGCTCCTTATCTTCTGATCTTTGCTTTTCTTCAGACTTTACTGTGAATGTAAATAATGGAAAGTTGCAGACCTTAATGCTGGCTGATCAGACTTTTCCCATTATGTGGTTTTCCTTGTTCATTACCCAGATCAAAGAAATAGAATGGTAATCCCAGCATTTTGGGAGGCCAACGCAGGCAGATCACAAGGTCAGGAGATCGAGACCATCCTGGCCAACATGGTGAAACCCGTCTCTACTAAAATTCAAAAAATTAGCCAGGCGTGATGATATGTGCCTCTAGTCCCAGCTACTGAGGAGGCTGAGGCAGGCGAATCGCTTCAACCCAGGAGGTGGAGGTTGCGTTGAGCCGAGATTGCACCACTGCACTTCAGCCTGGCGACAAAGCAAGACTTCGTCTCAAAAAAAAACAAGAAAGAAAGCAAGAAAAGAAATAGAATGTGTGCATTCAATTTTCTGCTTTTGCTTGGTGACCTAGAGATGATCATCAAGCCCTTTCTTATAAGAGGTATTAAATGCAAGTGCTCAGTTTGGAAGTATTTTTAGTGTTATTGGTTTGAAGTGGATATCATATGACTAAATCTTAACTGACTGATTTTTGTCCTATCAGTTGAATGCACTGGGTTTTGATTATTTTAAACCTAATATTTGGACAGTATTTAATAGCTGGAGGCAAATTAATAACATGTCAGTTGAGGACAAAGGACAGGTCTGAAACAACAGTAGATAAATCATAAGCACATGATAACATGAAAGGGTATATCTTACTCAAATGTCAGCTCATTTGGAGGAAACGCTTCATTCAGTTTACTTTCGAGATCTTCAGAGGAGTGTGTCGAAAGAGCCGTGGAAGTGGAAGCAGACAGCAAAAAAACTGAAGATGCTGATCGTGCTGTGTCAGCTATCTACAGCTTGCTATTTGCCAGGAACCATGCTAAGAACTTTTCAGACATTAACTCACTTAATCCTGAGACAGTACTATGAAGTAAGTACCATTCGTAGCTCCGTTTCATAGCTGAGAAGATGATTGACACAAAGAAAGATGGAGTAATTTCCCCAAGAGCACCCAGCTAAAAAATGATAGAACCAGGCAAATCGAAGCAGGCCTGTTTCCAGAGCCCATGTTCCTAAATACTGTCATTCTCATGCCTCAATATCCTTCCCTCTTCTCATCACACCTCCCTGGAGAGCCTGGCTGAGTCATTGCCTTCTTCTAGGAGGTTCACCTTGACTCTTCTTCACCCTATTCCAGAGATACTTTTGTACTTTGTACAAAATGTATATATTTCACTTACCACGCAGGATGTAAATATTCATATCTGTCTCTCCTACCAGACCCGATTTTAGTCCTTTTTGTATCTGTACCTGGAATTTGATGCAAGTGTTCAATAAATGCAAGTCAGTTGAGTTAGCTTTACTTGAACACACAGTGCTTGTCCTCAAGGAGCTTTTGGTGTATCTGGAAAAGAAAGTTCCATTCACCTGAAACAACAGATAAGAAAGAAGATTGAGCTAAAAGAGTGTGGTATAGACCGTGGATATGATGAGATTTCAAAGAAAGGAGATTGGCCTTGGAGATTGGGTTGGGTGGATTGAGTTGCATTGGGTCAGACCGGATAGAGATCGCTTCTCCACGTACATAGACTCCGAGATTAGGATGGGTTATAGTTAAGAAAAGAAAAGGAGGAAGGACATTGATCAGAATGTTGACCTGAGGTGGCGATGAATAAAATGCTCACATTTAAGGGGGCAGTAGAGTTGTTCAGAAAATATACACGACGGATCCTCCTCATTGACTCAGATCAGACATCAGCTCCTCAGAGAGGCTGACCCTGTTCTCTCTGGAGACCTTCCCTCCGCAGCGTCTTATATATATGCATGACCTTCACAAGAGCACTTTGCTTTGTAGGTGTCTGTTCTGTGTGACTGAGCTCCCTGAAGGCCAGGATTACTTTTTGCCAAGACCAAGCATGTCTAGCACATAACAGTGGTAAAAATAATAATAATAGCAGTAACAATTTTGTAATCACAGAAGTATATAACATTGATTTTAATAAATATATGTACAAAATAAGTAACCTATTGGATCCTTATTGTATTCTAGCCATTTTTCTGATTACATTATATTAATTCAACCAGTGTTCATCAAGTATTTTTGTTGAATTTATGTTCGTTGAACTTTGCCATTTAGTGAGGGTTGTCACGTCTAGGGAATCTTTCATTATGTAGGCCCTATCTGATCATGATCTCCATCTGAATCTTGCAAAAGCTGTTCACATGCAGCAGTCTTAACTGGTGCCAGGGAGTATTGGAACTGATATGGTTTGGCTGCGTCCCCACCCAAATCTCATCTTGAATTGTAGCTCCCATAATTTCCATGTGTTGTGAGAGGGACCCAGTGGGAGATAACTGAATCATGGGGTGTTTTCCTCCTACTGTTCTCGTGGTATTGAATAAGTCTCACGATTTCTGATGGTTTGATAAGGGGAAACCCCTTTCGCTTGATTCTCATCTCTCTTGCCTGCTACCATGTAAGACGTCCTTTTGCTCTTCCTTCATCTTCTTGCATGTTTGGGAGGCCTCTCCAGCCAAGTGGAACTGTGAGTCCATTAAACCTCTTTCCTTTAAATATTACCTCGTCTTGGATGTGTCTTTATTAGCAGCGTGAGAACAGACTAATACAGAAACCTAGGATTCCGTTTCCTGCAGAAGGGAAAATGGTAACCTGGCCCAACAGACAGCTGGCAGTCAGGACAGGCCTCCAATCCCATGAAGAAACTGAGGTACAAAGCTGGACACCCAAGTGTACTGAGGAGTGGATCTCAAAGCAACACACACACACACACACACACACACACACACACACACAGAGCTCTTAATTCCAAACCAAAACAACTGAGCCTGCTGAATATCTCTTTTTCCACTTAGAGTCTAAAATGTGTCTGAGTCCACAGCTGGTATCACTGGTAGCCCCAGCTATAGGTTACTAAGTAGGAGAAACAAATCAGGAATTGGCACAGATAGATACTCACACGCTATAACTAAAGAATTTCAAACTTGGAATCAATGTGCTTTTGCATATTAGCATGGCCCCCAAATTTTCCATGCACCAGCTCAGCCTTTCCAAATAAACTGTCTTTGGAATAGTGCAAGTAAAATAATACGGGCAGTCAAATAAGCATTTCAAGCAGGCAACAAATGTTTGTAAAGTGTTTTCTTCATATGCTACTTTCATAGTTTCAAGAGAAAAGTGCTTTTAGGAAAATGTTCAGGCTTAGGCCAGGCATAGTGGCTCATGCCTACAATCCCAGAACTTTGGAAGGCCAAGGTAAGAGCGGATCCCTTGAGGCCAGGAGTTCAAGACCAGCCTCAGCAACAGTGAGACCTTGTCTCTATCAAAGAAAAAAGAAAGAAAAAAATGTTCCAGCCTAATTGAAAAAGTACATAGCAATCAAATTTGATTCCCAGCTGGCATAAAACTTTCTAACTGGTAGCCAAATTTGGGATGCCTGAAGACAGATAAGTGACTAATTCTAGGGCTGTGCGTGGCCAGTACCAAATGTATTTTCTGACCACAAGACCATGTCTGGATTCTCCTTTGTAATTACCACACAGCCTACTGTAATTTTCAAGCTTATATTTACTTCCTGCCTTTGACATGTAATTCAGGGTCCAGGGCTGCACCCCGAGCAAGAGTGAAGTCCTGTTATTTGGCTAAAACCTATAAAATCATCATTGTGTGAGGATGTGTGTATGTGTTTTTGTTGCCACGTCTGCTAAATATGTTAAGTGTAATCTTGTGAAAAATATGCCCACTCCTGCCTTGTTGGATGAGGCACTTTGCTTGTCAGATGTTTATTGAACACCTACTACCCTATGCCAAGAACTATTTTAAACTCTAGGAAACATCCATGAGCAAGAGAATGAAGGCCCTGCTTTCCTGGAAGAGAATGAGGGAGGGGGGAGTGGGAAGAAAGACAGAAAATGAGCACTTAGGGACGTGCTATGCAGAGAACAAGAGTGGTGTGATAGAGAAAGTCTGTGTGGCTGCTTTAGCTTGGGACATCAGAGAAGGCCTCACCAAGGAGATGACATTTAAACTGACATTTTAAAATGACAAGAAGGAGTAGGACAGGCACAGAGCAGGAGGAAGAGCATTCCAGAGAAGTTAGTGTTAAGACTCAAAAACAGGAGGAGCTTGGCATGTTCCAGAAACAGAAAAGGCCAGTGTGCCTTGAGCATGGTGGGAGACAGGGCAACTGAGCAGAGAGGTTGTGTATACTAGTCCGTTTTCATGCTGCTGATAAAGATGTACCCGAGACTGGGAAAAAAAAGAGGTTTAATGGACTTATGGTTTCATATGACTGGAGAAGCCTCACAATTGTGGCGGAAGGCAAAGGAGGAGCAAGTCACATTTTACATGGTGGCAGGCAAAGAGAGAAAGAGCTTGTGCAGGGAAACTCCTCTTTTTAAACCCATCAGATCTCGTGAGACTTACTCACTATCACGAGAATAGCACTGGAAAGATCTGCCCCCATGATTCCATTGCCTACCATCGGGTCCTTCCCACAATACATGGGAATTCAAGAAGAGATTTGGGTGGGGACACAGCAAAACCATATTAGGTTGTCAGGGACAGTTACACAGCACTGTCTAGGCCACTGCAAGAGTCGGATGTGGGAGGCTGTGGCCCTTGATGAGGGACACTAGTTGGGAAGCAACTGCAGAGGGCTGGGCGGGAGGCAGTGGTGGTTTGGGCCAAGGCATGAAGTAGAGAATGGGAGAAGGGGCTGGATTTGGAATATGGTTTAGAACCAGAGTCAGGAGAACCTGCCAGTGGATTGGATATGAGGAATGAAGAAAAGGGAATAACCAAGAAAGATTCCAAAGGCTTTGGCTTTGAGCAACTCAGTGGATGGTGACTGAGAAGAAGAGGACCAAAGGCAGAGCTGCTTGGCTCTTCCCTGAGTCATAACTGATAAGCCACAAAAACTGGGAACTTACATCTTGGGGTCCAGTGACCTCACTACGCCTCCCAACCAACTTTACATCACTGGAGCACGTTTACAGACCTTTGGAAATACTACTTCAAACATGTCTATGGTTTCTCCTTTTTTGATATTCATTTTGTGACATCAAAAACCACAAAAACGTATTCAAGTTACCTAACTCTACCTTGCTCCATCCCTCATGGGTGCACTGTAAATGTTAGTTCTTGTGCAGGCTTCCTGCCTCAGCACAGTGCTGGGGCACCCTGGACCCGGGCATCTGGAGGTCAAGTAGAGGTCCAAGATCAATCCATCGGTTAGAAGTTGACAGCCAGTATATGCTTCTCACAGCGTCATCTATGTATACAGAAAATAATATGACTACTTTGCTGTTTTTCTACTTAGAGTTAGGAAAATTTTATAATCTCTTTACTAAAGATTAAACTGATTTAATCCAATTATTGTTTTATTATAAGGCAAACATTTTCTACATTTGCCTTAAAAATATTGTGGGGTTGGCTGGGCATGGTGGCTCACGCCTGTAATCCTAGCACTTTGGGAGGCCGAGACAGGCAGATCACTTGAGGTCAGGCGTTCGAGACCAGCCTGGCCAACATGGTGAAACTCCGTCTCTACTAAAATTACAAAAATTAATCAGGCGTGGTGGTGGGCACCTGTAATCCCAGCTACTCGGGAGCCTGAGGAACAAGAATCACTTGAACCCGAGAGGCAGAGGTTGCAGTGAGCCAAGACTGTGCCACTGCACTCCAGCCTGGGCAACAGAGTGAGACTCCATCTCAAAATATATATATATATGGCGGGGCTTCAATTTTCTTGCTACACAATAGGAATAACAATATCATCATTCTTCATGGGTATTTTGTTAGGAATAAATGAAATAATGTAGGTGAAGTGCTTAGCACGGTAGCTGCTATATAACATTCAATACATTTCAAGTGTTATTATCAATGAAGTAACGATTTGGGAGCAGAGGAGCTCCCAGAACCAATACATAGATTTTAATATTCAAATGAATCAGTCCAAGAAAATAGAACAACAGATTGATTTATTAAACTCCTGCGTGACTTTGGACACAACCTACACTTTCTTTGGATCTCGATTTTCTCAGGTAAATGCCAGACTTAGGATAGATAACCTCGACGTAAAACTTCCATGATTCTAGTAGATGATCCATATTTTCTCCCCCATCTTCCTCTCACCAGGCTTATCACAGAGTTTTGTCTTTGGGTCATCTAAATCAGTGTAAGTGGTATTTGTTGCCAGATGTGACCTTTTGTTAGCACACTGGAGAATCCCAAGGCTAATGTCAATTTCTATAAATATAGATTGAGAGTGAGGAAATGTACTGTCTCTAGGGAAGTTTACCTGTTGAGTATCTTTCTCTTTTTAGACCCTTGGTCTGTGGTCTCTTACTCACTGGTGACATTCTTCCCTAGTCTCACTTTTGTTACCTTCTTCTTTCGTGATCACTGATGCTGGTAGCCACCTACAATTTTGAAGTTCCCCACTCAGCCTTTGCTAGTGGTTGGCATTGCATTTGAGTTGTGCCTGCTTACTTCCTCTACCTTTTGAAATTTAAAAATAGAAAATAGCAAACAAACCCGCAGTCTTTCACATCAGCTGAACTCTGTTATTCATCTAACAGATTTTCTGGTGAATTCTATGGTATAACGTATACAGTCAGAGACCAGCCATCAGTTCAGAATAAATGGTGTGCAAAATTAGCAAAGAGCTCCTTCTATTTTTACTACCAAACACGCTATCAGAAATGGGAGGCCACAGCCCACAGGAGGAGACTTTGAAAAGTGAATCCAAGAGACAGACAGCTCCTGGCATGCTCCTTGGCGTTTTTCTTTACGGGTTCAACTTTACCGAGCCATGGTGAAGAGTCAATGGACTGATAAAGGGACTCTCTTAGGAGTCTAACTCTTGCACTATGAATACCAAAGACAGGCCCTGGAAAGCGTGAAAACTCATCTAGGCATGAGCAATATAATTTCCAGAGACCCCATCCCACAGCAAACATACTATAACATGGTACACTCCCTGTTAAATACCATTTTATTTCT
>NW_016107383.1:11338538-11349430 GCF_001604975.1 Cebus imitator
TTTAAGATGGAGTCTTGCTCCATTGCCCAGGCTGGAGTGCAATGGCACAATCTCTGCTCACTGCAATCTCCACATCCAGGGTTCAAGGCTGAGGTTCTCCTGCCTCAGCCTCCCGAGTAGCTCGGATTACAGATGCCCGCCACCACGCCCAGCTAATTTTTGTATTTTTAGAAGAGACGAGGTTTCACCATGTTGGTGAGGCTGGTCTCAAACTCCTCACCTCGTGATCCACCTGCCTTGGCCTCCCAAAGTGCTGGGATTACAGGCGTGAGCCATCGCGCCGGGTCAATTTGAACTTTTTAAATGTTGTTTATAGTAACATTAGTAACATGCAGTGGGATTATTATTATTTTCTAATGAATTTTAAATTCCTCCGTCTTAATGTCTAATCCGCTAAATATTGATAAATATAACCCACATAGAAAAAGCTTTAAAGAATTCATACCTACAACTAAAAAGTTTTAGAAGCTTTTTTACTATCAAAAAAGTTTGATAGTAAAAGTACTATCGAATAGTAATGACTGTTTATTGATTATTACTTTGTACTGTGAGCTGTCCAGAGCATACCACATTCTTCATCTCTTTTCATCTTTGCAACGAGGCTGTAAAGCAGAGCCTTTTTAAAAGGGGGGGCACTTTGCTAGCCCAGCGTCTCACCGCTGGACAAGAAAGAGATAAACAGGTCAGTTCTCTCACTCTGAAGCCACACTCTTGGTCACTTTTTCTGTAACTTTAAAAAGATTGTTTTTTTTTTTTTACTGCTGTGAACCTCAGAATGTGGTACCCTGTAGTGTCCTCTGGAAAGCAGAAGAGTTTCTATTCATCCAGTGCCTACATGGGGGCCAACACCAAATGCACCCTTAGAAACTCCTCACCTCACCTCCTTCCGTTCCTTCCTTTTCTTTGACATTAGACCAGAGAGGCTAACCAACTCTCCATTTTCCTCCAGATGGTCTTCAAGCTGACAGAGAGGCTGACGGAACAGGAGTGGATGAAGATATGATTGTGACCCAAAGTCAGACCAACTTCATCTGCCCCATTACACAGGTACCGCTTCCTTCTCCTTCCCCTGAAAGAAACACGAGTCACTCCACAGAGGCAGAAAGGTGCCTCTTTGCTTTCACTGGTTTGATTTCTGGTTGGATTTCACTTAGGGAGTGAAAGAGGGAGAAAAGAAAAGTGCTGGGGGTTGAAGAGAATCCGTGGGAGGTTCTTGGGCTGGAGAGAGCTGTCAGCCAATGGTGCCCTTAAGGATCTGTGACTAAAGTCCTGGCCCACAGGCCAAGTGACAGTACTGACTGGATTCCCTGCTTTTCCTTATCTAAACCCTAATCATTATCTAAAGCCAGGAGACTGGGGAGTTAAACATAGCGCAGGACTAGGAAAAAACAGCTACTGGAAGTTGATCATTATAATTCCTGAAATCAACATCTCCTTGATTACAGTTGGAAATGAAGAAGCCAGTGAAAAATAAAGTGTGTGGTCACACCTACGAAGAGGAAGCCATTGTTCGCATGATTGAGTCCAAGCACAGGCGGAAGAAAAAGGCATGGTGAGTGGAGGGGGGAAGGAAGTGGAGCCTTTCCTTCTGGTAGTCACTCAGAGATGGGTGCTCACACTAGAGGAAAAGACACTTCAGTGTCTCTAAGTTCCGTTCACCTCCCGAATACTGTAAACATGGAAGTGGGCTTTCTGGAAAAACAATACATGAGGAAAAAATTAGTAATCTGTTCAGGAAGAAGCTGAGGGAACTTCAACCACACCCTCAAAACAGAATAAGGCCAGGCATGGCAGCTCACGCCTGTAATCCCAGCACTTTGAGAACCTAACGCAGGCAGATCACCTGAGGTCAGGAGTTCGAGACCAACTTGGCCAACATGGTGAAATCCCGTCTCTACTAAAAATACAAAAATTAGCCAGGTGTGGTGGCAGGTGCCTGTAATTCCAGCTTCTTGGGAGGCTGAGGCAGCAGACTCTCTTGAACCCAGTAGGCAGAGGTTGCAATGAGCTGAGATTGTGACACTGCACTCCAGCCTGGGCAACAGAGCTAGACTCTGTCTCAAAAAAAAAGGTTTCAGTAAATTCATGGATAATTCATGATGATAAATTATTTTTTTAATTGGAAATTTTAAAGAATCTTTAAAAATATACGTAATATATGTTACCTTCTATGTTATTTTATATGAATATCATATTATCTTTAAATATACATAACACACACACACACACACACACACACACACACCCCGTCTTCCTTCCCTTCTTCCCATGACCACAGAGGACCATGCTCTGTTCTTGTAATAACATAGAATCCTGAGTTAGCCAGACTGACTGGCATTGACTCAGTTTGACATTTCTTATGCTCTTATCATGGATTTGTTGCAGGAATGGAATTGCAGGTGTGACTAGTTCTCAATTGACTTCTGATAACAGTCCCTTTGATGTGTGACTTGCTTGTCCACTGCTCAGAAATTTGCTGGACCTAGAATTGGAATTCCCCAGCACTTCGAATCTGGGTATGGACTTAGAGATAATATATTGGAGACTGTAGATATCTTGATGGTCACTAAGGCTAGTAACTTATCCTATTTATTCTAGAAGAATAGTGGCTTTGCAGCCTAATGATTGCAAAATGTAGACATTCTTAGTACATTTTGGTCTGTTTTGAGTTTCTGACATATTTGAAATGTCAGATTTCTTTAGTGAATATAATTTTCTTGGCTCCTGGCCTTCCAACCTTCTCTTTCTACTGAATTTATTTGTGTTCATTCTCTGAAAAGCAAAAATCATTGCTAAGAATAGGGGTTCCTAGTTTGTTTTGTTCCACAGCCCTTCTTTCTTAAAGTATGTGATATTCTCCTCGAGTCAGATATGAACAGAGCAGGGACTGATACAAAGCACATTTCTCACCACCAAGTCCCGGGATGGGAGTAGCAACTCCCAGAATGGACATCACGTTGAGGTGCATCCTCTTTATTACACACTTTGATTTTCTAATGTCCTTTGGCCAACAAAGTGCTTTTTTGAGGGTTGGCATCAGATGCACCTGTGGAACAGATGCACTTGCCAGCAGAGAAACAACAAGCCAGGACCCACGCCTGCCCCCGAGCTCCGGGAGGCCAGAGCTGCATTCTGCTCACTGTGATGCCTCAGCACTAGGCACACAGCCTGATGCCAACCCTCAAAAAAGTACTTTGTTGACCCCAGAAGAGATCAGTCAGTGGAAGAAGACCCTAGCAAACCAGTCTAAAACATAATCAGGAGACAGGAGGAGTGATAGCAGTAGAGGCTCATGGGAACTTATGGGTGGGATGGGCAGGGTTCCAAAAACCAGGTGCATTTGGGCAGCAATAGATTAGAACTCAGGGCCTTCTTGAAACTGACTTTAGAGGTTTCTGATTGAGCATAAAGTCGTGTCACTTCCCATGATGCATGTTAGAGTGATGAGTAGTTCTGGGTTCTCTTTGTTTAGAAATGTCCATGACACATTGTCTCATTTCTTCCTCCTAGATTGTCCTGGCTATGTTTGTTTCTTTAGACTGGAGCTCCAGGTCCATTGTGTTCTGGCCACTGCCTGAATTTTACTGTGCAAGCTTCAGGCCCTGGGAAGGCTCTCTGCACTGGCTTGAGTCAGGATAATGTTGTTGAGACTTTAGCCCCAGCCAAGCACAGTAGTTAGAATAATTTCCTAAAATATATCTGTTAACAATAAGCCTATATATTATCTCAAAAATAAAGCTGACTTATGATTTTTTTTTCTTTTTTTTTTGAGACAGAGTCTCAGTCTGTCTCCCAGGCTGGAGTACAACCTCTGCCTCCAAGGTTCAAGCAATTCTCGTGCCTCAGTCTCCCAATTAGCTGGGATTGCAGGCACATACCATCATGCCCAGCTAATTTTTGTATTTTTAGTAGAGACAGGTCTCCACCACGTTGGGCAGGCTGGTCTTGAACTCCTGGCCTCAAGCAATCTGCCCACCTTGGCCCCCCAACCTTATGATTCTCACATAGTATTATTTTCAATTTGGCCACATTTTTTGTGTGTGTGTTTTTGTTTGAGAACAGGAAAGGTTTTTTAAAAAGTCATATTTAAGAGCATGTAGAGGGACCAGGCACGGTGGCTCATGCCTGTAACCCCAGCACTTTGGGAGGCCGAGGTGGGCAGATCACCTGAGGTCGGGAGTTCTAGACCAGCCTGACCAACATGGAGAAACCCCATCTCTACTAAAACTACAAAATTAGCTGGGCATGGTGGTACATGCCTGTAATCCCAGCTACACAGGAGGCTGAGGCAGGAAAATCGCTTGAACCCTGGAGGAGGAGGTTGCAGTGAGCTGAGATCGTGCCATTGCACTCAGGCCTTGGCAACAAGAGCAAAACTCCATCTCAAAAAAAAAAAGCATGTAGAATAAAATGGATTAAATAGAAATGGGTTGTTTGACAGCAGAACTCCAGCTTTGTGCTTGGAGTTCCTGTTTCAACACTTACCAACAAGCCATTCAGCCTTTCCACTTCGGTTTCTTCATCTGTAAAATGGAAATAACATCAGCATCTCACAGCATTTCAGGGGCAAGGAAATGGTAGGGAATTCCATTCTAGGTCTGGACTAGCACATTTCTTGGCAGACGAGAAGTAAAAGCACTTAGGTGAAAGCTCTTTGGGGAGCAAAGAGCACTAAGCAAATAGCAGTAGGGTTGTGGAGACAGAGACTGATAGAGTTGTTATCATTCCCTGTGCCGCTTAGTGACACGTGATTTTAGACTCAGGGGATGTAGGATAGAATGACTGTGTTGAGGTATGACAGGAATCCCTCCCACTCAGGTTTCCAGAGGTATCTATAGACTTTCTCTCTATAGTTTGTGGACTAACCTTGGAATTCTTGGGACCCAGCTCTAGGAACTGTTAAGACTTGGGACCCAGATACAGGAACTCCCAGAATCATGTACTCTTGAGTGTTTGCAGAGACCAAGGTTCCCCACAGCCTTGTGGGACCCCAATTGCAGTTCCTTTTGCTCAGCAGTCACCTTTGCACTTGCCCCGTACTGCGGTGAAATGCTCTGGCCGGGCAGTGCCTGGAGGTGGGGACCCAGCTGCTCCACGGAGGCCTGAAGGTCTGACTCCTGCACAGCGATGATGCAGCAGCTGAAGATCGGGTGTTGCCACACCGAACTCGCTCACCAGGATGTCGTGGGATTAATGCCGAATGCTTACAGAGACAGTTGTTTCTCCGGGGGGGCATGCCCTGATTCAGCGCTGTGGCATGATGGCCTTCCCTTGTCCTTTCTGCTTTAAAAACTTGTGTTTATTGGAGATGAACTGAGAAGCTAGGTTCTTCCCGGTTCCAGCCTCAGCCTCTCCTCCAGGAAGTCTTCCCTGAGCCCTTATTCATGCTGGACAGGACGTAGTGAGCACCCCGTGGCCTGCAACATTGTCGGTGCGGCTGGCTCCTCTCCACAAGCTTCTTGACAGCGGAAGCTGTGGACCAGCGCAGGGACTGGCGCACGGCGGGACCTGGCGTGAACTCCCCAGTCCTTGACACATCGGCCTGCTTATTTCTCAGCCTTTTATGACAGCCTTGTGCTCTGCCTTCATGTTCTTAAAGGGAAAAACTGAGGCACAGAGAATTTAGTCACATACCTGGAGTGACACAGCCGGGGGTTTAAGCCGAGCTCTTTCTCACTCTTGAGCCTGCAATTCTGTCAGTAGGCCATCCAGCTCTCTTTGGGAAGGATATTTGTTTTGGTTTGGTTTGGTTTTGGTTTTGTATGTTTGTTTTTGTTGTTGTTTGTTTTTTTGAGATGGAGTCTCGTTCTGTCGCCCAGGCTGGAGTTCAGTGGTACAATCTCGGCCCACTGCAACCTCTGCCTCCTGGGTTCAACGGATTCTCCTGCCTTAGCTTCCCAAGTAGCTGGGATTACAGACATGTGCCACCACACCCAGCTGATATTTGTAGTTTTAGTAGAGATGGGGTTTCACCATGTTGGCCAGGATGGTCTCAATCCCCTGACCTCGTGATCCATCCACCTCAGCCTCCCAAAGTGCTGGAATTACAGGCATGAGCCACCGTGCCTGGCCTGAGAGGGCTATTCGGTTCAGGCCCCTACCACCAGAGTCCATCCTCTCCGTGAGCTGAGACCTCGTTATTTGACATGGCTTACCCTGGACTCCATCCCACTGAAATGAAGGTGGGTGCCTGCTCCGCCCCTGAGTGTGTGGTTAAGTCCATCAGACATTCTCAGCGTGCTGCTCTCATGCACTGACTAAAACCATGATGTCATCAGGAAGTCCTCACCACCTCACTCTCCACTTCCCTATCCACGGCTTATTCACTGTCTGGCGATCAGAGTTAAGGCTTCGCTCGGTGGAGTGGGAGAGACCAAGGCCAGGCAGTCCCAAGTGGGTGTTCCAGGTTGATGTATTAAGGGAGGGTCATCCCAGCAACCTACTTAGGGTTCCATTTCAATGTCATGGAAGCCAAAGTTATGTTACTTGCCTTTTCTAGTCACAAAAGTGTCTATATCCTTTTCATGATCTTAGCTGCCTATTTTCATACTTAAAGACATAATTCACTAGGCGCAGTGGCTCATGCCGGTAATCCCAACATTTTGGGAGGCTGAGGCAATGGATCACTTGAGGTCAAGAGTTCAGGACCAGCCTGGGCAACATGGTGAAACTCTATCAAATTTTTTTTTTTAATTAGCCAAGCATAATGGTGCACACCTGTGGGCCCAGCTACTCAGGAGGCTGAGGTAGGAGCATCGCTTGAGCCTGGGAGGCAGAGGTTGCAGTAACCCAAGATAGTGCCACTGCACTCCAGCCTGGGTGACAGTGAGACCCTGTCAAAGAAAGAAAGAGAACGTGCCTGTAATCCCAGCTACTCAGGAGGCTGAGGCAGGAGAATTGCCTGAACCCAGGAGGCAGAGGTTGCGGTGAGCCGAGATCGCACCATTGCACTCCAGCCTGGGTAACAAGAGCGAAACTCCGTCTCAAAAAAGAAAAAAGAAAGAGACAGAAAGAGAGAGAGAGAGAGAGGAAAGAAGGAAAGAAGGAAGGAAGGAAGGAGGGAAGGAGAGAAGGAAAGAAAAGAAAAAGAATTCACTCTGAGACTTCACAGTATAGGCGGATGGCCTAGGAAAAAAAACAGATTTTTAAACTGCTGTAAGACATTTCTCCAGCCTTGCCCTAATGCAAAGCCAAATCATCAAAACGATGCATACGTGGGCTAGATCACCCTGAGCCTCTTTCATATAATTGCCTTTCTATAATTATGATTTAACACATCCTGGACCTGAGTATATAGGGCACTTTTTTTTTTTCTTTTTTTTTTTTGAGACAATCTCGCTCTGTTGCCCAGGCTGGAGTGCAGTGGTGCTGTCTCAGCTCACCACAACCTTACCAGCTGGGTTCAAGCAATTCTCCTGCCTCAGCCTCCCCTAGTAGCTGAGATTACAGGCTCCCGCCACCACGCCCGGCTAATTTTTGTATTTTTAGTAAAGATGGGGTTTCACCGTGTTTGCCAGGCTGGTCTCAAACTCCTCACCTCATGATCCACCCACCTCGGCCTCCCAAAGCGCTGAAATTACAGATGTGAGCCACTGCGCCTGGACATGTTTTAATATTTTAAAAATAAATATTGTTACCAAGCATATTATTTATTTCATTAATTAATGCCCCTCTAATGTAAAGACTCCTTAATCCACAGATCAGGGCCGAGAAATACTTCCTCTTTCCTACCACTAGACACACTGGAGCTCCCATGAGCAATTTGTTTCCTTCTGGTTTGCATCTTTAGTGTGGTTTGCATATTTGTTGTTTTTGGTCTTAATATGTTGTGTTTTACGGAGAGCTATCACGGATCACTGGGCCAGAGCTGAATGTGGGCAGGAACCATATATTTCTATTTCTTTTTTGGTTTTTTTTTTAGACAGAGTTTCACTCTGTCACCCAGGCTGGAGTGCAGTGGCATGATCTCGGCTCATTGCAACCTGCACCTCCCAGGTTCAAGTCTCCCAAGTAGCTGGGACTAAAGGCCCATGCCACCATGCCTGGCTAACTTTTTTGTATTTTTAGTAGAGACAGGTTCTACCGTGTTAGCCAGGATGGTCTGGAACTCCTGACCTCGTGATCCCCGCACCTCGGTCTCCCAAAATGCTGGTATTACAGGTGTGAGCCACTGCACCTGGGCTTATATTTGTATTTCATAGTTGCATGCTTAGAACCTAGCACAGGGCTGATCCCTAGAAGAGTCAGTTAATGCCTGAATGGGTGCATGCATGTGTTGGATATATGCAAGATAGAAATAGATCCAGAGCTTTAAAACTTCTTGGAAGAATGATGATGAGGAAACAAATGGTAGTCACAGGGGATCAGGAAGGGAATGAACATTACTGAGCACTGTGTTGCCTGTCACCCTGGGAAAGAGGGGTTCTCTCCCCATTTTAAATCAGAGGAAAGAGAGGCTCAAGAAGGTTACGTGGGGCAGGGCACAGTGGCTCACATCTGTAATCCCAGCACTTTGGGAGACCAAAATGGACAGATCACAAGGTCAGGAGTTCAAGACTAGCCTGACCAACATAGTGAAACCCCATCTCTATTAAAAATAAAAAAATTAGCTGGGCATGGTAGCACAGGCCTGTAATCCCAGCTACTTAAGAGGCTCAGGCAGGAGAATCGCTTGAACCTGGGAGGCAGAGGTTGCAGTGAGCCAAGATCGTGCTATTGCACTCCAGCCTGGACGACACAGCAAGACTCCATCTCAAAACAAAGAAAAAAGGTTCTGTGAATTGCCTGTGGTCTCATAACTAGCAAGTAGGTGGTAGAGAGAAAATTCAGACCTAGGTTAGCTTGACTCCAAACACTGGGCCTCTAAATCTACTAAAATTTGGTTCACTTTGAGAACCAAATTCTTTGGGAAGAAATCAGGTGACTTCATCCAGCCCACGGCCTTCAGTTAAGACCACATCTGAGCAGAGCCATGGCTTAAGTTCCACCCCTTTCTGGGTGACTCACACTGATTTCTTCGGCCACAGCCTTTCCACCGAGTCCCAGTGGCCCACTCATCCTCTATTCTGGGAGGGCTACTGGGCATCCATTCCAGAGGAAACAGATACCAACCAGGACTGTGGTTCTGTGCCACAGCCTGTTTTGCCCCATCATTTTCCATCATGACAAACGGCAGTATCAGTCACTGATCTGCCCAGATGAAGCTCGCTTCTTCCCTTTCCCTCACGCACCACGGAAGCTCCATCAGCCAGTCCTATGGGTTCCACGGTCAAGCGTGTCCTAAAGCTGATCGCCTTGCCACCCTCAGCCGAGCTGGCCTCCTCTCTCTTCTGCACCTGCGGGATCCTCCACACTATTTTCCCTGCCCCTCTGTTACCTCCCTGCTTTGTGTTCTCCATAAGCAGCCAGAGAAACATTTTCTATATATAAACCAAACCAAACCCCTCCCCCATCTCAAAACCTTCCAGCATTTTATCTTCATATTTAAAATAAAATCCAAGTCTGGACACGGTGGCTCACACCTGTAACTCCTAGCCTTTGGGAGGCCAAGGCAGGTGGATTACTTAAAGTCAGGAGTTCGAGACCAGTCTAGCCAACATGGTGAAACCCCGTCTCTACTAAAAATACACAAAACTGCCGGGCACAGTGGCTCACGCCTGTAATCCCAACACTTTGGGAGGCCAAGGCGGGCGGATCACAAGGTCAGGAGTTCAAGACCAGCCTGGCCAATATGATGAAACCCGGCTCTACTAAAAATACAGAAATTAGCCAGAGTGCCAGCTACTCAGGAGGCTGAGGCACAAGAATTGCTGAAACCTGGGAGGTGGAGGTTGCAGTGAGCCGAGATCAAGCCACTGCACTCCAGCCTGGCGATGGAGTGAGTGAGACTCATTCTCAAAAAAAAAAGAAAAGAAAAATTTAGCTCCATGATGAGGTAGGCACTACTCACGTATTGGTATTGCTTGTGTCCCCAGCACCTGGACAGGGCCTGGTTCAGGGAGGGACTCAGTGAATAAATGAATGGGCACACTTTGGTCCTGATTTTTAACGCTTTTCCTTTTCTGGTAAAATGCCTCACTTAAATGCTTGAGTGTAAAAGAATTTTCTGCTTAAGACATTAAAGGGGACTGACTTGACGTTCTTTCTCCCTTACAGTTGCCCTAAAATTGGCTGTAGCCACACGGATATGAGAATGTCGGATCTCGTCCAGGATGAAGCACTTAGAAGGGCGATTGAAAACCACAACAAGAAAAGACATCGTCATTCCGAGTAGGAAAAGCCACCTGCCCGCAGGGCATCCGCAGCCTACCTCCGACCCCAGCCGTTTGTAGAGAGCAGTGCTGAACCCAGCAGTTAGGGACTGGCTGCAGAGCATACTTGTTTGGGGTAAAACTGGATGCTTTTATGTGTGCTTGAAAACATTTTTCTAAGTTACACAACAGAAATGCAAGCATATTGTTTATTTTTAAGTGTTCTATAATGTTGAATAAAACTTTGATCATCTGCAGTGTCCTGCCTGCACACCTCCTAATGTATGGATTATTCTAGAGGTGCAGGCATTGCCATTTCGAGGACATCAGACTGATTTTTATAAGTTTGGACTAAAGAATGTCTTTCAGCCCGGTGCGGTGGCTCATACCTTTAATCCCAGCACTTTGGGAAGCCAAGGTGGCCAGATCACTTGAGGTCAGGAGTTCAAGACCAGCCTGGGCAACATAGTGAAACTCCATCTCTACCAAAAATACAAAAATCAGTCACGTGGGGTGGTGCACACCAGTAATCCTAGCTACTCGGGAGTCTAAGGCAGGAGAATCAGTTCAATCCAGGAGGTAGAGGTTACAGTGAGCCGAGATCACACCAGTGCACTCCAGCCTGGGCAACAGAGCAAGACT
>NW_016107383.1:11349529-11356754 GCF_001604975.1 Cebus imitator
AAGTGATATTTGAGATTAAAACATATAGAAACACCCCTATTGCAAAGCATTTTCTATGAGTATAGTAAATAATAGCATTGAGTTATAAAGCAAAGCCAGTTTACTTTCCTGTATTTACATTGTATATTGACAGTTCCAAACATATAAATGCTTTTAGTGTCATTCTGAATGGAATAGAATGCTCCAGTGACTGGCTTATCAGTGCATTGCAGTGATGATTGATGCCTATAATGGAACTCTGCTGCAGCCCTCCAAGAGCCTAAACTACCATCAACAGTAACTACATTCCAGCTGCTCTGTTTTTCTGGATGGCTGGCTGCAAGTGACTCCATCCCCCTGGGCGCTGGTGTCTTCAGCCATGAAATGAAGGTGTTTAACAAGATGCTCTCTAATGTCCTATGACCCCTGAGAATCTGTGGACTTACACCAGCAGGATCTTTAAGTTGAATGTCTTCAATTACATTCTAATTGTGTGATGAGCACCAATCTGTTGTCTCTATTATTTAATTAAACCAAATGAAGCATACCCTGGTGACACTGGAAAACCAAGAATAGCCAATAATAGCTAACATTTATTGAGTACTTACTGTATACCAGGTGCTATTCTAAGTGCTTTACATATATATTAATTCCTATAATCTTCATAGCCTATCGAGAGAGGTACAGTTCTTACAGATAAGGAAAACTAGGCACAGAGAAGCGAAGCCACTCATGGAAAGTCATAGAGCTAGGAGATGGCTGAGCTGGGAGCAGAATCTGGAGAGCCCTGTCCTAAAATCCCCACTATTAATTCCATACTCTCCTCCTCTCTATTGACTTAATTTAGAATCTGAAAATATATTCAAAGCCCACGTTTAGAAACCAAAGCTTTTGTAAATAAACAATGTGTGTGTGTGTGTGTGTGTCTGTGTCCGTCCATTTCCAAAAAAAAGTCTAATTACAATGGAGGCCTAGGCAGGAGGATCACTTAAGCCCAGGAGTTTGAGACCGTCCTGGGCAAAATAGCAAGTCCCCATCTCTATTAAAAAGGAGGCACGTCATCGAGGTGGCTCATTCCTGTAATCCCAGCACTTTGGGAGGCCTGCCTCAGCTGACCACCCCCCACCCCGCCCCCTGTGTTTGCCATTATCCCTGATTGCCCAGCGGAGCTTCCCCCGCAACCCACATAAGCTTCCCCTCACCCCACCCTGCCACCTTAACTGTTATTATGATAATGCAAATACTCCTCACCCCACCCTGCCATCTTAACTACTCTTATCCCACCCGCCTTTGTGACTGAACTTATGGTAATGTGTACTCCCTGCCCCTATCCCCAGCACTGTAACTGATCTTACTCTGTAACTTTCCACTGCCCACCCCAAACCTATAAAACCAAGTCCTGTCCCACTGCCCTTTGCTGATGTCCTTTTCGGCCTTAGCCCACCAGCACCCAGGTGAATAAACAGCCACGTTGCTCACACAAAGCCTGTTTTGGGGGGGGTCTCTTCATTCAAAGCATGCGGGGTTTTTTTTCTATTTTTATAACATTTTATATAACTCATAAAACAGTGTTTGTATAAAAATTCACACAAAGTTGCTAGAGAGCATACAATTTCCAAAAACGTCCTGGGTTTTTGTTACATTCAGTTTTCTAAGGATGCACCCCAATCAATGGTAAAATGCAGACATGATGCGAGATTTCATATCTTTGGTAAAACTATTCTCATTATTTTGTATCCTCCCAGTATTAACTCTGATATCCACTTTGTGCAGGGTCTGCTATTACTAGGATGTCAGAAAAACGTTAAGGCTGGATCCACGGGAGGCAAGTGTTTCCAAACAGCAGTGATAGCCCCTTGGCCCCCACCCCCACTTCATATATCTACAGTCTACCTACAGCCAGGCAGGGTGCAAGCTCACAACCTCCACTTGGGAGTCTCGAGACCCCCTCTTGTCTGGGCAAGAAGCAAACATTTGGGGGGAACATTGGAAACGGAGGGCGTCTCTAAAGGAACCCGGTGGCCACGCTGTGGTGTGGTCAGGCCAGCACCTGTTACCAATTAAATAGCCAATCCATTCACCACTAAGTAGATCCCATTGGTTGGTTGGTTGATGGTTGCTGCTAAGTGGTCCCCTCCCCGCAAACATAAAAGGGAAGGAAGGTTTGGAGCCAATACTGAAAGGGGAGGGGCACACTAGCGCAAATGACACCAGGCATGACTTTATTCCCTGTCAAACATTTATTGTCGTGTAGACACCGCCAAGGTGAACTGAAGCAGGATGCGAACACTCCTCAGTACATTCATCACTATCTTCATACAGTCTTTAAAAACTTACACAGAGAAACTGATGAAGACTACCACCTACCGTGACTTACTAGTTCATTCAACATCAAATGTGTGCTAACTTTTTAGTCCTTGGGATACAAGGCCCAAAAAAATTCAAAAAACAAGTAAAAACCAAAGATTTAGATGTGGGGGTGGGGAAGGAAAGGGCTTGCCAACAGGTTTCATGGAGTACATTAAATTTTGAAAAAAATAAGTATATTGTACTTCTATTGCTTCATGTAAAAAATTTAAAATAAAAAAATGCTCACTGGAGCCACCTGTATAGTTGGAGAAGTGAGGACACCATACAGACGGGACAAGGCCCCGCAGGCGTTTCCTGACCACAGTCCAGGGGAGGGAATAGTTCCCAGGTGTGTCCACTTCTCTCACAGAAAGGGACTGTAAGATTCTGGGGGAAGAAGCCCTACACATGAAAGGCATTCAGAAAATCATTGAAATATGGTTTCCAAAAACTGAACATGCTCTAGGTTAGAAAGAGGCATACTGAATTCCTAGAACCTGTTGATTTCTCTAACATGGGTAGATGGGAGTTTCAAAAAAATTAATAAATGATTGTGCGTCTAAAGTTGCAGGGTCAACATTCCACCCTCTAGAAAGCAGGGTAATTCATGGCTTGGAGTCCTCTTGTTTACATCCTAGAAACCAGAACAAATTCCATGGGACCTCCCCACTCCAGCCCCCAACAACCAGCAAGGCAGGGGGAAGGATGTAGGAGGGGGCCACCACTGTCTTTGGGTAGGGTACGTGTGTGTGCATGCTGTGTGCATGTGCTGGAGAGACTAAGGCATAGAGAAGAGCCCAGACCAGGGGGGAAAGTGAGTCTCCTGGCTGCTCCAGTCCCTTCTTTCCAGGCACAAAGAAGGTGAACTTGTTATTCCTGTAGGCCCCCTTCATCTCACTTGAGCTTTTAGTAAGCAGTAGCTGTGTGTGACAGTCATTCAGTCCCTGTGCCTTTCTCAATCTGTTTGCAGTTCCAACAGAAATAATCTATAAATGACACTTGAGAGCAAATTTACTAGTTAGATCAGCAGCTTAACATTGCTTAAAATCCTATATTTTAAAAAATGCTCCTGGGTACAGGCAAAATTTTGTCATACAGCCACTGGCACTGAAGACTATCAGCTGAATGAAGAAAATTCAGATTGTTTCTATTATCTCTGCATTTTAAAGTAGCAAAGTATTAAGCCATCCCACAGGGGTTCTAGGACCACCCTGTGTGATTCAGTTCATTTTCTGGGACTCTAGTATGACATCTTGTTTGCATTTGACTGTTTCCCTTCCCTCTCAGGCATTTGGCCCCCAAAGTTTGGTAGGTAAAAGTATCATTTTAAAGGATTTTACCTGTTGGGGAATTTCCCGGTTGGTGCTCCTGGAGAGCATGCAGCTGGCCTGTAGGAGCCTGACATTCCCAGTCAGTGGGGAACGAAGACATGTGCCCCCAAGGCAGGGGGTGGCCAGGTGCAGGACAGCAGGACCTTCTAGAGGGTCCCAGGAGAAAGTTCAGAGTGGACCCTGGGAAGGGACACAGGTGCCCCATCTGAGATGGCCTGTGTCCTTCCAATGCCTGGTATCCCCAAGAGCCACTCAGACCTGGGCCCGCCCTGGGGAACGAGGCTCTGGTGCTGCCTGGAGGAGCTAACACTGAGGTCTGGGGAAGTCACCACATAGCTCCCAGAACCTGGATCATGTACAAACACATACATGGAAAGTAAACAGTTCATGGTGAACCCAAAGAGGCTCACCCTTAAATCTAACAAGAAGCCAAAAGCCCCCGTACTGTTTTCCAAGGAAACATGTCTGCTCCTTCCAACGAGCAACCATGTATGGAGGTGGAATGGGGGCAGTGGAAGGACATGGCTCAGATGGAGACACTGCGAACGTGTTTCCACACTGTCTACATTCATATCATCATCATCCAGTGTTCTCATCTACAGAGTGAGCGCAACATTCTACCAGCGCACCTGAAGGACAGGCCAAGCTGAACGGAAGCCTTCCCAGGCACCAGAGCAGAAGGGAACCTTGCACATGGTCATAAAGGACTTCCCGCTATTCCATCCCCTCTACTGCCATCCAAGGGGCATCTCGACTCTTCCAAAATCAGATGTCAAAGACAAGGTTAGTAAAATCAGTATCCATGCCACCTGAAGCTATGATTAGCCACTGTGCACGAACATGGCACTTCAAAAAAGATTTTTTTTCTAAGTAAAATGGCCCCCAAAGAACCCAGTGAAATTTTTTTAAGGGTTTCTTTTTAATTAAAAAAATGGATAAAAATGGAAGATGTAAAATATGGGAAGGGGAGCAAGAGAGTAGCTGAGTTTGCATGTTAAGCTGTGAGGGGCTGGGGAGGGCACAGCCAGGGGGAGGGGACCCCTGTGCTCTGGGCCCTGCCCTCACAGCTTGCTCTCCCCACACTCAGGCTGCTCCGCCAGGGCATTGCAGGACAGAAGTAAGTACGAGAGACCAAACTCAAGGCTTCTTTCTTGTAGTTGGGTGGGTGTTTACGTGTGCAAATGTAGTAAGTCACTCCCCAGGGACAGAAAGCGCCTGTCTGTGGATGACACAGGCGTGCTCCCAAGGATTTCTCAGTCCCTAGGATGCCCATCGCTCAGCCTCTGGTGACCCTGAGTCTCTGGGCAGGCCACAGGACTTCACTTCTCCACTTTCTTGGCTTTCTTGAGGATGTCGCATTTTTTCCTGTTGGGGCTGCGGCACCTCTCGTCGATGCTAGGGATACATTCGCAGTGCCACACCTCCTCCATCTTCTCCACGGGGTAGACAGCTTCCACGTAGTGGCGGATGAGCCACAGCCGCGTGAGGTCCACCTTCTTCTTGTTGCAAGCCCCGGAATGGTTGTACTGTAGTTGGAGGTTCTTGGCAGTGAGGAGTTCGGGAAACAGGCAGACGAGGAGCCTGGCGGCAAAGTTGCCACGGAGAGGCTCTGCTGCACGATCTCACGCACCTCCTTGTCGAATAGCAGGTAGGGAGAAGGCACCGGGAAGTCGGGCGAGGGGACCACCAGCTCATCCAGGGGGATCTTGCAAAAGCCCTTGCTGCTCCTCTCGGGGGCAGTGGGGGCCCCTCAAACTCCTCCCGGAACCTCTCGGGGTTGATTGCATACCTGGTCAGGTCTCTGCACTCAGGGCCTGGCACGTGGACCTTGCGCTGCTGCTGGTAGGAGCACCTCTGCTCCGTGTCCCGGCGCCGACAGCTCTCGTCCAGTTTGCCCACGAACTCCAGGGTCCAGACGCGGTTGTTTTTGGCGCGCGGGTAGAGCAGCTGCACATAGTGGCGATGAGCTTCATGCAGGACCAGTCTAGCTGCTTCTTGCCCAGGGAGCCGCTGCAGTTGCACTGCTTGCGCAGGTTCTCATGCTTGAAGAGCTCGAGAAAAAGGTGCACCAGCAGGCGCCAGGCGAAGCTGCCGATGGACAGGCTGCTCTTGTAGATGCTGCGCAGCTGCCCCTTGCTGAGCAGGCAGTCAGCGCCGGGCACCTCGAAGTCAGGCTGGGGGATCTCCAACTTGTCGAAGTCAATGGGCACCAGCCAGATCTTCCTGGACCGGCGGCCCGGACGCTCGCCCTTGAAGCTGTCCTCCACCTTGACCACTGAGATGTAGTCAGCAGGCTGGAGGAGTCGTAGCAGTCATCGCGCGGGGGCTCACCTTCGCTGCCTGCGTCCAGCCCCAGGCCCTCGTCCTCACTGATGCGCTGGGCGCACTGCTGCAGCCAGGCCTCCTCCTCCTGCATGTCGGCGAAGTAGATCTCCGTGTAGTTGCGGATGATCTGCAGCCGCTGTGGGTCCAGCTCTTGCTTGCCGCCGTCCCCGTAGCAGCTGTACTGCTAGCCCAGCTTGCGGTGGTGGAAGAGCTCGGGGAAGTGCCGGTGGAGGAGGAAGACTGCAAACTCCCCTAGCAAGGAGGCTTCCTCCAGGAACTCGGTGAGGTCCTGCGTGTCCACCACGTGGTCTGAGGCGATGGTACTGCTCCGGTCCAGAGACAGGGCCTCCTCCTGGTCTTTGTTGTCCAGGAAGTGGCTGGGGTCCACCTGCTCTGCCTTAAAGAAGCTGGCGACCTGGCCACTGGGCTGGCTGTCCTTCATTTCCCGCTGGGCCCAGAAGCGGCTGAAGAAGTCGTTCAGCTGGGACAAGCACTGGGCCTGCCACACCGCCATGTCCTTCACGGAGGGGTAGCAGACCTCCACATAGTTGCGGATGAGCTGCAGGTGCAGGGACTCCAGCTTGTGCTTGGCCGCAAAGCCACAGGCACTGCAGCCTCGGGAGAAGTCCAGTCACTGAAGAGCTCGGGGAACAGCTACACCAGCAGGCGGCAGGCCAGGTCCCCGCCTGACAGGCTCTGGTCCACGATCTGCTTGAGCTCCGTGGCCATGAGCTGGTACTCCAGAGGTGGCTGGAATTTGGCCACCATCTCAATGGGGCTCACCTGCTTCTTGATGCGGCTCACCTCCAGGAAGAGCAGGTCCACTTTGCTGTGCAGCTGGGACATGTTGGACGTGAGGGTGTTGAGCATGTAGAACATCATCTGGATCAGGAAGTAGATGTTGGGGTCACTGTCGGTGGCTGCCCTGGTGCTGCCACAGTCCTTCTTCTGTGGCTCATTCAGGAGCTGCAGTGGCGAGGGGCTGTTGCTGGTGTTGGCCCTCTCCAAGAGCTTGTACGTGTTTAGCAGGTCCCCCGAGGGAGGGTTCTTCTTCTCCATGATCTTGTGTGAGATGCCATACAGAGGCTTCTTTTATTTATTTATTTATTTATTTATTTATTTTTTGAGACAGAGTTTCGCTCTTGTTACCCAGGCTGGAGTGCAATGGCGCGATCTCGGCTCACCGCAACCTCCGCCTCCTGGGTTCAGGCAATTCTCCTGCCTCAGCCTCCTGAGTAGCT
>NW_016107383.1:11358063-11360130 GCF_001604975.1 Cebus imitator
GAGTTCCTCCCATGGCATGTGAGAACTGTGGGAGTTACAATTCAAGATAAGATTTGGGTGGGGACACAGCCAAACCATATCATTCTGCCCCTGGCCCCTCCTAAATTTCATGTCCACACATTTCAGAACCAATCATGCCTTCTCAGCAGTCCACCAAAGTCTTAAGTTATTTCAGCGTTAACTCAAAAGTCCACAGTCCACTTGCCAGTCTCATCTGAGACAAGGCAAGTCCCTTCTGCCTATAATCTGTAAAATCAAAAGCAAGCTAGTTACTCCCTAAATACAATGAAGGTACAGGTATTGAATAAATATGGCCATTCCAAATGGGAGAAAATGACCAAAACAAAGGGGCTACAAGGTGTATGCAAGTCTGAAATCCAGTGGGGAAGTCAAATTTTAAAGCTCCAAAATGACTTTCTTTGACTTCATGTCTTACATCCAGGTCAAAATGATATATGAGGTAGGCTCCCATGGCCTTGGGCAGCTCCACCCCTGTGGCTTTGCAGGGTGTCGCCCCCTTCTGGCTGCTTTCACGGGTTGGTGTTGAGTATTTGCAGCTTTTCCAGGCATATGGTGCCACCATTCTGGGGTCTGGAGGATGGTGGCCCTCTTCTTACAGCTCCACTAGGCAGTGCCCAAGTAGGGACTCTGTGTGGGGACTCCAACCCCACATTTCCCTTTCACACTGCCCTAGCAAAGGTTGTCCATGAAGGCCCCGCCCCTGCAGCAAACTCCTACCTGGGCATTCAAGTGTTTCCATACATCGTCTGAAATCTAAGCGGAGGTTCCCAAACCTCAATTCTTGACTTCTGTGCACCTGCAGGCCCACCATCACATGGAAGCTGCCAAGGCTTGGGGCTTCCACCCTCTGAAGCAACAGCCCAATCTGTACCTTGGCCCTTTTAGTCACAGCTGGAGTGGCTGGGACACAGGGCACCGAGTCACTAGGCTGCACACAGCAGAGGAACCCTGGGCCCAGCCCATCAAACCAGTTTTTTCCTCCTAAACCTCTGGGCCTGTGACAGGAGGGTCTGCCAAGGTCTCTGACATGCCCTGGAGACATTTTCCCCATTGTCTTGGTGATTAACATTTGGCTCCTCGTTATTTATGCAAATTTCTGCAGCTGGCTTCAATTTCTCTTCAGAAAATAGGATTTTCTTTTCTATTCCATTGACAGGCTGCAAATTTTCCAAACTTTTATGCACTGTTTCCCTTCTAAAACTGAATGCCTTTAACAGCACCCAAGTCACCTTTGCTTTGTTGCTTAGAAATTTCTTCCACCAGATACCCTAAATTATCTCTCTCAAGTTCAAAGTTCCACAGATCTCTAGGGCAGGGACAAAATGCCACTAGTCTCTTTGCTAAAATGTAACAAGAGTCACCTTTGCTCCCGTTCCCGAAAAGTTCCTCGTCTCTATCTGAGACCACCTCAGCCTGGATGTCATTGTCCATATCATTAACAACAAGTCTCTAGGGAGTTCCAAACTTTCCCATATTTTTCTGTCTTTTTCTGAGCCCTCCAAACTGTTCCATCTCTTCCTGTTACCCAGTTCCAAAGTCACTCCCACATTTTCGGGTATCTTTTCAGCAGCATCACACTCTACTGGTACCAATTTACTGTATTAGTTCATTTTCATGCTGCTGACAAAGACACACCCAAGACTGGGCAATTTACAAAAGAAAGTGGTTTTATGGACTTACAGTTCCAGACGGCTGCAGAGGCCTCACAATCATGGAGGAAGGCAAGGAAGGACAAGGCATGTCTTACACGGATGGCAGCAGGCAAAACGAGAGCTTGTGCCGGGAAACTCCATTTTTCAACCATCAGATCTCATGATTCACTATCACAAGAACAGCACAGGAAAAACCTACCCCCATAATTCAGTCGCCACCCACTAGGTTCTTCCCACAACACGTGGGAATTGTGACAGTTAAAATTCAAGATGAGGCCGCGCGCGGTGGCTCACGCCTGTAATCCCAGCACTTTGGGAGGCCGAGGCGGGTGGATCACGAGGTCAAGAGATCGAGACCATCCTGGTCAACATGGTGAAACCCCGTCTCTACTAA
>NW_016107383.1:11361975-11363401 GCF_001604975.1 Cebus imitator
TTTAGTAGAGACGGGGTTTCACCATGTTGACCAGGATGGTCTCGATCTCTTGACCTCGTGATCCACCCACCTTGGCCTCCCAAAGTGCTGGGATTACAGGCGTGAGCCACCGCGCCCGGCCAGGAGTTTTTTTAAATGGAACTTTTTCTTCAAGTACAGTTATATTCATCATCTTAAGTAACCCAATATATAAGATAGTTTAAAGGGGAGCAGTTCTAGTCAAAGAGGAGGTAGGAGTTCCGGCTCTTCTTTTCCTAGGACAAACCCAGAGTCCTATGTGAGATTACCCCAAAGCCACATGAGTGGCATTTGAAAACTGCATGAGACATTGTAGCAATTGTAGCTAAATAATTTTTCAGATATGACTGATTTATGACTAGGACAATTGTGTGGACAGGGCATTTTTTTTAAATGCTAATATTTTAAGAAACTTTCAACTAGCACATTTAAAATATTATCACATGGCCGGGCATGGTGGCTTACACCAGTAATCTCAGCATTTTGGGAGGCTAAGGCAAGCAGGTCGTCTGAGGTCAGGAGTTCCAGACCAGCCTGACCAACATGGTGAAACCCCTTCTCTACTAGAAGTACACAAAAATTAGCCAGGCATGGTGGTGTGTGCCCGTAATCCCAGCTACTCGGGAGGTTGAGGCAGGAGAATCACTTGAATCCAGAAGGTTACAGTGAGCCAAGGTGGCGCCACTGCACTCCAGCCTGGGCAACAGAGTGGGACTCCGTCTCAAAATAAATAAATAAGTAAAACATTACTACAAACTCCAAGAGATAATTTCTCTCCCACCTTATATAAAACTTCAAACACAGAGTGTCCACCTTGAAGAGGAGCACTGCTTTCAGCCCGACTGATGTTTGATGTGCCACTGCACTCAGCCTGGGGGACAGACCAAAAGCAAAACTCTGTCTCAGAAAAAAAAATTCTGTGTGTGCGTGTGTGTGTTGTGTTGAGAGTATTTAGGATCTATTCTCTCAGTAAATTTCAAGTGTACAATGCTTTATGATTAACTGTGGTCATCATGCTGTACATTAGGTCAGCTGATAACTGTCAGTTTGTACCCTTCGACCCTGTCTGTGCATTTCCCTACCCCAGACCCTGGAAACCTCCCTCGTACTCTGTTTCTGTGGGTAGGAGTGAAGCGCGTACCGATGTGGAACACAGGCTCAGTGAAAGAAGCCAGTCACAGAGACCACATAAGCTATGAATCCTCTCACACGAAATGTTTCGGAAAACCAAATCTAGAGGAACCAAAAGATTAGTGGCGGGCTGCTGTGGGAGTGGCAAAGGAGAGGGAATGCACAGGGGACTCTCTGGGGTTAAGGGACATTGGATTGTGGTGGAGCTTACACAACTCTAAATTCACCAAATCTCATCGAATTCAGTACTTTTTGGGTTTTTTTTTTTTTTTTTTTT
>NW_016107383.1:11363746-11373626 GCF_001604975.1 Cebus imitator
AATTGAGACAGGGTCTCGCTCTGTTGCCCAGGCTGGAGTGCAGTGGTGTGATTTTGGCTCACTGCAGCCTCCCAGGCTTAAACAATATTCCTACCTCAGCCTCCCCAGTAGCTGGGACTGCAGGTGTGCGCCACCAAGCCCAGCTATTTTGTTTATTTGTTTGTTTTTGTAGAGCTGAGATTGCGTCAAGTTGCCCAAGCCGAGCTCCCAGGCTCAGGCAATGCACCCTACCTCAGCTTCCCAAAGTGGTGGGATTACAGGTGTGAGCCACCGCACCTGGCTAGGATTTCTTTCTTTTTAGTGAACAAATACCGAATCGGTTTTAAAACAGAAACAAAAAGCAGTATACAATTTTGAAAGGAAGCAACTCAAGGATCATCTTTTGTCATCAACGACACAAACCAGAAGAGCAGTGCTGTTAAAAAACGACTCCACATGCTGCTGGAATGTATGGAAAAGGCCGCCCTGCCGTCAGGAAGACGGGCCACGAGGCCCTGCCTGAGGCTCAGAGGTGAGTTTTTAGGCCGTTATGGTGACTGCAGTTCACAAAGAATGTAAAGACGCTGATTCGTCCAGAGAGCAGCATAAACAAGGCTATTTAGGGATGGTAAAACTTGGATGCTATGCTGAAAAGAACTGAGATGTTTTTCCCCACACAGAAAAAAATTCAGCCTTCTTTTATATAAAATATGGGACTCTGGCCCAGTGCAATGGCTCACGCCTGCAATCCCAGCACTTTGGGAGGCCTAGGCAGGCGGATCACTTGAGGTCAGGAGATAGAGACCAGCCTGGCCAACTTGGTGAAACCCTGTCTCTACTAAAAAATACAAAAATTAGCTGGGTGTGGTAGCGCACACCAGTAATCCCAGCTACTGAGGAGGCTGAGGCAGGAGAATTACTTGAACCTGGGAGGTGGAGGTCGCAGTGAGCCGAGATCATGCCACTGCACTCCAGCCTGGGCGACAGAGCGAGACTCAAAAAAGAGAAAATACGGGACTATGTCAGGAATATGCCACAACATGATTAACTGTATCATGAAAATACCAGTTAAACGCTCTTTGAGACTCAGAAGAAGGAAAACTTAGCATAAACTGGCTGCTCCTTATTTATACCCTAGCCTTCATGCTAACTTTTCCTTCTTCTGAGTCTCAAAGAGGGTTTAATTGGCATGTTCACGCAGGGATCCTGTCTCATGCAGGGACCCTGCTCAACTCCCAAGGAACTATGGATAAAATTCAGGAAGTTTATAAATTGATGTGGGGAAAAACTTGTTCCTTTACTAACCTGTAATTGGAATTTAGCATCTCCCACAATTCTGAATGTAAGCAATGAACTCCGATAGAATTAGCAGTACTTGTGACTTTATCACTAACAAAAGTGATAAATAGGCCGGGCATGGTGGCTCGCCCCTGTAATGCCAGCACTTTGGGAGGCTGAGACAGGCGGATCACGAGGTCAGGAGTTCAAGATCAGCCTGGCCAATATAGTGAAATCCTGTCTCTACTAAAAATACAAGAATTAGCTGGGCGTGGTGGTGCTCACCTGTAGTCCCAGCTACTCCGGAGGCTGAGGCAGGAGAATCACTTGAACTTGGGAGGAAGAGGTTGAGATCACGCCACTGCTCTCCAGCCTGGGCGACAGAGCAAGATTTCATCTCAAAAAAAAAAAAAAAGAAAGAAAAAAGCCATGGTTTCAAATTATATTACTGTTGCTATGGAGATAAATTTATCCTCAGTTATAAAATGCATTACTTAGTTTGTTTCTTGCAATTACAGACTAACAGAGATTGGATTGATCCTCCCACCTTTAACAACTAAAAATCCAGATGTCATTGATGAAACTGTTTTTCAGCCATTAGACAACAGGTAGCACAGGACAGTGATAGAGAAGGGAAACAAACCAGCTGAGCCCAATGACTGCTTGCTGCCCAGAGAGTGCCCAGGCCGCTGTAGAGTGAGGCCAGTCCAGGTGGGCCTGCCGGTCTGTCTGCGCTGAGTGGACAGAGTTGTTGAAGGAGGCCCAGCAGCTAGAATTTGCAGGGCAGCACTGAAAAGGAGAGAGCTGCTCAGCCAGGCCCGGAGATGCGCAGAGGGCTCTCGGGGAGCCTGCAGCAGAGTCATCATCAGCATGTGCCTGTGAAGAAACTACCTGAGGCTGGGAAAGAACCAGAGGAGGCTGGGCATGGTGGCCTATAATCTCAGCACTTTGAAAGGCCAAGGCAGGCAGATCACCTGAGGTCGGGAGTTCAAGACCAGCCTGGCCAACATGGTAAAACCCCACCTTTACTAAAAATACAAAAATTAGCTGGGCATGTTGGCACACGTCTATAATCTTAGCTACTTGGGAGGCTGAGGCAAGAGAATCTCTTGAACCTGGGAGGTGGAGGCTGAGGGGGCCAAGATCGTACCACTGTTCTCCAGCCTGGGCCACACAGTGAGACGCTGTCTCAAGAACCACAGAGGAGGAGAGGTAACAAAATCTGGAGCTCACACAGACCCAAGAATAGTTCCTTGTTTCACCAACCTAGAGTAGAAAGCCTCATAATTGATAAGGCATCAGGTAGAGTGGAAAACTGGCCCTAGACTAAAGGATGCTCTCGTACTGCTTAACAATGCTTAAAGATACGCCTTCAGGCTGGACATGGTGGCTCACGCCTGTAATCCCAGCACATTGGGAGACCAAGGCGAGCGGATCACCTAAGGTTGGGAGTTCAAGACCAGCCCAACCAACAAGGAGAAACCCCATCTCTACTAAAAATACAAAATTAGCCAGGTGTGGTGTCACATGCTTGTGATCCCAGCTACTTGGAAGGCTGAGGCAGGAGAATGGCTTGAACCTGGGAGGCGGAAGTTGCAGTGAGCCGAGATTGCGCCATTTCACTCCAGTTCAGACAACAAGAGCAAAACTCTGTCTCAAAAAAAAAAAAAAAAATGCCTCCAAAGCAGGGTTAGCAGAACTATATGTGAAGAGCCAGAGAGTGAATATTCTCAGCTTTCCAGGACATACAGTCTCTGCTGCAGCAACTCGACCCCTGCCCTTGTAGCATGAAATGACGACAATATGTAAATGCATGAGGGGCTATGTTCCATAAAAAGTTATTTGTAGACTGAATACTTAATTTCATTTTCACCTTCTACAAAATATTATTCTTTTGATACTTTCAACCACTTAAAAATGCAAAAAGCATTTTTACCTGATGAGCCATCCACTTGGCCTATGGGTTATAGCTTGCTGACTTTTTTTTTTTTTTTTTTTGAGATGGAATCTCACTCTGTTGTGCAGGCTGGACTGCAGTGGTGTGATCTCAGCCCACTGCAACCTCCGCCTCCCGGGTTCAAGCCATTCTCCTGCCTCAGTCTCCCAAGTAGCTAGTAGCTGGGACTACAGGCACCCACTTTTTTGTATGTTTAGTAGAGATGGGGTTTCACCATGTTGGCCAGGCTGGTCTCAAACTCCTGACTTCAGGTGATCCTCCCAGCTCAGCCTCCCAAAGTGCTGGGATTACAGGCGTGAGCCACCTCACTTGGCCCACTTTCTGATCTTTGATCAAGAAGACTGAATTGTTTCTCATTAGCTGTATACCAGAGCAAGGCTCAAAAATATTTAAAAGAATACAAAATAAATAAACAAATCCAGCACCCAACAATGTCAAATTCACAATGTCTGACATCTAATCAAAGAATTCCAGTTATGTGCTGGAAGCAGTGACTCACGCCTATAGTCCCAGTGCTTTGTGATGGCTTGAGCCAAGGAGTTTGAGGCTGCAGTTACCTATGATCATTTCACTGCACGCTAAACACTGCACTTTAAACACTGCACTTGTGTTTAAAAAGATCACAAGTTCTTGCAGCTAGCATCTGACTTCTGATATCTAAGACAAGTAATGGGTAACAGAGCAAAACCCTGTCTCTAAAAAAATAGTAAACTGGCCGGGCATGGTGGCTCATGCCTGTAATCCCAGCACTTTGGGAGGCTGAGGCGGGTGGATCACCTGAGGTCAGGAGTTCGACAGCAGCCTGACCAACATGGAGAAACCCCAGCTCTACTGAAAATACAAAATTAGCCGGGCGTGGTGGTGCATGCCTGTAATCCCAGCTACTCAGGAGGCTGAGGCAGGAGAATCACTAGAACCTGGGAGACAGAGGTTGTAGTGGGCCAGTGAGTGATGGGCCAGGAGGACTGGAACCAGAACCCACCCCTGCCCCTGCCAAAACAGCCCCACTAAGCCAGGCAGATCAAGTTCTAGGTCAGACCGTGGAGCCAGTGCGGGAAGTCCTTAGCGGTTCTGATCCTCTCAGACGAGTCCCCAGGTTCTTCTAACACATGGGCGTAATTCTTTTTTCTTAAAGTGAATTTATATCAGGGGGTCTCAGTCCATTTTCTGCTACTCTAACAGAATACCACAGGTTAGGTGATTTATAAAGAAAAGAAATGTATTTAACACACAGTTCTGGAGGTTGGGAAATCAGAGTACAGTGTCAGTGTCTGGTGAGGGCCTTCGTGCCCCAGTATAAAGTCATGAAGGAGGACATCACTTGGCCAGAGGGCAAGAGTATTTCAGCTGAAGTCTCTCTCTTCTTATAAAGCCACGAGTTCCATCATAGGCACCCCACTCTGATGATCTTATCTGGTCCTAATGACCTCCCAAAGGCCCCACCTTCAAATAACATAAACACATGAATTTGGGGATCAAGTTTCCCACACATGAAATTTGGAAGACACACTCAAACCACAGCACACGGGTACTCTAGGAGGCGCAGTGGTGGTGGGGAATTAAAGCACAGGGAGAGGATGTCTCCACTCTTGGCCCTGCCTTCACTCCTCACAGCCTGTCTTCAAAGGATTCCTCAGGCGTGTTTCTTAATTCCGTTGATAAGCAGAAAGGGTGGGGTCTTGGGAGGCTGTATTTGTTTTCAACAGCACCTCACAAAAAGCCACACTGTTTAAAAAGATCACAAGTTCTTGCAGCTAGCATCTGACTTCTGATATCTAAGACAAGTAATGGGAAATTTTCCCCCACTACCCTTCAACAAGAGGAGAGAGAAGATCCTACAGAATTGAAATGATTCTTTGGTTAGATGTAGGAGTAATACTGTGAAAAAACAATTCTGGGGTGGTTGGAATACAACATGCAAAAATATTCAATCTTCAGAAGCAGAGGGTCAAGCTGCAGCACCCAAGGGTGTGTGGGCGGCGGTGGTGAGAGAGATGAATACCAGAAAAGTCTATTGAGACCATCCTGCCCCAACTCGCCTGCCTTAAAACAAAACCCCCCATGCATCTCATGGAGATTGGTTAGATGAACAAACAAACACCATCTAAAAAGAAGACGCTATCCTTGGAAAAAGTTCCTCTCCCTCCTTCCACCTGTCTGTCTGTCCCTCCCACCAGCCATGGGTCAGTCCCACCACAGTCCTAGTTCTGTGCTAGACACTGAGCTTAAAGATGACCAAGACCTGGGGTTGGGTCATGGTGGCTCATATCTGTAATCCCAGCACTTTGGGAGGCCGAGGTGGGTGAATCACGAGGTCAGGAGTTCGAGACCGAGACCAGCCTGGCCAAGAGACAAGTCTCACCAATATGGTGAAACCCCATCTCTACTAAAAATATAAAAACTAGCCAGGCGAGATGGTGGGTGCCTGTAATCCCAGCTACTTGGGAGGCTGAGACAGGAGAATTGCTTGAACCAGGGAGGCAGAGGTTGCAGTGAGCGGAGATCGCGACACTGAACTCCAGCCTGGGTGACAGAGTGAGACTCTCACTGAAAAAAAAAAAAAAAAAGATGACCAAGATCGATATCCCACCCTGAAAGGACGACTTCTCACTAGTCAAGGACAAAAAATAACAAAGCTTATTATCAGAGCAATGCATGAGTGCATGAGGGACATGTCATTTGAAGCAGTTTTGCCCTCCTTAGAGCTGCCTTGCACTTTATTTCATATTCTCCTACTGCACTGGGTACTTTCTACTTTGTGAGTTATTGTAGGCGTCTCATCTGCCTCCTTGGCTGTGTTCTCCTCAGGATGGAGTCCACGTCTGAGTCATGTTTCTCCCCTACGCATCAGGGTTTCTCCAAGTGAGGTCCAAGCTTGCCTTTATCAGTCGACCGGAAGAGCTGGTTAACATGCATATGCCTGGCCAGGGCGGTGACTCATGCCTGTAATCCCAGCACTTTGGGAGGCCAAAGCGGGTGGATCACCTGTGGCTCGGAGTTCAAGACCAGCCTGGCCAATTTGGTGAAACACCGTTTCCACTAAAAATACAAAAATTAGCCAGGTGTGGTGGCAGGCGCCTGTAATTCCAGCTACTCGGGAGGTTGAGGTAGGAGAATGACTTGAACCCAGGAGGCGGAGGTTGCAGTGAGCCGAGATCGAGCCATTGCACTCCAGCCTGGGTGACAGAGCCAGATGCTGTCTCAAAAAATAAAATTTTAAAAATGCATATTCCCAGGCCCACCCTAGACTGACCTTACACTGACCAGGCTGGCTGGGTCAGAATCCTGGGAGGAATTCTGCATTTTAACAAGCTTCCCAGGTGATTCTGTTGTAGGACTCTCTCCTTAGTTCAGCTAAGAACTGGGTCCTTGTCACACGGCGACGAAAAATTAGGATCATAGACAATTTGAAGGGTGAGAATGATAGAATTCATTGGGCAAAAAGGAAAAAAAGGGAAAGAGGGACCCTCCACAAAGCCAGGGTCCTGCTAGTGTGTTTCCTGCCTGGCAGGTGGAAGCCCAGGTTCCACCCAGGAAAAGGCGAGGCCAGGCTTCTCCCAACTGTACATGGCATGAACTTCCGTGGCTCCGCCCCAGTGCGCATTCCTTCCAGGGAGCCAGCGGGTTGGAGTTTCTCTGGAGACTCCTTCCTGCCTAGCTGTCTCAATTCTAATTCATGCCCATACGAGGACTCTGTACCTGATGCACCTCACATGTAAGGGAAAAACCCAAATGAATTAATGTTTGATTCATAAGGCCAAACAGAAAAACATATATTCACACTATCGTTTTAGCTATTTAAAACGCCACATTCTTTTTCTTTTTTTTTTTGAGATGGAGTCTCCCTCTGTCACCAGGCTGGAGTGCAGTGGCGCGATCTCGGCTCACTGCAACCTCCACCTCCCAGGGTTCAAGCAGTTCTCCTGCCTCAGCCTTCCGAGTAGCTGGGACTACAGGCGTGCACCACCACGCCCAGCTAATTTTTATATTTTTTTTTAGTAGAGACGGAGTTTCATCATGTTTACCAGGATAGTCTCCATCTCTTGACCTCTTGATCCACCCACCTCATCCTCCCAAAGTGCTGAGATTACAGGCGTGAG
Source organism: Cebus imitator (assembly GCF_001604975.1). Classification (NCBI taxonomy): domain Eukaryota; kingdom Metazoa; phylum Chordata; class Mammalia; order Primates; family Cebidae; genus Cebus; species Cebus imitator. Next base: position 11,371,061 of record NW_016107383.1, read on the forward strand.
CCACCACGCTCAGCCTAACACACCATATTCTTAAGCAAAAAGCTCAAAAAAGACCATAGATGCACTTTGTACAAAAATGTACAGAGTTGTACTTCTTTTTCTTTTCTTTTTAACATTCTATCTCTATATCCAAGGGCCCACTACGTGGTATAGTCTTGATTATAACAAACCAACACCCAAAAAAACCTCTCATTCCAACCAATCTAGATTTCATGTGTCGGAAGCTTGGAAATGGGCTAACGCTGTTTCAGAGAGAGAGATCTCTACCATCTGCTCAGCTAGAGCAAGGCTCAGTTGATATTTTTGGCATGGATTCTCCAAGAAAGCAACGTTTCCCAAACTCCAAATGTTCTAATTTCCCCATCAGTTTCACCATATCCACCTGTGGCCTGTACTGTTATTTGCTGAATTTTTTCTAATTCAGCCTTCTCCTAAATAATAAAATCATGAGTTTGATATGCTAAGTATATCCTTAAATACATTGAAATCAATATGTAACATTAAATGAAAATAAACGAGTGGTTTTTTTTGTTTGGTTTTGTTTTGTTTGTTTTGAGACAAAATTGTTTTGAAACAACTTCGTTGCCCAGGCAGGAGTGCAGTGGTGCCACCTTAGCTCACTGCAACCTCTGCTTCCTGGGCTCAAACTGTCTTCCCACCTCAGCCCTCCTGAGTAGCTGGGACTACAGATGCGCACCATCACGCCAGCTAATTTTTGTATTTTTTTGTACAGATGAGGTTTCTTTCACCGTGTAAGCCAGACTGGTTTTGAACTCAGAGCTCAAGAGATCCACCTGCCTTGGCCTCCCAAAGTGCTGGGATTACAGACGTAAGCCACTGCACCTGGCTGAAACTGGTGTCCTTGTGTTCTTGTTCTTTTTCTTTCTTCTTTCTTTCTTTCTTTTTTTTTTTTTTTTGAGGCAGAGTTTCGCTCTTGTCAGGGCTGGAGTGCAATGACGCGATCTCGGCTCACTGCAACCTCTGCTTCCCAGGTTCAAGCGATTCTCCTGCCTCAGCCTCCTGAGTAGCTGGGATTACAGGCATGTGCCACAATGCCTGGCTAATTTTGCATTTTTAATAGAGGGGGGGGTTTCTCCATATTGATCAGGTGGGTCTCGAACTCCTGACCTCAGGTGATCCTCCCACCTCGGCCTCTCAAAGTGCTAGGATTACAGGCGTGAGCCACAGTGCCCAGCCAAAACTGGGGTTCTTAAAGCTCTACAGCATCCTAGGTGACCCTTTGGGAGGCTGCTGCTGGAGCAGGAGGGGGCCCCTGGTCGGAGCCCAAAGCCTTCCTACACTCTCTAGTGTTCTAAGTTTCCTCCACACTGCCCAGCATTGAAATGAAGTTCCAGGAGAGCATGGCAACACCAACATGAAGCTTCGGCTATTAGTCATCCAGGCATACCCACCCGCCCACTGGGGTTGGGATTTCAGCATGGACTGTCAGAAAGGACAGCGCCCGAGCAGCAGTGCTGACTAGCAGATCTGAGTTTCACAGGAGAAGTGTGAGCTGGGGCCCAGGCTTCCCGGGCCTCTGCTGCCATCCCAGGTCACACCCACACAGCTCAGCCAGGCGTTCCCGCTGCTCCCACGAGCCACCAAGCATGAGCTCCCCAGCATGTCCCCATCTGTCTCCTTGAAGCAGGTGACATCCCTGCCAGCCCTGGGAGTCTGAAGGAGAAGTCGACTCTTGGCCCGGGAGATTTGCATGCTACACATCTATTTTTCCTGTGGGTCTATCTCCCTTTGACGCCACGAATGTCCCGCATCCAGCCACGTGTCAGAGGTGGCTGTTTAATGCCAGCCAAAGAAAACAAGCTTCCCACTGCCCTGCGCTAAAGGTGAGGTGACAGCTGGCAGATGGTTAGTGACTCACTCCAGTGGACACCGACCCACAGATGCGTTTTGAGGGGCTGCCACTGAGGGCACGTGTCAAGCCGAGGAGGGGAACCCAGGCTTGGCTGGTCGGCGAACAACGAGGGATTGCAACAGCTCTTTAGCTAACCTCAGCTCTGCAGACACAGGCACTCAGGCGGTGAGGTTTAGGGAAGTCAAACACCCCCAGCGTTTTTTCCAGAACAGCTAGACATGGCAGAAGACCTGAGTTCCAATTTCACTCTCTTTCTTACCAGCTCTGTGACCTGAGGTGACTCACAGTAACTTCTCCGTGCCTCGGTGCCTTCACCTGTGAAAAGGAATGGCCCCTGGCTCTGCAGGGCCCTCAGGTCTGAGTCGAGTGCGCTCTCACCCCAGAGATGCTGAACCTTTGGGCAGCATTCCTTCCTTGGCAGGCAGGAATCAAGCACGCAGGGGAGGGGGCTGTCTGACTGCAACCCCCCCCCCCCCCCACCGAGAGCCTGGGATGTAGCAGCCTCGGTTCCTGCTTCTGGGCAGTCACGGCCTATTTAAATGCATGTGAATGCATGAAGATTAAATAACAAAAAGCACCAAGCAGTCTCAGAATGAATTCACTTGCGGGTGGCTGGGGGTAGAGAGGGACCAGGATGGAAGGTGGTGGGGTAGTTAATTTTTTCTTTTTTTTTTATCCTTTTTTTTTTTTTTT
>NW_016107383.1:11374950-11376457 GCF_001604975.1 Cebus imitator
AGGCTCCTTTAAGAAACAATGGAGAAAAAAAAAAAAAAAAGAGAGAGACTCTCACGTTTAAAGAGAAAAAAACAAAAGCCAAACCCTAAGCAAAAAGACCCAGGGAGAGTTAAACCACAGAAAGCGTGGAATGAAGCTGAGCTGAGGGATTTAATAAAATTTCCGAATGTTAAAAGGACACTGGGCAGGGTCTGGGAAGTAAAAGATACAGTCATCAGTATCATCCTTTTCTCCTCCCAGGAAACCAACAAAGAGCACTCAGAATTGGGAGACATTGGCTGATTGGGGAAAAGGTTGGGGAGACTTCTCACCCTCTCTGGGCAACAGTCTCTCCCAAATGAATAGTGGACAGAACAAGGTTCTGGGGGCTGGTGTCCTGGACTAGAGTCCCCGTCGCCGGAGCCCTGAGACCGCAGGGTTCAGAGCAGGTCCCTGACCTCTCTCAGCCTCAGGACCGCATTTGTGAGATGAGAGCACAGCCGGAACCCTCCAGGGGCAGCTGCGGGGTGGGAGGATATAGGACCCTAGTCAGCGTCCCTCTGTCGGTCCATGTGGTTTATTTGCATGGCGGTGAGAGTGGGCTCCCAGGGAGGAAACACGTTTTCTCTGTCAGCTTCCCCCACCAGCAGCCTCCCATCTGGCTCTCCTAGATTCTTGGCGTTGAGGCTCATTCTGAACTCAGGAAGGATGCGGGAGTTAACAGGCTTCCTGGGCTAGCCTGGGAGCCACCCCACACAGTCCGTGGGAAGGTGCATCCCCGTCTCGGGAGTTCCACTCAAGAGATTCACCAGCACACTCATGGCCCACGTCTGTGAGTTGGAGGTTTCTGCCAATAACCACCAATGCCACCACTCTGGCAAATCTGCCCTCTGAATGTGAACATGGAGTTGTTGGAATTTGTTTTTAAAATACGTGCTTGTGCGCAGGGTGGGGAGGGATGTAAAAACACATGCCCTTCCTAGATGTTGTCTATTCTTGGAGATGCTAAAGCCGTTCTCCAGAGGGAACTCAGCAGCAGCAACTGTACCTGCCAAATCTAAGGGTTTGAACCCCAGCTCTGCCACTTAGTAGATGTGGATTTGGAACAACTTTTGTGTGTGTCCCTTGGCCTCAGTTTACTCATCTGTAAAATGGGAGTGGCTGTGTGGATAAACGAGGGAATGCTTGCAAAATGTGAAGGCTGAGTCCGATGCATTGTTAAGTATTAAACAGGAGAGATCGACCAGGCACAGGGGCTCACATCTGTAATTCCAGCACCTTGCAGACTGAGGTGGGTGGATCCCTTGAGGTCAGGAGTTCAAGACCAGCCAGGCCAACATGGCGAAACCCCATCTTTACTAAAAATACAAAAATTAGCCGGGAGCAGTTGTAGGTGCCTGTAATCCCAGCCACCTGGGAGGCTGAGGCACAAGAATCTTTTGAACCCAGAAGATGGAGGTTGCAGTGAGCCAAGACCGCACCACTGCCCTCTGGTCTGGATGACAAAGTGAGACTCTGTCTCAAAAAA
>NW_016107383.1:11376792-11380988 GCF_001604975.1 Cebus imitator
AAAAAAAAAAAAAAAACCAACCAAACAAACAAACAAAACCATATACACGAGAAGTGAGAGGAGATGGGCAATGCCAGGCAGGTGAGTAAAATGCTGGGGGGAGAATGGTGATAAGGGCCATGGAGAGAAGCAGCGCAGGGCAGGGGAAAGAGCGGGAGAAGTTGCAATAGGGTAATTATGAGAAAAGTGATATTTAGGCAAAGAGCGGCGAGCAGCCTAGCCACGCCACATGCGGGAGGCGTGTTCCAGAAAGATAGCCCCCACGCTGCGGCTGCTGCCACCAGATCTTCTGGGGCTAGGGCAGACGGGGTGCCGCTCTGGGTAATTCCCAAGGGGCTGCTCTTGGCTTTGTCTCAGTTGATAGTTTCCTCACTCCCAGGACCTCCAATTCTTCCTGGGGATGCCTCTCGCCTTGGTGGTCTTGGTGGTCGCGGTGGTCTTGGTGGCACCAGCTGTTTATTCTCTTCTCAGGCCCCGCCCACCCAGCCAGCTGTGCCCTCCTCTGCCCCTTGGCTTCCTCAACCCTCTGCCTTGGAGCCAGGCAGAATGTTGTGTCTTCCTTGAAGCTCTGAGGCTGTCACCGGGCTGTGGCCTTGGCAGGTGCGGTTCCCCTCGCCCAGACTCTTCCCTGCGCTCTCAACTCCGCCCCTTTCTCCCTGAATTCCTCCTTCTCTCCCAGGTCTCCGCTTAGCCACCCGCTCCTCCCCCAGGTCTTTGCTGACTCCCCGATCCCCACCCTGCTGTCTGCCCTGGGCGCTTTCTCCACCGCAGCCTCTACCTGCCCCATCATAGCATTTAACACAGGATGACATGTCACTGCAGGGCGGGGCTGGCACTGTGCTGCCCTATGGGAAGCATGCCACGAATATTTGCTAAAGGAACATGTAAAAGTGGGAATATGTCTCCTCTTCCCAACCACTCCCATGTCACAAGCTTACTCTCTTAGGATCACTATCACGACCACCGCACCCCCTCCTCCCCAGGGTTGGGCACTCTGGGCAGCATTTCCTCTTCTTTCCAGAAGCTTCCTGATCATGTAAGTGGAGGAAGAAGCATAATCTTCCATAGTGGAGGAGGGTGGGAGGGGCCTTTTTTCTTGGGGCGGGGCTAATCAGTTAAGTGGTCAACGAATCAGCCAAGGAATTATTTTTATCTCTTTTTCTTTTTCTTTTTTTTTCTGAGATGGAATCTCACTCTGTCACCCAGGCTAGAGTGCATTAGCATGATCTTGGCTCACTGCAACCTCCGCCTCCTGTCTCAGCCTCCCGAGTAGCTGGGATTACAGGCATGCGCCACCACACCCGGCAAATTTTTTTTTGTATTTTCAGTAGAGATGGGGTTTCACTGTGTTGGCCAGGCTAGTCTTGAACTCCTGACCTCAAGTGATCCGCCCGCCTCAGCCTGCCAAAGTGTTGGGATTACAGGTGTGAGCCACTGCACCCGGCCTGCCAAGGAATTCTTCCACCCACCATGGGTGACATGAAAGAAATCACCAAGTTCTAGAATTACCTTCTCTTTCATCAGCATCAAAGAAGTCCTGAGTACTGAAAATGGAAGCAAAAGCCCAGAAAAAAAAACTAGAGAGAAAGAGAAAAAAGAAACTCGAGATGTTGATATTTTTGCATTGACATCATTTTTACTCTGCTCTTCCGAGGGTGAACCAATAATGGACTTTCTGTCTCCCAAGGGGCTCCTGGAGGTGTGCTCCTGCTGTTCTTTTCTTTTGAGACAGAGTCTTCCTCTGTCATCCATGCTGGAATGCAGTGGCGCAATCTCGGCTTGCCACAACCTCCACCTCCTGGGTTCAAGCAATTCTCCTGCCTCAGCCTCCTGAGTACTTGGGATTACAGGTGTGCGCCACCACACCAGGCTAATTTTTGTATTTTGAGTAGAGACGGTCTTTCACCATGTTGTTCAGGCTGGTCTCGAACTCCTGATCTCATGATCCACCTGCTTTGGCCTCCCAAAGTGCTGGGATTACAGGTGTGAACATCCTCGCCTGCTGTTCTAAATGGGGACCTCAGAGGTCTGATCCCATGGAACAGTGAAGAATAAAGAGGAGCTTGAACTGATCTCGGTCCCTGTAGTAGACGTGCGGGAACCTGCACCCCAAAGCACGCTCCCTCCAGGATGAAGGAAGTTATTTCTCCAGTGGCCAGGAGCGTGGGCTGCCATCCAGTCCCTCTCCCTTCCCTGGGGGAGCCAGCACCTAATGACTGGATGAGAGGGGGTTAAAAAGGGACCAGCTCTTCAGGCTGAGGTCCCTGTTGCATCCACGTCGCCCGGTCAGCTTCCTGCACACCTCATGATTTTGTTCCCAAGAGCACCTCCCCCACTCTCCTCCACGCAAATCTCCATCTCAGGAGCTGTTTCCAGAGAACCTGACACAAGACAAACCAATATTTCAGAACTGTTAATATAAAAATTAGCCGGGTGTGGTGGCATATTCCTGTAATCCCCACTACTCAGGAGGCCGAGGAAGGAGAATTGGTTGAACCCAGGAAGTGGAGGTTGCAGTGAGCCAAGATCATGCCACTGCACTCCAGCCTGGGTGACAGAGGGAGACTCTATCTCAAAAAATAATAACAAAAATCAATAAATAAACAACTGCTATGTACTCTGTATGTCAGCTCCATCATGGGTCCTGCTGTGGGTGTGGGCTAGCCTTGGAACCTATCCCTGTCAGTGTGGACCTGGGGGAATACATTGAGAGGTCAAACGACTGAATTCTAATGACCTTTGAGGACAGAGAGATTCGAGCCCATAGTTAGCCCACCCCCACCGTGGGGAGTGGTGAGACCTCAGGATTCCCAGGCTGAAAAAGTTCTTTTTGGCATTTTAATCCAGCCTTGGCAGCCTTCAGCATTTGGAAGTTCTTCCTCACTTCAATACCGGAATCCCTCCTTCTGTAATGTGTCCCTGTTTCCTCTCCCTTTTCCTCCCTGGAGCTGTGTTCTTGCCAAGAAAGAAAGTTAAAAGGGAACAAAGGCATATGGTTTTTCTATTAAGACAGACACCCACATTTTAGGGAAGCCAGAGGAAAGCGTTCAAATAAGGGCAACGGAAATACATTTGCATGACACCGGCAAATTTGCACGACACCAGCAAATCTTTGAAACTGATTTTTTAAAAGGTAACCACAACCATGAGTGCTCCTCTTTGCCCAGTTTATTAAATTTGGGGAATAGTAAGAATATATTAGAGACCCCCTACTCGGAGCAGGGTATTACAGGAGAGCCCTGGTTTTGGAGTCTGAGGACATGCGTTCAAAACTTGTTTCTGCCACTCACTAACAGCGTGACCATAAGGAAAGGCATTTGTCTTTCAGAGCCTCAGTTTCCCTTATTGTACAATAGGGGACATCAGCTATGCCATGCTCATCTACGTCACAGGTTTGTTGAGAGAGTTAAGTTTAAGGTAGGAAAAACTTTAGCAAAGCACAAAGCACTGTAGAAGTGTTAATAATCAAGATTGAAGTACAGAACAACTTCCTCAGCAACTACTTGGTACAAAGTCCTGCCATATATTTTTGTTTTGAGAGATTGACTAACACTAAACCTCATATTAAAATGCAAAAGACTTAGAACAAATAACTTCAAAAAACAGAAAAAAAGTTGGAAGACCAATACTACCTGATTTGAAGTTTTGTTATAAAGCTATAGTAATCAAAACAGTGTGGCATTGCCACAGAGACAGACCAATAGATACATGGAAGAGATGAGAGCCCAGAAAACGATAGATCTACACATACATGAATAACTGCTCTTATTTTTATTTTTTCAGAAGCATAAGGGCAATCGTGTGGAGAAAAGATATTCTTTTCAACAAACGGTGCCGAGTTCAAGACCAGCCTGGGCAACGTGGTGAAACCGTGCCCCCATCTTTACAAAAAATACAAAAATTAGCCAGGCATGGTGGTGGCAGTGCATGCCTATGCTCCCAGCTGCTCAGGAGGCTGAGGAGGGAGGATCGCTTGAGTCGGGGAGGTCGAGGCTTCAGTGAGCCAAGATGGTGTCACTGCACTCCAGTTTGGGTGACAGAGCTAAACCCTGTCTCAGAAAAGAAAAAAACACAGGCCAGGCACGGTGGCTCAAGCCTGTAATCCCAGCACTTTGGGAGGCTGAGGCGGGTGGATCACGAGGTCAAGAGATCGAGACCATCCTGGTCAACACGGTGAAACCCCGTCTCTACTAAAA
>NW_016107383.1:11381083-11386921 GCF_001604975.1 Cebus imitator
AAAAAAAAAAAAAAAACACAAACAAAACAAATAGTGCTGGACAATTGGAGGCACCATGCCGTGCCAGGAATAACTCTTAAAATTCAATAATATATAACTCAACACGGTTGCAGGTTAAAAAAAAATCAATAAGAAGAAAACAAACAACCGCATTATTTCTTTAAAATGAGCAAGATAGGCCAGGCACAATGGCTCAAGCCTGTAATCCCAGCAGTTTGGGAGGCCAAAGCAGGTGGGTCACTTGAGGTCAGGAGTTTGAGACCAGTCGGCTCAACATGGTGAAACACCATCTCTACTAAAAATACAAAAATTAGCTGGGAGTGGTGGCACATACCTATAGTCCCAGCTACTCTGGAGGCTGAGGTAGGAGAATCGCTTGTACCCGGGAGGCAGAGGTTGCAGTGAGCTGAGACTGCACCACTGCACTCCAGCCTGGGTGACAGAGCAAGACTCCATCTCAAAATAAATTATTAAATAAATAAATAAAATGGGCAAGAGATTTGAACAGATACATCACCAAAGAACATAAACGGAAGCCAAATAAATATATTCAAAGACGCTCACAGTTGTCAGTCCTTGGAGAAATGCAAATCGAAGCCACAGTGAGACACCACAACACACCTCTTAATGTTGGTTGAAATTAAAAAGACTGGCTATACGAAGTGCTGTTAGGGACCACAGTGAAAACAGAACGTGGTACAGCCACTTTGGAAAACAGTTTAGCAGTTTCTTTAAAAGTTAAATGTGGCTGGGCACAGTGGCTCACACCTATAATCCCAGCAGTTTGGGAGGCCGAGGTAGGTGGATCAGGAGGTCAGGAGTTTGAGACCAGCCTGGCCAGCACGGTGAAACCCCATCTCTACTAAAAATACAAAAATTAGCTGAGCTTGGTGGCAGATGCCTGTAATCCCAGCTACTCAGGAGGCTGAAGCAGAGAATTGCTTCAGTCCAGGAGGCAGAGGTTGCAGTGAGCCAAAATCACACCACTGCACTCCAGCCTGGGTGACAGAGTGACACTCTGTCTCAAAAAAAAAAAAAAAAAAAAAAAGTTAAATGCATGTCTACCACAACCCAGCTCTTCTCCTAGGAATTTACCCAAGGGGAATGAAAATATATGCCCATACAAAGACTCGCTTACAAATATCCATAGCAGCTTTATTTATAGTAACCCAAAGCTAGAAATATCCAAATGACCATCAGCAGGTGAATGGAGAAGCAGCTGAGGCAGCCAAGGTTGAAGCCCCTGAGGAGTGTGCTGGGTTGGAGACTTGGAAGCCTCCGGGCAGGGATGTTACTGCTGGGTTGACTCTAACCTAGAGCTGACCAATCCCACTCACCTGGACCGTCTAAGGCTGCCTGGGGCCCTGGGAGGCGTGGAGTCTGAAGCCTGGGTTTGAGCACTGACCTTGCCACTGCTTGCCGTATGACTTGGAGTCAAACAGAAATAAGAGGCCACCTTCACCATCTCTTACTCTGGAATTCTTCACCTCCAACCCTCTGGCTAGAACCTTCCCATGCTGGGCTCTGTCTGCTCCATGAGGACAGTGACCTGCTTGTTCACTTGGCGCACAATAGGTGTTCAATAAGTGTTTACCAACTGACTGAAGCGCCTACTGTGTGCTAGGCATTTGGCATTTAACAGGTCATTTAATTTCTTTTTTTTTTTTCCTTCTTTTTTTTTCAACAGGGTCTCTCTGTTACCCAAGCTGAAGTACAGTGGTTTGAACATGGCTCACTGCAGCCTCCGGGGCTCAAGTGATCCTCCCACCTCAGCCTCCTAAGTAGCTAGGACCACAGATGCACATCACCATGCCCAGCTAATTTTTGTATTTTTTGTAGAGATGGAGTTTCACTATGTTGCCTAGGCTGGTCTCAAACTCCTGGGCTCAAGTGATCCTCCTGCCTTGGCCTCCCAAAGTGCTGGGATTATAGGTATAAGCCACCACACCCGGCCCAGCTCATTTAATTTTTTAAGCAATCTTGCACTGTGGGTTGCCCATTTGAGAACTGAGGAAACTGAGGCTGAGTGAGATGACTGAAGTTGTCCAGAGATACACAGCTTTTAAGAAATGGTGCTAGCATTTGTTTTGTTTCGTTTTTGAGACACAGTCTCCCTCTCTCGCCCAGGCTGGAGTGCAGTGGTGCGATCTCAGCTCACTGCAACCTCCATCTCCTAGGTTCAAGCGCTTCTCCTGCCTCAGCCTCCCAAGCAGCTGGGATTATATGTGCCTGCCACCGCTCCCAGCTAGTTTTTGTATTTTAGTAGAGACAGGGTTTTACCATGTTGGCCAGGCTGGGTTCGAACCCCTGACCTCAAGTGATCCACCCGCCTCAGCCTCCCAAAGCGCTGGGATTATAGGCGTGAGACACCACACCCGGCTGATGCTGGTATTTGAACCTGGCTTCTTAGTGAGATTCCTAAGACACTGAGCTCTCTGAGCCTGTAATGTGAGGACAACCTTCCCTTCTCTTCCCAGGGCCCCATACAGCAGAGACGAGAGAGTGCCGGCAAGCTCTCCCTTTGACCCCAGCGCTGTTCCTGGGTCCCTGGAGATGAGAGCTTGTGGCCCCAGATGGCGTGAGCTCACCTGGTGGAGTGGGTGCAGGGCTGGTGATTGGCTAGTGGCCTCACGTTTGCCCAACTGGTTCATGTTTGGGATGTGGCACCTGTGAGCCTGTTTGGGTTTCTCATAGGTTCCCACGGAGATCAGCCTCTTCTGGTAGGTATTGGATGCTGCCTTTCCTCACTGACCCGGCGACGACTCCACTCACCCCTCCAGAGGCCTTAGTCGTCAGCCTGGCAGAATTACTCAGGGGAAGTCAGAGCTCATAATTATTTGACTAATCCTCATGTGGCAACATACCGGAGGTTGTTTTTTTAGCACGAGGCAGGGCCGGAGTGAGAGCTTTTCCCCCTGCAGCCTTGCCTGTCTGGGTCTGCAGGCTGGGAACAGAGAGGGGTGGAAATGCAGATGTGAAGGTGCAGAGCTGGGTCTCTGAGCCCTGGAAACCTGCATCACCATACCTTAGCTTCCTAGGGCTGCTATCCAATGGTTTGATGGTTTAAAACAAGACAAGTGTGCTGGGTTCGCGGCTCATGCCTGTAATCCCAACACTTTAGGAGGCCAAAGTGGGTGGATCACGAGGTCAGGAGTTTGAGACCAGCCTGACTAACATGGTGAAACCCCACCTGTACTAAAAATATAAAAATTAGCTGGACGTGGTGACACATGCCTGTAATCCCAGCTACTCAGGAGGCTGAGGCAGGAGAACTGCTTGAACCCAGGAGGCGGAGGTTGCAGTGAGCTGAGATTACGCCATTGCACTCCAGCCAGGGTGACAAGAGCAAAACTCCATCTCAAAAAAAAAAAATTTAAAAAAGAACAAAAAACTGAGAAATGTATCTCTCACAGTTCTGGAGCACAGAAGTCCTGGATCAGGTGTCAGCATGGCCATACTCTCTGGAGAGCTCTAGAAGCTATTCCTCATGGCTCTCCCAGCTTCTAGTGCTCCAGGTGCTCCTTGGCTTGTGGCTCCTTCACTGCAGTCTCCACCTCCATCTTCACATGGCCTTCACCTCTGTGTCTCTATAAGGACACTCATCATTGGATTTAGGACCTATCAGGGTAGTTCAAAATGATCTCCTCCACAGTTCATTAACTTAATCACAGTGACAGAGATCCTTTGTCCATATAAGGTCACAGCCACGGTTATCAGTGGTTATCAGTGGACAAATCTTTCTGGGGACTGCCCTTCAACCCCTGCACCCTGGAAGCTGCCCTGCCCAAGCGAATCAATGGCCCAGACCTTTCCCTCCTTGCTAGGTGCTTCTCTCATTGTCCTATTCTCTTTTTTTTTTTTCCTTTTTTTTTTTTTTTTTTTTTTTTTTTTTTTTTTTTTTTTTTTTTTTATTTTTTTTTTTTTTTTTTTCCCTATTTTCTTTTTTTTTTTTCTTGAGGTGGACTCTCACTCTGTCGCCCAGGCTGGAGTGCAGTAGTACAGTGGTGTGATCTCAGCTCACTGCAACCTCCACCTCCTGGGTGCGAGTGATTCTCCTGCCTCAGCCTCATGAGTACCTGAAACCACAGGTGTGCACCGCCGCGCCCGGCTAAATTTTTGTATTTTTAGTAGAGGCAGGGTTTCATCATGCTGACCAGGCTGGTCTTGAACTCCTGACCTCAGGTGATCCACGAGCCTTGGCCTCCCAAAGTGCTGGGATTACATGTGTGAGCCACCACGCCCAGCTGTTTTATCGTCTGCTCCACTGCCCTATACAAGAGCTTTCTTCTCTTGCTAGAACCGGTGCGGAAGACTTCTTCTGTTTTTTTTTTTTTGAGACGGAGTTTCGCTCTTGTTACCCAGGCTGGAATGCAATGGCGCGATCTTGGCTCACTGCAACCTCCGCCTCCTGGGTTCAGGCAATTCTCCTGCCTCAGCCTCCTGAGCAGCTGGGATTACAGGCACGCGCCACCATGCCCAGCTAATTTTTTGTATTTTTAGTAGAGACGGGGTTTCACCATGTTGACCAGGATGGTCTTGATCTCTTGACCTCGTGATCCACCCGCCTCAGCCTCCCAAAGTGCTGGGATTACAGGCTTGAGCCACCGTGCCCGGCCGGTGTGGTAGACTTCTAAGCTGCCCCAGTCCTTCTGTCCCTTTCCTCCTCTTCTCCTCTCCATTTCCTCGACTGCTCCAGAGTGATTTTCCTAACCCTCAAATCGCCTGGTACCCTTCCTTCCTTCTTCAGACACTTCCAAGGGCAAGCCTAGTCTCCTTGGAGTGGTGTCCGAGGGCCTGGCTGGCTGCTCAGCTTCTTGTTCAGGTTTCTGCCCATATCTTCCACTCTGACCCACCGACACTATAAGGCCTTTGGACAGATTGTTCCTCTCACCTTGATGTGCTTGTTAGAGATTTTACTTACTTATTTATTTTTTTGAGATGGAGTTTCGCTCTTGTTGCCCAGGCTGCGGTGCAGTGGCGCGATCTCAGCTCACTGCAACCTCTGCCTCCCAGGTTTAAGTGATTCCCCTGCCTCAGCCTCCTGAGTAGCTGGGACTACAGGCATACACCACCACGCCCAGCTAATCTTTTGTATTTTTAGTAGAGGCGGGGGTTTCCCCATGTTGCGTAGGCTGGTCTTGAACTCCCGACCTCAGGTGATCCGCCCACCTCGGCCCCCCAAAGAAATGGGATTACAGACGTGAGCCACTGCGCCTGGCTTCTTGTTAGAGATTTTAAAGAGCGTGGACAGGGAGGGGGCCCGGTTTGTGTCTGGTGCAGAATGTGTGCAAGAAGGGGCTCCTTTCATGGCTCGGAGGCTTTCGGTGTGGGGCTAATGGGCAGTGGTTGGGTTCTGGGCTGTGGGTGGCGGTTGACACTTCCAGCTCGCGGAAAAGATGAGTTCTCATCCACATTCCAGATCTGTTTCTGTTCTCTGGCACCTCTGCCAAACCATTGAGGGGGAAGGAGGGGATCACTGCTATCCTTTCCTCTCCTTGATTCATCCATCATGCAGGGTTGGCTGCTGGGGTGTTTGAGGACTCTGAGGGTGCAGTGAGCTCATCACTCACTGTCGCTGTCCACATTCTTGATCTAGGCCCCAGGCTGCCCTTTCTTTGTTTTTTTGTTTTTTTGGTTATTATTATTATTTTTTGAGATGGAGTCTTGCTGTGTCACCCAGGCTAGAGTGCAGTGGCCTGATCTCGGCTCACTGCAACCCCTGCCTCCCAACTTCAGGCGATTCTCTTGCCTCAGCCTCCTGAATAGCTGGGATTACAGGCATGCACCACCACATCTGACATTTTTTTTTTTTTTTTTTTGAGACGGAGTTTCGCTCTT
>NW_016107383.1:11388357-11390306 GCF_001604975.1 Cebus imitator
TTTGTAGAGACAGGGTTTCTCCATGTTGGTCAGGCTGGTCTTGAACTTCCAACCTCAGGTGATCTGCCTGCCTCGGCCTCCCCAAGTGCTGGGATTACAGGTCTGAGCCACCTCGTCCAGCCTATTTATTCATTTTGAGACAGTCTTACTCTTGTTGCCCAGGCTGGAGCACAGTGGTACCATCACAGATCACTGCAGTCTCAAATTCCTGGGCTCAAGTGATTCCTCCCTCAGCCTACAGAGTAGCTGGGACTATAGGTGTGTGCCACCCCGTACCCAGCTAATTTTCATGATTTTTAGTAGAGACAGGGGTCTTACTCTGTTGCCCAGGCTGGTCTTGAACTCCTGAGCTCAAGCGATCCTCCTGCCTCAGCCTACCAAAGTTCTGGGATTACAGGCGTGAGCCACTGCACCCGGCTCCGCCCAGGTTTTAATCAAGCTGCAGAATGGGTTCATGGTTGGGCTGTGGCAGCCAGAATGAAGAGGCTGTGTGACCCTGGGCAGGTCCCCTTTCCTCTGACCTTCGTTGATAGGATCCATTTCCCAGGAGCATCCAGGAAGACATCCAACTGGGGGTGTGTCCCCTACGTGTCCGTGCTGGGTGACTGGTGTCTCTGTTTCCAACCCATCCTACAAGTTTCATGAGGATGAGGATGGGACCTTTCATGTCCACTGACAGATACTCTGTGCCTGGCACAGTGTCTGGGACACAGGAGGTGCATGTTGGTGATAAGAAAAAGAATGAATGAGTATGGGAAAGAGGATCACAAGGAAGAATGCAAATAGTTCCACATCCCACTCCCTCCATCACAGCAGCCACCCGGCTCTCCGCCCACCTCTCTGGCTGCTCCTCTTCCGCCTGCACCGTGAAGGTCAGTATTCTTCGCTTTCTTCCTGCATTCGCTGGCTGTTCATTGAGTGATCATCACGTGCTGAGTGCCGTGCGTGGTGCTGTGTGCCTTCAATTTCAGTAGATGCTGCCAGCTGCTTTTCCAAAGTGGCTGTTCCTGTGTCTCCTCCCACCAGCAAGGGATGAATATCCCCATGGCCCCACATCCTCATCAGTGCTTGATGCGGGGGACCCACCCTTTCACTCTTCTTTTTTTTTTGAGACAGAGTCTCGCACTGTCGCCAGGCTGGAGTGCAGTGGTGTGATCTCGGCTCACTGCAACCTCTGCCTCCCAGGTTCAAGCAATTTACCTTGCCCAGCCTTCACTCTTCTTAAAAATTCTGGCTAGGGATGGTGGCTTATGCCTGTAATCCCAGCAGTTTGGGAGGTCGAGGCGGGTGGATGACGAGGTCAAGAGATTGAGACCATTCTGGTCAACACGGTGAAACTCCGTCTCTACTAAAAATACAAAAATTAGCTGGGCACAGTGGCACGTGCCTGTAGTCCCAGCTACTCAGGAGGCTGAGGCAGGAGAATTGCTTGAACCCAGGAGGCAGAGGCTGCAGTGAGCCGAGATCGTGCCATTGCATTCCAGCCAGGGTAACAAGAGCAAAACTCCATCTCAAAAAAAAAAAAATAAATAAATAAATAAAGAAAGAACAAGAGGGGCTGGGTGAGGTGGCTCACACCTGTAATCCCAGCACATTGGGAAGTGGAGGTGGGCAGATCACTTGAGGCCAGGTGTCTAACCGCTGCCTCTAAAGATACAAAAAAATTGCTGGGCGAGGTGGCTCATGCCTGTAATCCTAGCACTTTAGGAGGCCAAGGTGGGTGGATAACAAGGTCAGGAGTTTGAGACCAGCCTGACTAACATGGTGAAATTCCATCTCTACTAAAAATATAAAAATTAGCTGGGCATGGTGGCATGTGCCTGTAATCCCAGCTGCTCAGGAGGCTGAGGCAGGAAAATCACTTGAATCCAGGAGGCAGAGGTTGTAGTGAGCCAAGATCGCACCACTGCACTCCAGCCTGGGCAACAGAGTGATGAGACTACATTTCG
>NW_016107383.1:11390856-11394230 GCF_001604975.1 Cebus imitator
AAAAAAAAAAAAAAAAAATAAAGAGAAGTGCTGCAAAGAACTATGGCCACTTCTGCAACCTACTTGCACTGGCTGAGTGGCCTCAATGCGAGAAAGGGCCTATGGAAGCAAAATTGACTGAGGCTCACAAAAGTTATAATGAAGCCCTGACAAAGAACAGGACACAGGGAGCAAGGAATATACTGTCCTGGAAGTAGATGTTTGAGGCCATTCAGCCAGTGTAAGTAGATTGCAGAAATGGCCACAGTTCTTTGTAGCACTTCTCACTAAAGAGGCAGAATCTATTTACTGAGCCCCTCAGTGCAGGCAAACCCTTCTCACTGGCTTTGGACAATTAATGGGGAAGAAGTGACATTGTGTGAATTCTGAGACTGGCCCTCAAGAAGTCTTGCAGCTTTCATTCTCTTGCTCTTAGAATGCTGAGACCACTGTGTCAATAATCCTGGGCTAGCCTGATGGATGATGAAGGACATGGGCACTGGCACAGTTGCTTTGTCATTCTGGCAACAATCAGCTAATTCCCTGAAGCAGAGACACCTAGCTGACCACTGACACTGGGTACAACCACCTGAGATCAGCAGAAGAACCAGCCAGCTGAGCCCAGCCCAAATTGCTGACTCACATCATTGTTAGCTACTACTCATTTAAGCCAGTAAGTTTTGGTGTGACTTATTAGCAGCAAAAGCCTAACTGATGCAGCTGCCATTTGCCCTGAGGATTTACTTGCAAATGAGGAGGAATAGGCTGTTTACTCATTTTCTAATCCAACCAGGTCAAGGCCTGAGTAATCAACTAGCCCAGTGTCATCCAACAGAAATGTAATGTGAGCCACAAATATGAGCATATATGTACTTTTAAATTTTCTAGTAGCCAAATATATATATATATATATATATTTTTTTTTTAGATAAGGTCTTGCTCTGTTGCCCAGGCTGGAGTGCACTGGCACAATCTTGGCTCACTGCAGCCTTGACCTCCTGGGCTTAAGCAATCTTTTCCCCTCCGTCTCCAGAGTAGCTGAGACTACTGGCACAGAGCACCATGCCCAGCTAATTTTTGTATTTTTTTTTGTAGAGACAGTGTTTTGCAATGTTTCCCAGGCTGGTCTCAAACTCCTGGGCTCAAGCAATCCACCCTTCTTGGCCTCCCAAAGTGCTGGGACTACAAGTGTGAGCCACCACACCTAGCCTAATAGCTATATATATATATTAAAGTAAAAAGCAATAGGGGAAAACTAATTTTAATAATATATATATTTTTTATATTTTGAAATTTAAAAAATTATTTTATTATTATTATTTTTTTGAAACAGAGCCTCATTCTGTCACCAAGGCTGGAGTGCAGTTGCACCTCAGCTCACTGCAACCTCTGCCTTAAGCAATTCTCCTGCCTTAGCCTCCCAAGTAGCTGGAATCATAGGCGTGAGCCATCACGCCTGGCCAATTTTTTTGTAATTTTAGTAGAGGCGGGGTTTCGTTATGTTGGCCAGGCTGGTCTTGAACTCCTGACCTCAAATGATCTACCCTCTTCAGCCTCCCAAATTGCTCAGATTACAGGTGTGAGCAACTGCACCCAGCCTCCCCCAGATAATTCTAATGTGTAGTCTGTGCTGAGAACCGCTGATTTCGCTTAAAATTTTAACCCCTTTTCTGAGCAAAGTTGTGTGGAAAAAAAAAATTAACCCCTTTATTTCAGAGATGGGCAAACTGAGGCCAAGAGAAGGGAGGTGAGTTAGTGCTGCAGCTAGGTAGAGAACCAGGACATCTCAGCCCCCACCAAAGCCCTGTCTCCCACACTTTTCCTCATTTAACAAGGAAAGTGAATGGGGTCCAGGCGCCTCCCTGGGCTCACAGAGCCGAGACTCCAATGCAGCCAATGGGAGACTGAAGTCAGCAGGTCAGCGAAGAGGAGAGAAGGCAGCGCTCACACAGTGAAAGGCTCAGATCTTGTCTGGAAAAATAAAATCCCGATGTGGCACATACACCAAACCACCTTGAACACCCAGATGACTTTGTTCCTGGTGTTTCTCTTGGCTTTTTACCTCTGTGAGAGATGGAGCAACGCTTGTTAGGGTTTTTCTAGCTTCAAATAAAAGAAAATCCACCAGACTCCCAGTGCAGCTGCGACCAGGCTCTGCCACTTGCTAGCAGCATGACTTGCTCAAGGTCACCTCACGTCTCAGGACTAGTTCCTAAGTTCAGGGGTCCTTGGGAGGTGTTTAGCCAAAGCCAGGGAGGGGGGGCACATCCAATGAATGACAGCTATTATCATGTTGATTATCGAATAATTACGCCTTCCTGCGTGCCAGGTATTGTCTGAAGGTCTTCAGAGGCACAGAGTGACAGAGTAACATCCTATGCTCACACAGCTGGTTAGTGGCAGAGTCATGATTCAAACATAGGCAGACTAGAATTCTTTTTTTTTTTTGAGACAGAGTCTTGCACTATTGCCTGGGCTGGAGCGCAGAGGTATGATCTCAGCTCACTGCAACCTCCACCTCCCGGGTTCAAGCGATTCTCCTGCCTCAGCCCCCCAAGTAGCTGGGATTACAGGTGCCCACCACCACGCCTGGCTAATTTTTTGTATTTTTAGTAGAGACGGGGTTTCATCTTGTTGGCCAGGCTGGTCTTGAACTCCTGACCTTGTGATCCACCTGCCTCAGCCTCCCAAAGTGCTGGGATGACAGGCAGGAGCCACTGTGACCCACCAGCAGACTAGATTTCTTACTCTGAAGTGCTCCAGAAGCTGTGACGCTATTTCCATCCTTTCCTTCTCTCCCTGTCTGCCTCTTGGGTCCTACCTGAACACACGTTGGTCCACAGGAGGTGGTAGGGGAAAGACTGAGACTCCGGCCAATGAGGAGTGAGGAGAAGGATCTGGGAGGGGGGTTGCAGTTGCTGAACACCTGTTTGGGGCCAGACACGATCCTGGTGCTCCAGGGCCGCTGTCTCCTTCCCTCCCTTAGACCCTATCCTTTATCTAAGCCCAGATAGAGGCTGGGCTTTAGGGGATGGAAGGAGACGGCAGCCCTGGAGCACCAGCCTTTAGATAAAGCATTTGGATAAAGTTCAGACCTTTCTTTCACCTAATGGAAGAGCCAAGTGAGGCTCCCTGAATCAAAGATCTCACTCTAGATTCGGAGCTGCTGTGAGGCAGAGCCAGGAAGCTGCTCTAAGGGGCTGTGCAGGGCTGGACACTGCCGGAGTTGGGCGGTGGCCTGCCTTTCTCTGCCTCCTTCTTCCCACCAGAGGAGCCTTCACCCAGCTGTGGCTGAACACTCCAGGGAAGGAAAGAGAGCAGATGATGGGCCAGACACAGTGGCTCACACCTATAATCCCAACACTTTCAGAGGCTGAGGTGGGTGGATCACTTGA
>NW_016107383.1:11394475-11401105 GCF_001604975.1 Cebus imitator
AGTGGCTCATGCCTGTAATCCTGGTATTTTCGGAGGCCGTGGCAAGCGGATTATGAGGTCAGGAGATCAAGACCATCCTGGCTAACACGGTAAAACCCCATCTCTAAAAAAAAAAGAAGAACAAGAAGAAAGAAAGAGAGCAGACAGGGGTTGGGGGTGAGACCTCGGATCGGGGAGTACTCTGCGGGCCAGCGTCCCCTCAGGGCTTGCCCCCATCTGCTGCTGCTGGCCTGGGAGGCAGTGCTTCCTCTGTCTCTGTCTCTGTCTCTCTCTCTCTCTCTTTCCTTCCCTCCCTTCCTCCCTCCTTTCATTCCTCCCTTCCTTTTTTTCTTCTTCCCTCCCTCCCTTCTTTCCTCCCACCCTTTCTCTCTTCCTCCCTTCCTTTTTCCCTTCCATCCTTTCGTCCTTCATTCTTGCCTGCCTGCCTACCTTCTAGTCTTCCTGCCTTCCTCCCTCCCTCCTTCCCTTCCTTCTTCACAGCAAAGGATGCCTGAGGATGCGCTGGTAAACGGAACAGACATGGCTGATACTCTGACAGGCTTGTAGCCTGTGTAGGGTGTGTCAGGCACTAAGCAAATAATTGCACAAAGAATTTTCTTATGATGGTCAGTGATGCAAAGGCGATCCCTGGGAGCAGGAGTAAGAGTGGTCCGGCTGGTTTAGTGTGGGGGCTCAGGGCGGCGGCACTGCAGCTGAAACCCGAAGGAGAAGTGGGAGTTGGGGAGAAGCAGAGGGGCGGGGGTGAGGAAGAGGCCCCTGGAAGAGGACTGCGCGTGCACAGAGGCCCTGAAGCAGAAAGTGCCCACCGCTGTTACCCAGATAAGAAGGCATGGCTGGAGCCTGGTGAGATGAGGTTAGAGCAGGCAAGGTCAGGCTCGGCAGCCTACAGGAGTTTGGATTTTATTCTGTCTGATGAGGATGTGGCATGTTTTGGGAAGTCACATTTGGCTGCTCCACTGAGCCATACCATTTCCTTCCCTGGGGTCTGTTTTCTGTGCACACAGAGGGTGCCCTGGCTCAGAGACATGTTTGCGTCTCCCCCGTGTCTGAGACGAGAGGTGTTCAGAATCCACTTGCCGAGCACCCCCGGGCACTGGGCAGAGGCCCTCCGCTCTCTCCCTCTCTGTGTGCCTCAGACAAGGTGGAGCTCTGCCCTTCTGGCTCAGAAAGGACACCTCATTCTCCCCAACCCTTGTCTGTGCCGCTACCCGGGAACCGCCTCTTCAATAGCCTGTTCCGCAGTTACTCACAGGGATTCCTGTGCCGGCACAGCGACAATGGGTCACAATCCTCCTAGTGTTTTCCGGGAGGACCTGGCAGCGGTGCTCTGAGTCACCCGCAGGTCAGTAGGTAGGAAGGCTCGGCTCTTCCTACCCCGCGCAGACCCCTCCTGGGAAGTGCACTCAGACCCCACCCCACTTCCTGCTCTCTTCGGGGAAGAGGGGCCAGAGCACATGGGGACTAACAGGGTTTAAAGCTCTGGCTCTGCGGGGGTCACGGTAGCTCACCCTGTCATCCCAGCACTTTGGGAGGCCAAGGTGGGCGGATCACATGGTCAAGAGATCGAGACCATCCTGGCCAACATGCTGAAACCCTGTCTACTAAAAATATAAAACTTAGCTGGGTATGGTGGCAGGTGCCTGTAGTCCCAGCTACTCGGGAGGCTGAGGCAGGAGAATCACTTGAACCCAAGAGGTGGAGGTTGCAGTGAGCTGAGATTATGCCACTGCACTCCAGCCTGGCAACAGAGTGAGACTCCATCTCAAACAAACAAACAAACAAAAGCTCTGGCTGTGCAGTCAGATGGATGTGCCCCCTTCCAGCGGCTGCGTGGCCTTGGCCATGTAACTCACAGCGCTGACTCCACGGGACAGAGGGAGCGAGGAGTACACCTCACAGGGCTTTGTGAGGCCTGAGTGCCTGCCAAGGGCCTGTCACATGGAGGGATCTCAGAAAATGCAGACAGGAGGGTGACGCCAGTGACGAGGAGGCTGCCGATGACGACGAGGATGCTGATGATGAAGGTGTTTGGTGCAGGGCTCTGCAGAAGTAGGAGGTGACCAGATGGCCCAGGAGCCTCTGGGAATGCTCTCAATGCCTGCCTCTGACTGGCTACTGCCCCAGTTCAGGGGACTGCTCTGTGGTGAGTGACAGGCCTACAGGACAGGGGCCTTGGCAGGGATGGATCCCACCTAAGGAATGTGAAACAGCCAGGAAAGTGGACTCCATGGGCTAGTCAGAAGGGGGGAAGCTTCGGCAGCTTCTAACTGCCAAAGATAAGGTTCAGGGTTACCTCCTCTGCTACCTACTCAGCTATCCACAACTGCCTCCAGTTCCTGATGAAGCACCCACTATCAGCTGGTATTTGGGGGACACCCTCTCTGGGGAGGTCCATTTTTTATCAGTTCCAGTAAAAATAACTATCAAAAACTTATGATGTCAGGCCGGACACTGTGGCTAACGCCTGTAGTCCCACCACTTTGGAAGGCCGAAGCGGAAGGATCACCTGAGGTCAGGAGTTCAAGACCAGCCTGATCAACATGATGAAACTCTGTCTCCACTAAAAATACAAGAATTAGTCAGCCATGGCGGTGCGTGCCTGTAATCCCAGCTACTTGGGAGGCTGAGGCACAAGAATCACTTGAACCTGGGAGGCAGAGGTTGTGGTGAGCCGAGATTGCACCATTGCACTCCAGCCTGGGAGACAGAGTGAGACTCCGTCTCAGAAAATAAATAAATAAATAAAACTTAGTACCTCCATTTTCCCATTTCATCATGTGGATGACTCTGCAACAAGCCCATTTTACAGAAGAGGAAACAAAGGCTTAGAATTAAGGATTTGCACCTGTGGCCGAACTTGAGCTTAATCTTTTCCAGCTATTCCTACTCAACTGCAAAATTGAGCTCTAACTTTATTATTATTATTATTATTATTATTTGAGATGAATCTTGCTCTTTTGCCCATGTTGGAGTGCAGTGGTGTGATCTCAGCTCACTGCAACCTCCACCTCCTAGGTTCACAGGATTCTCCTGCCTTGGCCTCTCAAGTAGCTGGGACTATAGGCGTGCACCTCCACACCTGGCTAATTTTTGTATTTTTGATAGAGACGGGGTTTCACCATGTTAGCCAGGCTCAAACTCCTGACCCTGAGTGGTCCACCCACCTCAGCCTCCCAAAGTGCTGGATTGATTACAGGCATAAGCCACCGCACCTGGCCAAGCACTAACTTAAATCTCAATGAAATAACAGGAAAAACATCCTCATATTCATTGGGACTCTCCCTATAAAATCTTAGTAAACCTTAAATGATCATGCCCCTGGGCATTAACTAGGCTGTCCCCTCTTCTGGAATTCCCTTCCAAGCCGGGAACATTCTACTTAGCCTTCAAGATTTTCTGTAGGTGTCCTTCCTCCCCAAAGAGGCCGAACGAAGAAACCTTTGGAAGAAGCAGCCAATGGAATTGTCTGAACATGGAAACCCTCTTTCCCAACTTATAAAAGATGGTGGAAGGTCTTGGAGCTACTTGGGGTCCACAGCCCTCTCCCCGGCTACCCATCCCATCACTGCACATGCCTTAAAGGCAGAGACTGCCGTTTGCATCGCTGTCCTTGATCCTGGTGCCTGGCGCATAGTAGGTACACAAGAATTAATGAATGAATTTGTTGAATGAATTCCTGGATGGGTGGGTGGAAGAGGACCAGCATCCCAGCTCTGTTCCTGGCTGCCTCAGCCCTGCTGGCTTTTCCCAAAGCACAGAGGATAGTGCCTGTGTATGTGGAGAAAGCAAGTGCACGCTGCTGTGTAAAAGCCAGTTTATCAAAGAGCCCCCCTGACTCTGAGGGGAGCACCTGTGGACAAATCAGTGGAAAGCCTCCATTCACGTGGAGGAGACATCTCTCTCCCACTGTGGGGTTTTCATGCGCTCTATCTTTTCTACTCACTATAGCAACCCAGTGAAGGGGGGAGGCTGAGTGTTTGATACCCATTTTACAGATGAGAAAACCAAGACTCTGAGAGGCTAACACAAGGTTTGTGCAGTCACAAAACTAATAGCTGGTAAAACCTAGGGTCCCACACAATTATTACAATTAATATATCATACAAGTCATACTAATTAATGATTTCTTCTTTCTTTCTTTTTTTTTGAGATGGAGTGTCACTCTGTCGCCCAGGCTGGAGTGTAGCGGCACAATCTTGGCTCACTGTAACCACCTTCTCCTGGGGTCCAGCAATTCTCCTGCCTCAGCCTCCCGCGTAGCTTGGATTACAGGCGTGCTCTACTACACCCAGGAAATTTTTGCATTTTTAGTGGAGACGGGGGTTTCATCATGTTGACCAGGCTGGTCCCGAACTCCTGACCTCATGATCTGCCCGCCTCAGCCTCCCAGAGTGTTAGGATTACAGCCGGCCTATCACAACTCTTTAGTTATGTTCTTTTTGTATGTTCTTTTAATATCTTATTATAAAATAGCTTAAGTATATATATATGTATATATGTTTGTACACACTTATATATACACATAGATATATAAACTTTTTTTATTTTGAGACGGAGTTTTGCTTTTGTTGCCCAGGCTGGAGTACAATGTCGCAAACTTGGCTCACTGCAACCTCCACCTCCTGAGTTCAAGCGAGTCTCCTGCCTCAGCACCCTGAGTAATTGGGATTACAGTCATGTGCCACCCTGCCCAGCTAATTTTGTATTTTTAGTAGAGATGGGGTTTCTCCATGTTGGTCAGGCTGGTCTTGACCAACAGGAGATGGTCAAGACCATCTCCTGACCTCAGGTGATCCACCCACCTCAGCCTCCCAAAGTGCTGTGATTACAGTCGTAAGCCACCTCCCAATGTGGTCTTGAGCTTCTGAGCTCAAGTGATCCAGCTACCTGTCTCCCAGGGTACTGGGATTATAGGTCTGAGGCAGCCTGAAAACCAATTTTTAACAGTTGTAATACATCCATCTAATCTCTCCACTTTTGAAAAAGAAATACAAATTACAGTTTCATCCACGTTCCCATCACCTATCCTGTCTCCCAGCCATATTTGTCTTTTTTTTTTTTTAACTACAGTCTTTATCTGTAAGCAATGTATACCAATGTTTTATGTGTTTTGCAATTTACATCAATGATGTTGTTGTTCCTTGCTTTTTTCACGGAAGATGTTTTTGTGAATTATTCAAGTTGAAGCGTGAGGACTTGGTCCATTCGTTCTAACCAACATAAATACTTGGGTCATCTAACTCGAGTTTCCTTGTCCACCCTTGTCAGAGGCACTGTTGCTTCCACTTACTCTTCACAATCGGGCTGCAGTGAACAAACACCCTTGTACACACCTTCTCTTGTCCAGGAGGGTTAGTGTCTCCAAGGTTTGCAGACTCCTTGAGAACAGGGATGACAGCCCTCAGCTGTCCAGGCCCATCCAGACATGAGCGCATAGCAGGTTCTTAATATTTGGATGTGTATTTGGTGAATAATTGAACTCAATTTGGAACTACCTGGAAAGCCAGGTAGGGCAAAGTTTGCTAACTGCCTACTTACTATCCATTCTCCTTTCTTTGCTAACAGATCATGCTAGCCCCAGGGATGGATCACTATTGGCCTAAAGCAGTCATGATCATCCTTCTGGTCTTCCCAGCATCCCCTGTAGCTAGGAGTGGCCACGTGACCCAGTTTGGGCCAATGAGAGGTAAGGGATGTATGGTGGGGGATTTCTGGGAAGCTTTGCTCTCCTGATAAGAGGGAATTCTGGGACCAGGTCACCTGAGGTCGGGAGTTGGAGACCAGGCTGACCAACATGGAGAAACCCCATCTCTACTAAAACTACAAAATTAGCTGGTCATGATTGCGCATGCCTGTAATCCCAGCTCCTCGGGAGGCTGAGGCAGGAGAATCACTTGAACCCGGGAGGCAGAGGTTTTGGTGAGCTGAGTTGGTGCCATTGCACTCTAGCCTGGGCAACAAGAGTGAAACTCCGTCCCAAAAAAAAAGGAACTCTGATAGATTCCCCAAAGGTGGCCACAGAGCTATCTCCTACCCCTGAATACACACTTCTTTGCAATGTGACTTTGCCGTTTCTCCATCAAGAGAAAGAGTTTATTTCTCACCCTTAAATCTGGGCTGGCCTTGTGATTTGCTTTGACCAACAAAATAAATGTGGTGGAGGTGACTTTGTGGGACTTCTAAGCCTAGGTCTCCAGAAACTTTGAAACCAACACTTGCTCTTTTGCTCCCCCATGACTACCGAACAAGGAAGCCTCGGCTAGCATCCTGGAATTCGGGCTGGCACACTTCTTGTAAAGAGCCAGCTATGGTGGCTCTCCAGAGCCTTGGTCTTGTAGGCCACATGATTTCTGTCACAGCTACTGTGCTAGCAGAAAGGCAAACATAGATAACATGGAAAGGAATGAGCGTGGTTGTGTTCCAATAAAACTTTATTTACAAAATCAGGTGGTGGGCCATAATTGGCTAAGTCCCGTCTTACAGAGCAGTGGAGGGATATAGTTTCCTATGGCTGCTGCAATTAGCTACCACAAACTTAGTGGCTTAAAACAACATCAATTGATTATCTTACAGTTCTGAAGTTCTGGAGTTCAGAAGACCAAAATAGGCCTCTTTTTTTTTTTTTTTTTG
>NW_016107383.1:11401905-11405741 GCF_001604975.1 Cebus imitator
AAGAGTGAAACTCCGTCTCAAAAAAAAAAAAAAAAGAGTAAAAGAACTGGTCGAGTGCAGTGGCTCACGCCTGTAATCCCAGCACTTTGGGAGGCCAAGGCAGGCAGATCACCTGAGGTCAGGAGTTCGAGACCAGCCTGACTAACATGGAGAAACCCTGTCTCTACTAAAAATACAAAATTAGCTGGGTGTAATGGTGCATGCCTGTAATCCCAGCTACTCAGGAGGCTGAGACAGGAGAATTGCTTGAACCTGGAAGGTGGAGGTTTCGGTGAGCCCAGATCGCGCCATTGTACTGCAGCCTGGGCAGCAAGAGTGAAGCTCCGTCTCAAAACAAAACAAACAAAAACAAACAAACAAAAAAGAGTAAAGGAACTGCCAGCTGATCCCACCCCAAAATGCTGACGCTCAGACTTGGGAGCTAATAAGGACTGCTGTTTGAAGCCTCTAAACTTGGCCATGGTAGTTTGTGCAACAATAGGTAACAGATATAGGAACAGACACCAACAGCACCACCATTTTGTGCCCTTCTCTCCTTTTTCTGACTTGACAGTGGAGGTGATATGTGGAGCAGCAGCAGCCATCTTGCAACCTTGAGGGAAAGGCCCACAGAATCGTGGGATGATTGGGTTTGTTATCACTCTGCTGCCAAAAAAGCAAGAACTGTTCTTCTGTTTTGAATTTCTTTTAATGTGAGAAAATAAACCCCTATTTATTATAATACTGTAATTTCAGTTACTTGCAAACTAAAGAATTTCTAATGAATATGTGGCAAGTCGCCAGGCCTCTGAGGCAGCTGGCAAGGGATCTTCAGTGGCCAAGAACGAAGAAGACAGAAACGATGTTTGATGAGGGAAATTTGTGACCTGGGTCCAAGCGGGTTCTGTTCCCTCTTCTGAACCTTGACATGCCTTCAGCACAAACATCCAAGCACATCCTTCCGGTGGAGAGAACTTGGAGGGACTCGAGTGAAGAATGCCTGGAAAGGCACTTAAGTCCACCCTCACTGATCGGACTCGGAGCGCTTGTCCCTCTGCCATGTCTTCTGTGAAGGGAAGTGACTCACGGCAGTTATGAAACTCCAAGGCCAACGTGTATTTACATTTTTGCCCTCTCACTACCCTGAGCAGGAAGATTTCCAGCTTGAGCTAATTCTCCCCAGGGAATCTCTGCTAGGAGGGAGGAATGGCTGGAGGAGGTGGGATTGCACTCAAGGAAGAGTGAATAGAACACGAAGGTGAAGGCCATGTGGGTGCTTCAAAAGGAAATAGCCCACAGCCGGCCCAGGGCCAGCCTGGGTCCCCTTCCCGTGTTTCTTTCTCCTTTCTGGAAGGTTCCAATTCAATCTGTGGAGGGAGACCTCTCCTGCACTTCCCCTCAACCACACCCTACCTCCATGCCCCCAAATGTGCTGTTTCCTTTAATTTACAAAGGCTCTTTTTTTTTTTTCTGAGACAGAGTTTCACTCTGTTGCCCAGGCTAGTGTGCAGTGGTCTCAGCTCACCGAAACCTCTGCCTCCCGAGTTCAGGTGATTCCCCTGCCTCAGCCCCGTGAGTAGCTGGGATTATAAGCATGGGCCGCCACACATGGCTCGTTTTTGTATTTTTAGTAGAGATGGAGTATCACCATGTCAGCCAGGCTGGTCTGGAACTCCTGACCTCAAGAGATCTGCCTGCCTCTGCCTCCCAAAGTACTGGGATTACAGGCGTGAGCTACCACGCAGAGCCTACAAAGCTCTTTCTTCTCCATTTTGCAGACAATATTAATGGCTAATATTGACTGACTTTTTACCATATGCCAGGCTTATGCTAAGAACCGGACTTGCATTAGTTAAGAAAATCCTCACAGCAAGGCCGGTGCGGTGGCTCACGCCTATAATCCCAGCACTTTGGGAGGCTGAGGTGGGCGGACCACAAGGTCAGGAGATCCAGACCATCCTGGCTAACACAGTGAAACCCCATCTCTTAAAAAAATAAAATAAAATGTTCAGAAAGTCAAATATTAAGCTACTCAGAAAAAAATAACATAAAACAAGAAAATCCTCACAGCATGCCTATAGGTCAGCTTTAAAAGACTCATTTGACAGATAAGGAAACCAAGCCACAGAGAGGTTAAGTGACTTGTCCAAGGTCACACAGCCTCGCCTGTAAGTAGGGCAGCCAAGATTACAATGCAGACATTTTGACTTCAGAGTGCAAACTCTTAAGCGTCATCTCCCTGTCCCACCTGCGGAGGAGGAAGGCTCAGAAAGGTTAAGTGACTTGCCTGATGCTGCTGAGCCGTGATTTGCACTTGGGGCAGTCTGGTTGCAGGCCCCTTATGTTTGCTGTCCTTCTGTCACCTCTGCCATTCTCCTCTGGCCCCTCCTAATAGCATTACCCGTTGCCTCCAGTGATTCGGACTTTCAGACTCCTGGTCTAGTGTTCATTTCTCCTAACTGTGGAGAAATGAACACTAGACCAGGAGTCTGAAAGTCTGAATCCTTTTTGTTTTTTTGAGTCTCTCTCTGTCACCAGACTGGAGTGTAGTGGCGTGATCTCGGCTCACTGCAACCTCCGCCTCCCAGGTTCAAGTGATTCTCCTGCCTCAGCCTCCCGAGTAGCTGGTACTACAGGTGCGCACCACCACATTCAGTTAATTTTTTTGTATTTTTAGTAAAGATGGGGTTTCACCATGTTTGCCAGGATGGTCTAAAACACCTGACCTCGTGATCTGTGCACCTCAGCTTCTCAAAGTGCTGTGATTACAGGCATGAGCCACCACTGCACTCAGCCCAGAGTCCTTGACTTATCCAGTGACCTTGAACAAATCAATGTCCTCATCTGTGAATTGAGACTTGGGTTTGCTCCTCCCACCTGAGAGGACCTAGTGCAGCAAATGGGATTCGGGCGTGGAAGAGCTGGATCCCCATGGGGCTATTGTTGGTATTCCCTTTGTTTATCTGACGCCCAGCCTCCGGGTAACTGCTCCTCTTCCCCATCGATTGAGCTGCAGGGCTGTGTTCTGGCAGCTGGGTGAGTTTGGGATTTCCTGGTGGCGTTTAGAATTACCACCCTCCATAAAACACTCAGGGATGCAAGGGTTTTGCAATCAGTTATTGCATCAGGAAAACTCTCTGAATAGCCTCATTCTACCCTTTTCCCCGCCCAGGTGCCAGCTTAGCCAACGGGAGGCTGGGCACGGAGGGGAAGGATAAAGATTTCCTTTCCTGTCACGCAGACAGAGCCTGTGGCAGGAACTTCGGGACCTTGGATCTACCCCAAACACCGCTAGGGAAAGTGCTCGTCCTCTGGAGGGCTAGGGAGACCCCAGGAACCAAAGCTAGACTGTGGAGTGAGGTGGGTAGTGGGGTGCATGAATTAGTTGGGCAGCAACCCTCCTGCCCACCCCTCTCACCCCAAGGGGCTCTCAGTCCTGTCCTGCCACTGGAACAGAGCTCACAATGCTTCCCCTCTTGGAGCCTGGGGTTTCTCATCTGCAGATTGGGAACCAAATTATCTCACAGAGCGGTGATGAGCATTCAGTCAGCCCACGTACATGTACATCCTCACTTCCAAAATTAAGTCCTCAGGCCAGGCGCGGTGGCTCACGTCCGTAATCTCAACACTTTGGGAGACCAAGGCAGGTGGATCACTTGAGGTCAGGAGTTTGAGGCCAGCCTGGCCAACATGGTAAAACCCCCTCTCTATTAAGACCTGGTGGCACGCGCCTGTAGTCCCAGCTACTCGAGAGGCTGAGGTGGGAGGATCACTTGAACCCAGGAGGCAGAGGTTGCAGTGAGCCGAAACTGTGCTGCTGCACTCCAGCCTGGGTGACAGAGCAAGACTTTGTCTTA
>NW_016107383.1:11406059-11407776 GCF_001604975.1 Cebus imitator
AAAATTAAATCATCAGTAAACACTAGCCATGACCATTGTTGTTATTATTCTGTGACTCCATGTGACCCCGGAAGCACTGTGGAAATCCTAGCCCTGCCTGTGGGACTCTGAAACCCTACCCTTCCTCCGACCTCCCTAAACCTCATCTTTGTGATGAGACTACGCCCACCAAGGCCGTGGGCAGTGGCGTGAATTCCATGAAAATCGGGTCTGAAGGACCCAGTCCAGTGTGGGGTGCAGAGGAAGTGCCGGTCAATGGTGGTTTTTATCCTGACTCCAGCTTGGATGGGACTCTGAGGGAAGCTGAGCGCTGGAGCTCCGGGAACAGAGGAAGCAATTGTGCAGGGGTGAAGGGGGGAGGGCCCCTCCTGGAGAAGGCAGTGAGAGTCCAGCCGAGCCTTACTTCCACTTATTATCCACGGGGGCATTCATCCTCCTAGCCTGGGAACAAGCGGGGATCCTTCCAAGACATGGCACCCCCAAGATTTTCCCATGCCCTCTGTTTGCTCACAGGTTCCCCCGGCCACGCCCAGGGGACATAACATATTTTTAACCCTCTCCTACCTTGTGAGCCATTTTCTCATAAACATCATTTGAGCTGGGCTCAGTGGCTCACACCTGTAATCCCAGCACTTTGGGAGGCTGAGGCAGGTGGATCCGAGGTCGAGAGTTCGAGACCAGCCTGACCAACATGGTGAAACCCCCATCTCTACTAAAAATATAAATATCAGCTGGGCATGGCGGCACAAGCCTGTAATCCTAGCTAAGGAGGCTGAGGCAGGAGAATCAAGTCAACCGGGGAGGCAGAGGTTGCAGTGAGCTGAGACTGTGCCACTGCATTCTAGCCCAGGTGACAGAGTGAGACTCCATCTCAAAAAACAAACAAAAAAACCCCATCGTTTGAGATGTAAGCTCAGAATAGATGATGAGAGACTACCCATTGTCACCGCTGAAGGCAATGCAGAGGTGCCCCCTAGGCAGGGGTGTGTGTGCCGGAGCTGCCCAACTCTATGTGCACTGACCTCACTCGAGTAGCTTCAAATGGGCCAGGGTGGCAGCATTTCCAGCAGGGAAATCGGCAAACACTGCCACCAGAACCAGCTGTTCACACACTCACCAGCACACTCCTGCTCCCAAGAACTTGGCAATGAGGTTGCTGTCAGAGTTAAAGTAGAAATCCCATCCCCAGGGGATACGATTGGCCTTCGGTGGAGGAAACCGGGGGCGGACCATAGGGTGAGAGAAGGGTTGGGAGAGCACCCCAAACTCCTATCAAGGTAAACCAGATAGATAAAGAACTGGAGAGTGGGCTGGGCGAGGTGGCTCATGCCTGTGATCCCAGCACTTTGGGAGGCTGAGGCAGGTGGATCACCTGAGGCCAGGAGTTCGAGACCAGCCTGGGCAACATGGTGGAACCCCGTTTCTTCTAAAAATACAAAAATTAGCCAGGCATAGTGGTGGGCGCCTGTAATCCCAGCTACTAGAGAGACTGAGGTGGGAGAATGGCTTGAACCCAGGAGGCGGACGTTGTAGTGAGCTGAAATCTTGCCACTGCACTCCAGCCTGGGTGACAGAGTGAGACTGTCTTAAAAAAATATAAAGGCCTGATGCGGTGGCTAATGCCTATAATCCCAGCACTTTGGGAGGCCGAGGTGGGCACATCACGAGGTCAGGAGATCAAGACCATCCTGGCCAATGTGGTGAAACCCCGTCTCAA
>NW_016107383.1:11407786-11416209 GCF_001604975.1 Cebus imitator
AAAAAAAAAAAAAAAAAAAAAAAAAAAAAAAAAGAAAAGAAAAAGAAAAAGAAAAAGCACTGGGGAGTGATGGTAATTTGGGAAGCAGAAATCTAATTGGTTAGTTGTCCCAATGCTTGTTTGGAGACAGAGAAGGATCTGATCTGGTGGGAACAGGAAGGGAACAGCTCTGACCGGCAAGGCCCACCTGTTACTGGCTTTGCTGCCCAACTGCCGGCCCTATGGCCTTCCTCTCTGCAGACCCTGGCTTCCCTCTTTCACATAGCTGTGTGCTGCACTGCGTCCACCCCTATTGTGAACCAAATGCATTCATTCTTAGTGTTGGTTGTATTAGCCAGTTAGGGCTGCCAAAGCAAAGTACTATAGGCTGGGTGGCTGAAACAACAGAAATTTATTCATTTATTTATTTATTTTTTAGAAACGGGGTCTCACCATGTTGCCCAGGCTGGAGTGCGGTGGCTATTCACAGGTGCGATCCCACTACTGATCAGCACGGGAATTTTGACCTGCTTCGTTTCAGACCTGGGCCGGTTCACCCCTCCTTAGGCAACCTGATGGTCCCGGCTCCTGGGAGGTCACCATATTGATGCTGAACTTAGTGCTGACACCCAATCAGCATATCTCACTACAGCCCAGAACTCTTGGACTGAAGCGATCCTCCAGCCTCAATCTCCCGAATAGTTGGGACTACAGGCACGTGCCATCGTGCCCAGCTGAAACAATAGAAATTTATTTATTTATTTATTTATTTGAGACAAGGTCTCGCCGTGTTGCCCAGGCTGGAGTGCGGTGGCTATTCACAGGTGTGATCCCACTGCTGATCAGCATGGGAGTTTTGACCTGCTCCGTTTTGGATCTGGGCCGGTTCACCCCACCTTAGGTAACCTAGTGGTCCCCCGCTCCCAGGAGGTCACCATATATATATATAAATATAAATTTTTTTTTTCCATTTTTTTTGTGTGAGGTCACCATATTGATGCAGAACTTAGTGCGGACACCCGATTGGCATATCTCACTACAGCCCAGAGCTCCCGGACTGAAGCGATCCTCCAGCCTCAATCTCTCGAATAGTTGGGACTACAGGCACGTGCCACCGTGCTCGGCTGAAACAACAGAAATTTATTTTCCTCATTGTTCTGGAGGCTAGAAGTTCAAGATGGAGGTGGCGGTGTTGGCAGGTTTGGCTACTGTCTTTTTTGAGGGCCTTGCTCTGTGGCCACTGGAATCCAGTGTTGTGCTGCAATCTCCATTCACTGCAACCTCTGCGTTCGGGGCTGAGGTGATCAGCTGGGACTACAGGCGCACACCACCACACCCAACAATTCACTCCGTCACCCAGGCTGGAGAGCGATGGCGTGATCTCAGCTCATCGCAAACTCCGCCTCCCTTGTTCAAGTGATTCTCCTGCCTCAGCCTCCGGAGTAGCTGGGATTACAGGTGCCCACCACCACGCCTGGCTGATTTTTTTGGATTTTTTAGTAGAGACAGGGTTTCTCCATGTTGCCCAGGCTGGTCTCAAACTCCTGGACTCAAGTGATCCATCCACCTTGGCTTCCCAAAGTGCTGGGATTACAGGCATTGAGCCACCACACCTGGCCAGGGCTGGTTAATTCTCAAGTCTCTCTTCGCTGGTCGATGGCGTCTTTTTCCTCTGTCTTCCCAGGGTCATCCCTCAGTGTTGTTGTCTGTGTCCTAATCACCCCCTTTTTTTTTTTTTTTTTTTTAAGCTAAGGACATCAGTCAGACTAGATTAGGACCCACCCATATGACCTCATTTTATTTTACCTCTTTGAAGGCCTTATCTCCGAATATAGTCACCCTGGGGCTTAGGACTTCATCATATGAATGCGGGGCTTGGGGGAGGGAGGCATTCAGTTCATTGCTGCAATAATTGACTCAGACGTGGGCATGTGACCCACATCTGGCCAATGATAGGAGAGAGGATACCTGCTGGGGCAGGGAGTGCCAGCCTCTGGGGAAACTCTTCTTTTCTAAGGGAAAGCACAGAAAGAGCGCTCTACTCCTTCTCTGAATATTGTCATGTTGGGATGTGTTACTGGACCCACTGCAGCCAAGCTGAGGCTGCCAGAGTGCGGAGCTGACGCCTAGGATGGAGACAAGGTGGTGAATCAACCAACTGTGAAGCCTCCTCCAAGCTGTCCTATGGGGTTAAGCTGATTTAAATGAAGGTTGTTTTTGTGTGTGTGTGTTGTTTTGTTTTGTTTTTTTGAGACAGAGTCTCACTCCGTCACCCAGGCTGGAGTGCAGTGGTACAATCTCAGCTCACTGCAACCTCCGCCTCCTGGGTTCAAGCGATATTCCTGCCTCAGCCTCCCGAATAGCTGGGACCACAGGTGTGTGCCACCATGCCTGGCTAATTTTTGTATTTTTAGTAGAGATGGGTTTTCACCACATGGTCCAGGCTGATCTTGAACTCCTGAGGTCAGGCAATCCGCCCACCTGGGCCTCCCAAAGTGCTGAGATTACAGATGTGAGTCCCTGTGCCTGGCCCTTTAAGTGAAGGTTTTGGTTACACCTGCAAACAGCCCAACTGCCATCTGAACAGAGACCACCTCCTTGAGTTGGTCTTGAGCTCCTGAACTCGGTCCACCTACGCCTGCTCTCTTTGCCTCCCTGGGCTCACGTCCCAGCTGGCCTTGTCATTGGGTGAGAATGTGTCCTCGCTGACATGGGAAATGTAAATGGGAGTGGAGGCTCTCTGTGCCATTGCCAGGCCGAGTGGGCGTGCCTGCCTCAAGCTCTCGTCCTCTGCCAGCCAGCTGGAACCTGGATGTGGCTAAGACCCTGGCTTGATGGTGCAGATGGGATGCTGGAGCCACCACATGGAAGGAGACTATGTCCCTAAATTCCACCAGCTGGGAATGGTCCCCTCAGAAAGTGACGGGGGTGTGAAACAGACTTCTGCATCCCTTAAACCACTTTTTTGGGGGATGTCTTTGTTATCGCAGCAGAGATAAGCTTTAACTAATACACCATCTGTGCTCTGTAGAGAGTGCAGGGAGTCCTGCAGCGCAAACTTAGCCAGAACTGTATCCTAGGATGACTTTCCCTTTAGAGACAGAGACGGCTTCAAGCTACGCTGGCTACAAAATACTTTCCAATATCCGCCACATTTGCAGATTCCGTTTATACAATTCACTTTCTGATAATGTGGCTTCCTGTGGGTGGCTCATCTGGGCAAAGTGAATGTGTTCATTGATCGGCTGATGCGGACATCCTGGCCTGCTGGATGTCTGCCTGTCTCAATGTGATTCTGTCTATCAAATTCCAGGCTCCGGTTCAAGTGAATCTGCCTTGGACGCGGCTCCACTCTCAACAAGGACAACCTCACGTTCCCGGGGCTGGCCCATGAGGGGTTTTGCAGCAGAACTGACCTCTCCTTCCTGTGTCCCTCTTCTAGGATCCAATTCATTCTTCTCTTCCTCCAGTTCTCTGGGCCCTTCCTTTCCCATTGCACCGTGAGTTCACAGAGGACAGGGCTGCTGTTTACTTCTCTACTTCCCGTGTTGAATAGGATGCTTGGCACACAGTAGAAGCTCAATAAATGTGGGCCGAAGGAC
This sequence comes from Cebus imitator, assembly GCF_001604975.1. Lineage (NCBI taxonomy): Eukaryota > Metazoa > Chordata > Mammalia > Primates > Cebidae > Cebus > Cebus imitator. Next base: position 11,411,368 of record NW_016107383.1, read on the forward strand.
AAATGACTCTGGCCCAAGGACAAGGATCCCTTCTAGAGCTCAGTCCAGGTTTGTTGCAATACACAGAAGGTCTGACACAAACAAGTTTTGGTAAATTGAATTGTGTTGTATCTTAGCTATGTAAGCCCTCCCTCCAACCAACAGGTGAGGCCATATGTAATTTCACTGAAGCAGTACTTAGGTAGAGGTACTTGTGATGCAGTTTCCTGCAGAGCGGAGCGAAGAGAAAGCAAGCCTGGGTCGGGCGCAGTGGCGCACACGTAATCCCAGCACTTCGGGAGGCTGAGGCGGGCGGATCACCTGGGGTCAGGAGTTCAAGACCAGCTTGACCAACATGGAGAAACCACGTCTCTACTGAAAATACAAAATTAGCCCGGCATGGTGGTGCATGCCTGTAAGCCCAGCTACTCGGGAGGCTGAGGCAGGAGAATTGCTTGAACCTGGGAGGTGGAGGTTGCAGTAAGCCAAGATGGCGCCATTGCACTCCAGCCTGGGCAACAAGAGCAAAACTCCGTCTCAAAAAGAAAACAAGCCTGGGAAGGAAGTGGAGAGAGGAGAGGGAACTACAAGTGTCTTGCTGTGGGCCAACCTGGGGTTTGCTTGAATCCTGATTCCCAGTCTTTTATTTTTATTTATTGATTGATTGATTGAAACAGGGTCTCGATGTTGCCCAGGCTGGAGTGCAGGGGCATGATCATGGTTCATGGTTCACTGCATCCTCAACTTCCCAGGCTCAAATGATACTCCCACCCCAGCCTCCTGAGTAGCTGAGACTACAGGTGTGTGCCACCATGCCCTGCTAATTTTTAAATTTTTTGTAGCGATGGAGGGGTCTCACTATGTTGTCCAGGTTGGTCTTGAACTCCTGAACTCAAGTGATGGTCCCACCTCAGCCTCCCGAAGTGCAGGGATTACAGGTATGAGCCACTGTGTCTGGCCCACTGACCCCCCAGTCTTTTTAGCTGTGTGACCTTGGGAAAGTGACTTAGCCTCTCTGAGCCTCCCTTTCCTCAGATGGGAAACGGAGATAATAATAACCACTTGAGGGCTGTTTCGAGGATGAATGAGATAATGTATACCAAGTACAGCAAGGGACATTGAGTCAGTGCTCAGCATTGGTGGGTTTCTTTCCTCAACAAAGACAAATAATCCATGACCACACATCCTCCCAAGGCAGGAGGTTGTCTAAACCCACAGGCGCTGTGGAAAATTGCCCCTCTGCAATCCTTCACAGAAAGTCAGATTGTTGTCTACCCGGTTTGCATAAAGTGAGGTTTAGCGTCTGTGAACACAGTCATGGTATCTTAACAGCTGTGGCTTCTGAGGCCCTAGCAGCCATTACTCAGCCCAGAGGACAAAAGACTTCCATGACTCAGATGCTTGGTGACCTGGTATGATGGTGACCTGCCTGGTATGATTTGCCCCTGGCCCACTTTATCTTTTCTTTTCCTTTCCCTTTTTTTTTTTTTTTTTTTTTTTGAGACAGAATTTTGCTTTTGTTGCCCAGGCTGGAGTGCAATGGTTCCATCTCTGCTCACCACACCCTCCGCCTCCCAGTTCAATTCTCCTGCCTCAGCCTCCCAAGTAGCTGGGATGACAGGCATGCGCCACCATGCCGGGCTAATTTTGTATTTTCAGTAAGGACAGGGTTTCTCCGTGTTGGTTAGGCTGGTCTCAAACTCCTGACCTCAGGTGATCCGCCTCGGCCTCCCAAAGTGCTGGGATTACAGGCATGAGCCACCACGCCCCGCCTACTTTATCTTTCATTCATGGTCTGCAGCCCTCACGAATATTGCAGATGAGCCACCAGCCTAGAGTCCAAATGGTCCTTTGCTTGGGCTGGCTTCATTTAAGAATGAAGGCAGATGGTCTTGGCGGGCTGAATGAGAGAAAATAATGTGTTGGAAGGGGCAAGATGAATTACTTCAAAATAGCCTGTAGACCTCAGATCAGATCATGGTAGGGTGGGGACTTTTTTCTTTAATAAGGAAAATGCAATTTGTGGATATACGTGTGTGCATGTATACGTTTTTGATGAGTGCTTTTTTTTCTTTGTTTGAGGCGAAGTTTCGCTCCTGCTGCCCAGGCTAGAGTGCAAAGGCACCACTTGGCTCACTGAAACTTCCATCTCCTGGATTCAAGCGATTCTCCTGCCTCAGCCTCCCAGGTAGCTGGGATTACAAGCGCCTGCCACCATGCCTGGCTAATTTTTGTATTTTTAGTAGAGACGAGGTTTCATCATATTGATCAGGCTGGTCTTGAACTCCCGACCTCACATGATCCACCCACCTTGGCCTCCCAAAGTGCTGGGATTATAGGCGTGAGCCACCGAGCCTGGCCGATAAGTGCTTTATGTGCCAAGATGACTCACCGGTGTGGGACGGCTTGTAAGATCTGAGCACAGGGACCTTTCTGAGTCTTGGGAGATGCTCACTGGCATTGCAGGGCAATTGTATGAGTGTTTACAAAATGGCTGTCTTCCTTTCAGCTCAGTTCACACTGATCCTGGCAGGACAGGAGAGGGCATCTCTAGGGCCCCCTTGCATATGGCTGTACAGGGCTGAAATCCAGCCTGCTCTTTGCTGGCCAAGCCCTCTGCCCTGCTCTGGGGGCTACCTGTACCCTGCTGCAACCCATCCAGAGCGTGGGGCACCCTTTTCTAGCCAGGACTGAAAGGTGTGCTACGGGCTGAGGACGCTCTGCCTGTCAGACTTCCTGACTCACCTGGAAGAGGTCCAGAGTGTTGTTCTGGTTGTCTATGGCTGTGTTACAAACGACTCCTAAACTTGGGCCATAACGCTGTTCCGTGGGTCAGGCCACACAGAACAAGGGGTGAGGAGGCAGGGTTGGGGTGAGATGGCGCTTGTCTGCTCTGTGATATCATTTGCCCCTAGGCTTCCTCACCCACCTGTGTGGTGCCTGGGCTGGGACAGCTGCAGGACGGGCTCAGCTGAGTCTGTCTTCTGGAGGGGCTCCCTGTGGCCTCTATGCACCGTGTCCTCAGGGTAGAGGGGATTCTTACCTGGCTGCTCAAGGCTGCAACAGCAAGTGTCCAGTGGAACCAGGCAGAGGCCGCATGGGCTTTTATGACTCAACCTGGAAAGTCTCACTTTCTTTTTCTTTTCTTTCTTTTTTTTTTTTGAGATGGAGTTTCACTCTGTTGTCCAGGCTGGAGTGCAGTGGCATGATCTCAGCTCACTGCTTCTTCCATCACCCGAGTTCAAGCCATTCTCCTGCCTCAGCCTCCCAAGCAGCTGGGACTATAGGCATGCACCACCACACCCAGCTAATTTTTATATTGTTCTTTTATTTTTTTTTTAGTAGAGACTGGGTTTCACCATATTGGTCAGGCTGGTCTTGAATTCCTGACCCGGTGATCCGCCCACCTCTGCCTCCAAAAGTGCTGCTATTAGAGACCTGTGCCACTGCGTCTGGCCTCAGAGTATCATTTTCATTGTGACATTGGTCAAGGCAGTCATAGTCATAAGCCCACCCAGATTCAAAAGACTCCACCTTTTGATGGGAAAAGTGGCAAGGAATTTGCAATTGCATTTTTAAAACTATCACGGGGGGCCGGGCATGATGGCTCATGCCTGTAATCCCAGCACTTTGGGAGTCTGAGGAAGAGGATCACTTGAGGTCAGGAGTTTGAGACCAGCCTGGCCAACGTGGTGAAATCCTGTTTCTACTAAAAATACAAAAAATTAGCCAGGTGTGGTGGCACGCACCTGTAGTTCTAGTTACTTGGGAGGCTGAAATGGAATCCCTTGAACCTGGGAGGTGGAGGTTGCAGTGAGCTGAGATTGTGACACTGCACTCCAGCCTGGGCAACAGAGCAAGACCCTGTCTCAATAAATAAATCAATAATGAAAAAATAAAATGATTGCAGGGGTATTCTGTGTGGGGCAGATAGGAGGAAAGGAGGCATCCCTTATTCCTTAAACATCCCTCCCCCCTTTTGTCATCTCTGTAGGTTGGGGGACATTTGTTTCCAGGTTCTGGGCCCCTTTTCTGCTATCTGGAGGGTCTCCTGGGAAGACAGGCTCCCAGGGGAGCATTTCTGAGGAGTAAACTCAAAGGTTGCCAGGGTCTAGGCTGCTAACCTAAATTCGAGGTAGCGGATATTAGACAGTAAGGAGTGGTGGGGACTGTGGTGAACTGGACAGTGCACGCCTCACATCCCAAAGAATCACCAACACTGAGATGGGCTAACAAACATGGCTGAAGACTGGGTTTGGCCTGCGAGCTCCTGCTTCTTTGTTTCTGACATTAAATAAGAGAATTAGTGTCAGAGATGAATGGGACCTCAGAGATCACCGAACCCACCAAGGTCAGTGGTTTTCATTTTTTTATTCAAGAGCAGTGGAAGCAATTTCTCTTACAAGATCTTACAGAAGAAGCATGATCTAGAACATTTGATTAAGGCTGGGATGGGTAGCTCAGAGTCTCACATTAGCTTCCTGCTCTCTCCCCAGATGCCATCATGATAACTTGAGGGTTGCAGGGAACTCAGTGTGAATATCACCAGTTCAACATCTTCATTCAAAAAAAGGAAAAAAGCGGCCAGGCTCCATGGCTCACACCTGTAATCCTAGCGCTTTGGGAGGCCGAGGTGGGCTGATCACTTTAGGTCAGGTGTTTGAGACTAGCCTGGCCAACATGGTGAAACCCCAGCTCTACTAAAAATACAAAAATTAGCCAGGGTTGGTGGCAGGTGCCTGTAATCCCAGCTGCTTGGGAGGCTGAGGCGCTAGAATCGCTTGAGCCAGGGAGGAGGGGGTTGCAGTGAGCTGAGATCGCACCACTGCACTTTAGCCTGGGCGACAGAGAGAAACTTTGTCT
>NW_016107383.1:11417464-11420092 GCF_001604975.1 Cebus imitator
TTTTAATTATACTTTAAGTTTTGGGGTACATGTGCAGAATGTGCAGATTTGTTACATAGGTATACACGTGGCATGGTGGTTTGCTGCATTCACCCCGTCATCTACATTAGATGTTTCTCCTAATGCTATCCCTCCCCTATTCCCCCACCCCCTGCTCTCCCTCCCCTAGCCCTCGACACCCAACAGACCCCAGTGTGTGATGCTCCCCTCCCTGTGTCCGTGTGTTCTCATTGTTCAACACCCACTTATGAGCAAGAACATGCAATGTTTGGTTTTCTGTTCCTGTGTTAGTTTGCTGAAAATGATAGTTTCTAGCTTCATCCATGCCCTTGCGAAGGACATGAACCCATTCTTTTTTATGGCTGCATAGTATTCCATGGTATATATGTGCCATATTTTCTTTATCCAATCTATCATTGATGGGCTTTTGGGTTGGTTCCAAATCTTTGCTATTGTGAACAGGGCTGTAATAAACATATGTGTGCATGTCTTTATAGTAGAATGATTGATAATCCTTTGGGTATATACCCAGTAATGGGATTGCTGGGTCAAATGGTATTTCTAGTTCTAGATCCTTGAGGAATCACCACACTGTCTTCCACAATGGTTGAACTAATTTACACTCCCAGGTCATTCTCCTGGCTCACCTCCCAAGTAGCTGGGACTACTGGCACATGCCACCACATCTGGCTAGTAGAGACAAGGTTTCACCATGTTGGCCAGGGTGGCCTCGATCTCTTGACCTTGTGATCTGCCTGCCTCAGTTTCCCAAAGTGCTGGGATTACAGGCGTGAACCACCTTGCCTGTAACAGGGGTGGAGGCCAGGCTCAGTGGCTCACACCTGTAATCCCAGTACTTTAGGAGGCTGAGGTGGGAGGACTGGTTGAGCCCAGAAGTTTGAGACCAGCCTGGGCAACATGGTGAAACCCCATCTCCACAATGAAACAAAACTGTGTAGGAGAGGAAAACTAGGCCTTGATTATGCCCATTTCACCAGTGACACAACCGAGGCTCATAAACAGCCATTGGCTTCCTCAAGTGAGTATGTGAAAAGTCCGAGGGAAGTTCAGTCCAGATTTTGTCATTAGTGAAGCCCTCTGCAAAGAAATCAAGAACATTTTAGCTGACTTATGCCTCAGCCTGCCTGATCTCAGGCCTTGCCAAAGGTCCATGTTCACCTTCCCTGCATGCAGGCTGGGATCCCCCCAAGCTTAAGCCCCTACACTCCACCTCCTATTACCTCTCCAGGGCCAGACGTCGAACTCTGAAATCCGACTCCTACTCTCCAGCCCCCATCTCTGTTGGAAGGCCAGCTTTCCCTCTCCATCTGTCATCTCAGGCTCTTCCTGTGGGTGACCCTATGCTCTGGAGTGCATTTCTTCTGTTAACACTTACTAAGCCCCCCCCCCTTTTTTTTTTGGGAGATGGAGTCTCGCTCTGTCGCCCAGGCTGGAGTGCAGTGGTGCAATCTCGGCTCACCACAACCTCCCCTCCCAGGCTCAATTGATTCTCGTGCCTCAGCCTCCAGAGTAGCTGGGACTACAGGTGCCTGCCGCCACCTCCGCCTAATTTTTGTATTTTTAGTAGAGATGGGGTTCACCATGTTGGCCAGACTGGTCTCGAACTCCCAACCTCAAGTGATTCACCTGGCCAGTCTTTCCAGAGTGCTGGGATTATAGGCGCGAGCCACTGTGCTTGGCCTTAGTCCCTTTTTGATAATGGACACTGGGCTACGGGCTGGATGAACATGGAGGAACAAGATACAACCCCTGCCCTCTGGGACCACAGTTGCGTGGAAAGGTTCTGGGATTGGTTGGACAGAGGATTTGACAGCATTGGGTAGGACACTGAGATCTGACTGCAGGTGCTGGGGAAATCCAGATGGTGTTTTGAAGGATGAGTAAGAGTTCCTTTTCTTGGAAAAGGAAGAATGGGAATTCCAGTGGGAGGGACCAGCACAGGCTGGAGCCGGAGGTGTAAATTGGCAGATAGATGAGTTTTGGGGCCCTGCCAGGAGCTGGCATGGGTAGGACAGAGGGGAGGAGGCGAGAATGGAAGTGGGGCCTGGAAGAGGGCCTAGTTTTCCGTACCTCGGTGTTTGTATTTTATCAAGGGGTGGGGTTCCCTGCAAGGTTTTAGGTGAGTGCCTTATATGATCACATTCAGATTTTAGGAAAATGACTGACAGCTGTGTGGGAATGGATCAAGGGGATACAGGACATACTGTATTATGTGCGTCACTGTGTCTCCAGAGCTTAGTAGGTGCTGGCACAGAGTAGGGGCTCAATATTTGTTGAAGGGATGAATGAGTGGCTCCGTTAGGAGCTTACTGCAGGAATGCAGGGGAAGGTTGTGAACTAGGACTATAGAGGTCTGCATGTGGGAAAGGGATAGGGTTTCTATTACACAGGGTCTGGGCAGGAAAATGGAACTCAGGCCAGGAATTTCAGTAGAAAGAATTTATGTGGGCCGGGTGTGATGGCTCACACCTGTAATCTCAGCACTTTGGGAGGCCTAGGCAGGGAGATCACGAGGTCAGGAGTTCGAGACCAGCCTGGCCAACATGGTGAAACCCCGTCTCTACTAAAAATGCAAAAATTAGCCGGGCATGGTAGTGCACACCTGCA
>NW_016107383.1:11420312-11437429 GCF_001604975.1 Cebus imitator
AAAAAAAAAAAAGAAAAAAGAATTTCTGTGGAGAACTAGTTACAAAGGTATAGAAAGGGCAGAAACAAAACGGAACAAAACATGGTGCTGGGGGCCACCCAGAGGTTAGCAGCATCTGGAAGCCGCTGCCACCCCATGGCTGGAGGGACAAAAGTGGTTTCACCTGCTCCCAGAAGCCAGAGTCCCTGGAGTGAGCTTGGACCATGAAGAGGGGGTGCCACGGGTTGAGCTCCCTAGGAAGCTGACTCTGAGATGCAGGCCAGCCTGCGGGAGGTTTATTAGGGGATACCATGGGAAGAAGGGGAGGAAGGAACAGGATTGGGCAGAGGAAAACGCTGGCCTGTGATGCAGTTTTAGGAAGGCCTCCGTTGACCCAGACTGGGAGCTCTGAAGCTGGGATGCCTTTGAGAGGTAGCCCAAGTTGGGACAAGGGGACCTTTATTCTCCCATGATCAGCGGTCACTAGATGTGGACCCCTTGGGAAGGGAGTGTGAACTCCAGCAAGGTGGCTCTTCTCAGTCAAGGCCATTTCCAAAGCAGCTCCTGATAAGCACTCGCAGCAGCCAGGGAGATGCCTTTTTCAGTTGGGCTGCGGGATCTGGCGGCCACATAGAGGGGCTGCCTCCCCGAGCCCCAGAGGAGGTGTGGCCAGCTGCTCCAAGTAAAGAGTAGTGGGGCATTCTCTCCTTCCTCCCGCCTTCCAATCTCCCTCCAGGGCCTCCTACTGGGAAAACTGTGCTGGAGGCCAATGGGCAAGAGAGCCTGAGAAGCAGATCTAGCAAGGGCCAGCCCCAGGGAGCTGAACAGCGCTGGGTAGGGCGCAGCACTGAGACCTCGTAGGTCTAGGGTGGACTATGGGAGAGAGGAAAAAGCCAGATTGAAGGGGAACCTGCGATCAGTGCCTATGATTCTGGCCCCTGGGTGGGTGGGGCTGGGTGGATGGTGGCAGGCCTTTCTCTCAGAAGAGACAGAGAAGGAGGCACACGTCTAGGAGGAAGATGCTCCAGGGCCATGCTGACGTTGCCATTCAAGTACTGGCAGCTCAGTGGATCTTAAATTCTGGCACGGAATTATCTTAGAAGACAAAGAAACCTTAAGTGGGATCGGGCGTGGTGGCTCAAGCCTGTAATCCTAGCACTTTGGGAGGCCGAGGTTGGTATTTCACTTAAAGTTAGGAGTTCGAGACCAAGCTGTCCAACATGGTTAGCCAGGCGCGGGGTGCCGGGTGCCTGTAATCCCAGCTACTTGGGAGGCTGAGGCAGGAGAATCACTTGAACCTGGGAGGCAGAGGTTGCAGTGAGCCGAGATCAGTCCACTGCACTCCAGCCTAGGCAACAGAGGGAGACTCTGAAACCCAACCAACCAACCAACCAACCCACCCACCCTTAGGCAGGCTCTCTTCTGGCCACAGGACCAAGTGCAACATGGCGTTCAAGCCCTTCCCAACATTGTTCAGGCGATCTCTACAGGCTCAGCTCCCACCGCCCTTGCAGTTCCCCTAGCCTGCCAGCCCTGCCCTTCCTCACACCCTTGCCTGGCTAGCCTGGCCTCCCACCACTCAGTCTCCCTTGAGCATCTCCCTCACAGTCCTGCACCTCTCCCAGGTCAAATGCCTTCCAAAGGGAGTCCTCCCTAACTCCTGTTTTCCCCTACAAATTGTAATCTCTCCTTCCAGTCGCCATAAGTGTTTAGGAGCTTGGCTGCACCATCCCTTATGAGCTATTTAACTGCAGCAAGCAACTTCATCTTTCCTTTTTTTTTTTTTTTTGGTGACTGAGTATTGCTCTGTCCTGAAGGCTGGACTGCATTGGCATTATCTTGGTTCACTGCAACCTGCGCCTCCTGGCTTCAAGTGACTCCCACCTCAGCCTCCCCAGAAGCTGGGATTACAGGTGTGCCCCACCACACCCAGCTAATTTTTATACTTTTAGTAGAGACAGGGTTTCACCATGTTGGCCAGGCTGGTCTCAAACTCCTGACCTCAGGTGATCCACCCACATCCGCCTCCCGAAGTGCTGGGATTACAGACAGGAGTCACCTTGTCTAGAGTGACTTCATCTTCCTAAGCCTTCAGTTTCTTCCCTGTGAAATAGGGCAAAAATAACCCCATGGTGTGGTTGGAAAACTGAGGTAATATATGTAAAGTGCTAAGAATAGTGTCCCCACACATTGTAGGCCTTGATTCATATTGGCTATTATTATTTTAATTTTCTTTCTTTCTTTTTTTTTTTTTTAAAGACGGGGTTTCACCATGTTGGTCAGGCTGGTCTTGAACTCCCGACCTCAGGTGATCCGCCCGCCTTGGCGGGAGATCCAAAGTGCTTGGATTACAGGCGTGAGCCACCACACCCAGCCCTATTATTTTAATTTTCATCTTCTGATTCCCAGTGTTTAGCTTTTAGTAGATGCTTAATTAGTATTTGTTGAATGAATGGAGAATTAATCAGGAAATTGATTTATTCTTGGGGCTCGATCTGGTTTTAGAAAATTAAGTATTTAGCAGAAGTGCGAGGAAGAGCTCTCTGATAAGTTATATTGTTGGGTGTCCAGGGACTCCGGACTGACCTGGTTCTCTAAAGAAAGAAAAACGACAGATTCCAAGTTGTTTCATGCACAACTTTCATGCTCACCCAAATCACGCAGCATGAATGCACGCACACCACCTGGCGGGGCTGCCCGGCTGCAGGCGGTATCCCTGGCAGTGGCCAGAAGGACTTCTATAAGCCTACCCACCTACCCGGGCTGGCACTCAGGACCTAGACCCAGCAGCGCGTGTGGAGGCTGGAGAGGGAGCAGGAATCCGGTGGCAGCCACGTGGGCCCCTTCCGCCTGCTCCCCACATCCTTTGTTTCCCACCGGCCCTGGCTCAGGAAGCTCTTTCTGCGAGTCACCGCGAAGGGGCGGCCCGGGAGCCAGGAGAAGCTATTTCCGTGCAATCCGGGCGGGCGGCAGGCGCGGGGGATTGGGGGGGGCGTGGAGGTGGAGGCAGCGCAGAAGGCCCAGTGTTTGCTTTTCTTTCATCCAACAGAAGGTTCTATTTGTGGAAGCGAACAGACGCTGGGGATTAGAGCTGGGAGGGAGCAGGAAAAGGGGGAAAAAAAGCCACATCCACTACCACGCACAGGTCTTCCCCGGAACTACCGCGTGGGGGTGAATGATTGATTCTGGAATTCATCACCTCCCTATCCCCCACTTCCTCCGGCTGCAGCCGGGCCTCGGCTGCGCCCACGGCTCCAACTGGGGCTCCCCAGGCGCTGGGCGGTGGGGGGATCCCGGGGCCAACAGGGTCGCCGCGGCGCTGCAGCGAGCAGCGGGTGCTGAGGACCGTGGTGCGCGCTCTCGCCTCGCGCCCGCAGCCCATTGTGCTTGCTGTGAATGAGGCGCGCGCACCAATCAGCGGTCGCTTCTCCCTCCGCGGCCCCGCCCCCCCGCCCACTTCCCGGGACCCTGACGTCACGGGAACTTTTCCTCCGCCCCCTCCTTCGGCTTCTCGCACTGAGCCGGGGGCCGGCCGGAGGGCGCGCACCGCCTCCTGCCCAGTCTAGCCCAGCCCAGCCCGGGGGGCGTGTGCGCGCGCCCAGGCCGGCCCGGGGCGCACCACCTGCGCCCGAGCGCGCGCTGCTCTAAGCATCCCCAGCCCTCGGGCCACCCCCATCCCCCCAACTCCCGCTCCCCCTCCCCTCCCCCCAGTCTCCTCCCTCCGCTCCGGAGACTGCTCGCCGGGCGGCGGGGCCGGAGTCGTCGCAGCCACCTCATTGCACAACCCGGCTTCCCAACTGTTTACACAGCCCGGCCTGTGAGTGTGTGTGTATACAGCGTGAGTCACCGGGAGGCGGAGGAGGTGGAGGAAAAGGAGAAGGAGGAGTGCACTGGTCGGGATCGGTGCAGCGCACACACTCACTCGCAGTCACTCTCTCTGAGCGCGTCTCGCTCGCTCTCACACACGCCCGGAGCCCAGGAGCGCGCAGGATCCCGAGCGCCGCGAAAAAGTTCCCCGGCTGGTGCTCGAGACTCATCGCTTTGGGAAGTGCATTTGCTTCGTGGCTCCGCCGAGCCCGCTGAGTCCTGTCCTCGCGGCTCGGGACCCCGGGATCGCTGGCCGCCGCAGCCGCCGCCTCTGCTTCCCGGACTGTCTGTCGGCAGCCTCGGCAACAATAGTGGCGGCCGCCCCCAGCGAGGCTCCCGGAGCCCTTGCCTGCGGGGGTCCGGGGACCCGAGCCGGCCTCCGCTTCCCGGACGCACAGCCAGCGTGGTCCCCGCGTGCAGCGCGAGCGCCGGGGAGCGGCTCCTGCTTTGCCCCTCTTGGGGGCCAAGCCCAGCCGCGTCTGCAAACTCCATCCCCCCGGGTGGAAGAAGTCGCGGCGCCGGCGCCAAGCCCGCAGCGCCTTCCCGCGCGGATCCCGGGACTTACAAAGCCGGGGCTGCCCCGGCCCAGGAGGGGATGCGGGTCGGTCCGGTGCGCTCTGCCATGAGCGGCGCCTCGCAGCCCCGCGGCCCGGCCCTGCTGTTCCCGGCCGCTCGAGGTGTCCCGGCCAAACGCCTGCTGGACGCGGACGACTCGGCTGCTGTAGCGGCCAAGTGCCCGCGCCTCTCCGAGTGCTCCAGTCCCCCGGACTACCTCAGCCCCCCCGGCTCACCCTGCACCCCGCAGCCCCCGCCTGCTGCGCCGGGGGCCGGCGGCGGCTCAGCTAGCGTGCCGGGGCCCAGCCGCATCGCCGACTACCTGCTGCTGCCCCTAGTCGAACGCGAGCATGTGTCCCGGGCCCTGTGCATCCACACTGGCCGCGAGCTGCGCTGCAAGGTAGGCGCTCCCGGGCTAGGACCCGGCCGGGGTCCGGGGCTTGGGACAGGGTGGTCGGCAGAGGTTCTTGGGGTCTGGCCAACGCTTGGGTTGGACACAGGACGGATCAGTGGATTGGGTCCGATAAGACCCCATTTGACCAGGTTCACCTTTTTGTGGATTGGGGGGTTTCCCATGGAGTGGTATAAGGGGGCGCCTAGAGGAAGTGCAGTGTTCAGTTGCTTTCTCTCTCTGTTCCTTTCCTTAGCGCCCCATTGTAGCGCGTGGCGTTCCATGTAAGTTGTGGAATTGAAATGGATTCCAGGGTCATGCCATTCCCCTTCTCTCATTCTCCTCACTCTCCACCTCCCGCAATCCGCCCCCACCCCCATGTCCTGGAAGGACACCCTGCAGTGAGTGCCTCCTAGGAGCTTGAAGCAGCTGGCAGCTCTCTTGCCGGGCTTAGTTGTAGGTGGTAAGGGGGCTGGAAGACTGTGTCCAGCTCCTGCCTTGGGGATTCCGAATTGACTCCGCGCTGCGACTAGAACACGCCCTCCCAAGGGAGCAGTCCCAGAGTCTTCCACCCGAGGCAGAGGAATCTGTTCGGAGTAGAACTGCTGGAAAGCCCACACCGGTCAGGAACCCTCGCTTCGATTCACTTTATTTTCCAGCCAGTGATTTTTCCTTTGAACATAGGGATCCCATCCAGGGGGAGGAGGCACAGCACCTAGAAACAGGACCTGCTGAGTCCTTCTCCTGCGCCCGTAGACGCAGAACGTTCCCACAGTCTACTTTCTGCGAGCCTGACACCCCTGTTTGAGTCACCCCAGAGCACCCTCGGGCTGCTCCTTTTTACCCGAAAGATAGGATCACCCCCAGTTAAGCCTCTTCTGGGTTTTCCGCAACTCACCTGACACTCCCAACACCCGGACCCTGTCCCGGGGCTCGCTGCTGCCACCTACTGTCCAACTCGAATGAAATTTCAAACGCACGATCAAGCCTAGTTTAATAGGCGGAAAAAAAAAAAAAACCCTTTTCTTCTTCATGACCGGGGTTAAGAGCTGTTCTGGGAGAGGCATGTGTGTGTGGTGGTATGAGGTGGGGTGGGAGGAGGGGGCAACAGGGGCTTTGACTAGCTGGTGCCAGAGCAGCCCTGCCTCAGAGGTGGGGTGAGTCTGGCCATTGTGCAACCCTTCCAGTTCCTCTGAGCAGATAATCGCTGAATCCAGATGGTGACAGCCCGTGTGTCACCGTTTCCAGTTGAGTCTAGGATATGAGTAACTGGACTAAACAAAAGGCCTTTAAAGAGACCAGCCAGCTTTCTAGAAGAGAGGAGATACTACTCATTTCTAGGGGTGGGGTCGGGTGTGTGAGGGGGATAAACAAACAAATGAAAAAGCCATTCGCGGGATCCCATACCCCTCCTGTGAGAATTGTAACTCAAGGCTGCTTACACTTGAGTCAGACTCTAGGCAGGTTGCTTAAGGCGGCATTGTCCCTGCCTCCCCCTCCGAGTCATCTGCTCCTTCTGATTAATGACAACTCTGCATGTTCTCTGGCCCCTGCTTCCCCTTGGAGGCTGCAGAGTCACCACATTCTGTGCCCTTTCTGTGCTGAGCACGTTGGGTCTGTAGGAGACACATGCATATGCATGTCTAGGGTCCGCTTTTCAGTTCCTGGACATACCAGGGTGTCCTATCAGCTACTCAGGAGTGTGGCCTGCAAACAGGGCAGGGCCACCGAGGGTGGGGGCTTTGCTTAGCTATCAGGAGCTGATGGAAGACGGGAACATGTACATAAGACAGTCTTTTTTTTTTTTTTTTTTTTGAGACGGAGTCTCGCCCTGTCCCCCAGGCTGGCGTGCAGTGGCGTGATGTCGGCTCACTGCAACCTCCACCTCCTGGGTTCAAGTGATTCTCCTACCTCAGCCTCCCAGTAGCTGGGTTTACAGTCACCTCCCTCCACGCCTGGCTAATTTTTGTATTTGTAGTAGAGACAGGGTTTCACCATGTTGGCCAGGCTGATCTCAACTCCTGACCTCATGATTTGCCTGCCTCGGCCTCCCAAAGTGCTGGGATTACAGGTGTGAGCCACTACACCCGGCCAGAAGACTGTTCTTTCAAATAATCTGTGTGAATGCGGGAAACCCTTTCAGTGTTTGCATCTCTAGAGCCCCAGGGGTTACTGGTTTTAAAGGCGTCGGGAGCAGCTGTGGCTGCAGAATGTAAGGTGGCAGAGGCAAGGGAGTAGGTGAATGGAACTTACATCCTAAGCCCAAAGGTTGAAAACTACAACTCAGCTCGGTAAGGGGTTATGGGAGCCGCCTTTGCTGTTCTAGCCCCTAAATGGGCCCCCTTCTCTCTGCAGGTGTTCCCCATTAAACACTACCAGGACAAAATCAGGCCTTACATCCAGCTGCCATCACACAGCAACATTACCGGCATTGTGGAAGTGATCCTTGGGGAAACCAAGGCCTACGTCTTCTTTGAGAAGGACTTTGGGGACATGCACTCCTATGTGCGAAGCCGGAAGAGGCTGCGAGAAGAGGAAGCCGCTCGGCTCTTCAAGCAGATTGTCTCCGCCGTCGCCCACTGCCACCAGTCAGCCATCGTACTGGGAGACCTGAAGCTTAGGAAGTTCGTCTTCTCCACGGAGGAGAGGTGAGCGGCTGCCACGGCTTCTCCTGTGGCCTTTTGGACCAAATGGAAGGAGCAGGTCGTGTAGTTAGGTGCTGTGTGCTGGTGCAAAGCAAAGTCAAGGGCTCATATGTCCCAGATTTAGTACTTAGTGCTTCTGTTCCTAAGGAGTCATGGCCAAGGTTGGTTTATTCTGCATTCTCTTGGACGGGGCCTGGGGGCACTGTGGCACTTCTGTGGGATGGCATGTATTGACAGGGCACCCTCCCCTTTCCTCCCGCAGGATCAGGTTCATTCCCCATTGTCATCAGAAAGGTCAGCTGTTTGGGGTACAAATATTAAACCGCCCTTTACAATATTGCCTTCTAAAGGGAGTGTTCAGATCTTTGCTTATGCCAAGTGTGGCTTTGTACCTAGAAGGTTTCGCAGAGCTAGTGAGACTGTCATGTTTGCAGAATTCCCAGCCTCTTCTTTCACACTGCATTCCTGTCCCATCTCAGACCGGGTGCTCCGTACTTGCGTCACATTCTCTGGTGACTTTTTAGACATCTTATTTGGATACGTCTTCAGAAAATAGCCACACTGAATAATAAATGGAAGTTGGCTAGGATGGATTGCTAAATATAGATCATAGCTTACCTCATAAAGAACAAGATGAGCTTGATAAGAGGGTAATGAGGCATCAAGATTCAAAGCTGAGGTTTCAGACTAGAGAATTCAGGAAGCCGCATGAGATAGACCACACTTGATTTTAAGAGCCAGGGCCCACATCCCTTGTGGAAAGATTAAGAGCAGCGAGGCTGTAGCGTTGTAGAGGTGAGAGTGAGTTATTTTGTTGTAAGAAGTGGGCTTATCTCACCTGTGCATTTTTACCTTTGACTCCAGAGCATACGAAACAGTACAGGGTTGAGCTGTCATAAAGCATGAGTTGGTATCTGACCTCGCAATAATTATTGGAACACACTGATTAGCAAAGAAAAGCAAACTGTTGGCAGTGAAGTTTCTAATTCCTGGAACATGCTCCTTTGATACGGTGATGCATTTTCTGAAACATGCCTTACACACCTCCTTACTAGCTTTTGAAATCTGCATTGCACAGGCGAATGTCATGGGCATGGGGTTTGGCAACCTGAGGGTTAAGCAATGTCAGGCTGACGCTATTCGTGTAACCAGCACAGGTGCAGGGTTTTAGTGCTGTAGCAGCCAATCAGGGGCAGACAGTGTGGGTTGAGTCATATTTTCCGTTTACAGAACCAATGGGTATTTTACATAACGACAGGGAGGTCACGCTGAGGACATACTGAAGTTAGCACATGTATACTACACTCCAGGGAACAGGAAGGCAGGAAGAAAAAAGAAATACCAGACCTTTGAGAGGAAAAGGAATTGACCCATCAGCTAGTACCAAATGTTTGCATTTAACTTCACAAGTGACTTACTGAAACAGGGCTATTTCAGAGAAGCAGGCAGAGGCAGGGTGTCACCAGATATTAGAGCTTTCCCACCTGGCTTTGGGCTTTGGGGGATCCAGGAGACTTGGGTGGTTGGTTCTGAATAAGGAGGCACCTGCAGCTTCATAAGAGAGCCTTTGACTGAGGTGTTTGGGACTTTAGTTGTTACCTGAAGACAGACCCCCTGTAGAATAAATATGCCCACATGTTGATGTGCTATCCAGGGGAGTGTATGTCCCTGTATAAGAATTTCAGGGGCCCCACCTCCCTGAAATCCCTAGTACTTTTGTTTGTGGGCATAAGCTCTTTGTCCAGGCAAAGTGTTCTTTGCAATTAAATACCCCAATAAATGTAATTAACATTCCTTGCAACTTTCCCATCATAACTGTCACAGCCTGGGCCCAGGTGGACAAAGTTCATTCTGCATGTGTGTATCAGTGTGGGCACCCGTGCTGAAAACCTGTGTGTGTGATAGCTGTGACTTTAGGCTCCGTGTTCTGTAATGGCAGTGTGGGTCCAGGGAGCCCTGGCAGTCCAGCATAAGAGAGAAGATGGGCTCGTAAGATGCTCAGGCCCTCCCTGAAGAAGCAGGATCTGCTGCTCTTCCCTGATCACTTTTGTAGAGAATGCGGCACTCCCCTGAGACAGGCTCCCAGTTCTGCAATGTGAACTTAGTAGATTGTGTAACTCCTATTAGGATATCTCTTGTAAGCTCTAGCATTATGAATACTATTTGGGGCTTTGCATCATACCCTCCACCCCAGGCGCTCTGTCGATACTTTGCAAACATTTATTGCAGTTTGTGTTGGTTTGTGAAATCACGAGTCCTCAGCAGCTGCAGGCGCTGCTTACTGGACGAAGGGGTAAATAGCATTCCTTGAGCCTTTGCTGTTAGTGCCTGTGGGCGCTGTTATTGGGAAGGCTTTGTTTTTCATAGCAGCTGGTATGGAAATAATGGCTTGGTTCCTCTCTCTTGCAGAACCCAGCTCAGACTAGAAAGTCTGGAAGACACACACATCATCAAGGGGGAGGACGATGCTTTGTCAGACAAACACGGCTGCCCAGCCTACGTGAGCCCTGAGATCCTCAACACCACCGGGACCTACTCTGGAAAGGCTGCGGATGTCTGGAGCTTAGGGGTGATGCTCTATACCCTTCTGGTTGGACGATACCCCTTCCATGACTCGGACCCCAGTGCCCTTTTCTCCAAAATCCGGCGTGGACAGTTCTGCATTCCTGAACACATTTCCCCCAAAGCCAGGTGCCTCATTCGCAGCCTCTTGAGACGGGAGCCCTCTGAGAGACTGACTGCCCCTGAGATCTTACTGCACCCCTGGTTTGAGTCCGTCTTGGAACCTGGGTACATCGACTCAGAAATAGGAACTTCAGACCAGATTGTTCCAGAGTACCAGGAGGACAGTGACATTAGTTCCTTCTTCTGCTAATCCCCAAAACCTCGGAAACCTCATAATTCTTACACCTGGTATTTCCATTTCTAAGGATGGACAGGCCCTTTGGCGTGGTATCAACCAGATAATGACTGCGTTAGGATGAAGGCTGCTGAACTGGCGCCACCTCTTATCTGTTGGGAAGAGTGACTTTACTGATTTGAGCAGCGTACGCTGTGATTGGCTGCCCTGCAAAGTTGTTTCTCTTAAGGAACCCTCGCCAACTCTCTGCTGGATTTGGGAGTTCCACACCTTTTATGGATGGCAGGAGTATGGACATCTTACGCCTGGTGGTCAGTGTGTCAGAAACTCAAGCATTCGAATGGGAGAAAAAGCAGATCGCACAGTGACGTATTTTGGGCAATAACCGTATTTTAACAGGTTGACACATTGGGCCGATCAGTCTGCCATCTTTGAACTCATCTCTGGTAGCTAGACATGCTACCGCAGCTTCTCTGATGAGAAGGTTCCTTTTTTGATTTAACACTCACCCTTTCTTCACACTCACATTTACCAATGACTCTGCTCCGTTTTTGGAGCAGACTGTTTTAAGTTGCTCAGGAGCCTGATGGAACCATGAACCCAGACTCTCCTCTGTTTCCTGCCAAGACCTCATCTGCACTAATGCCTTCTCCCTGACCTTGACACTTTCCCCCTCTAGCTAGAAAAGCACTTACCAGCCGAACGTGGAACAGCATCACAAAAGATTCCATCTCCCCACGATTTCAGAACTTTGAGCTCAGACAGAGAGACTCCAGATTTTAAGAAATAATTTGAGTGCTTGGAAACTATTTGCTTTTTAAGTTCCTTCCAAATATGTTAGTACCTACCTTTTTTACCCACCCTTTACTTTTTCCCCAAGACCATCTCAGGGTGGAGCGTTCTGTCTAGGAGGAGGAAGATAAGGAGGCTCCCACCCGCCTCTCCCAAGAGCAGACATTAAACATCTCTGCGCTTTGAAGAGAGTGAATTTCGGATAGTCTTCTGATTCTCAGACTAACTTCCAGAATTATACTTTAACCCCTCCCAGATATGGTCCGCCTCTGGCATTGTGTGTGCATCTGCAGTTTTGCATGATGGGCTGTTAATATTTCAAATGTGTGGTTTATGAATATATCTGTATAATCGGCTTCTGGAGTGAAACAGCAAACCCCAAATCTCTAAAGTTGGAAGGGACTTCAAAAATCATCCGGTCCAATCTCTTTCTTCTTTCTGCCACCTCCCAAGGCAGAAATCGCCCCTTTGGCTTCTTTCGTAGGTGGGAATCCAGCCTCTGTTAGATACGTCCAGAGATGGGAACTCCCTCCCTCCAAAAGACAGAGCTTTAATGGAGAAACTGCAACTTCCATTAAAAAGCAAGTTCAGATGAAATATTAGTAACTGTCTTGGACAGTGCTGAAATCAGGTGGTTAAACGGGTAAACAAAAACATACTGTATTTTGAGAAATGGCACAAACATAGGCAGTCATCTTTAAGGGCTACGCCTAGGCAAACTACTAACATGCATTGTGAGAATGCCGTGTATACCTCACGTACTGTGTACTTTGTACATATATTTTACTTTTTATACCTATGTCCGATTTGTTTTGTTTTGTTCTGGCTTTGAGGCTTGTTTTGTTGTCTGTGTCTGTCTGAATAACCTGCGTGTCTAAAACCACGTGAAATGTGAATGATTATTGGCAATATTACCTTGACAGAATCATGGGACTTGGAGAAGAGGGAGGACAGAGACCTCTGTCGCACTAACGCTCTCGTGGTTGCTCGACTGTTGTATCTGTGATACATTATCCGGCTAAGGACGCTGGGTTGGCAGGCGCTTCTGCCGGGAAAGCTAGAAACACTAGGTTCTTCCTGTACATATGTGTATATATGTGAACAGTGAGATGGCCGTTTCTGACTTGTAGAGAATTTTAATAAATCTGGTTTCGTAAATAGGTGTGGTGAATTTCTTTCGAGTTCAGTCTGCTTTGCATTTTGCAACTTCACGCAGAGGTTGCAAAGGTCTCTGGCCCCAGGGCTTACCATCTGTTTGGGGGTGGACAGCAAGGGGAAGGTGGAAGAGGAGACATGATGATGATCATCGATGACGATGACCTTTGGCGGACTTGAACCCATTTGCTTTTGTCTTTCCAGTGGGCAAATTTATTTTGATGGATGGAGCCCATTTGGTGACACGAAGTTGGTGGGTGCTTTGGGTTAGATTTAGACTCAAGCAACATTTTTAATTTTTTAATGCTCTATTTATTTACTTATTTTTAAAAGACAGGGTTTCACTGTGTTAGCCGGCTGGTCTTGATCTCCTGACCTCGTGATCCACCCGCCTCGGCCTCCCAAAGTGTTGGGATTATAGGTGTGAGCCACCGCACCCAGCCTATTTTTTATGCTCTTAGCAGAATCAGAATCAAGAAATATTTGAAGATGAGCGTGCATAAATTAACCTTGAGTTGTAAAAATCAACTTGTCTGTTTTGGGCCATGGACCCCTGGGAATTTGAGAAAGCTATGACTACTCCTGAGAACAGCGTCACGTGCATAAAAATTTTTTTGTCTTTTATTATTTTATTTTTTTATAAAGACAGGGTTTCACCATGTTGGTCAGGCTGGTCTTGAATGCCTGACCTCAGGTGATCTGCCCGCCTTGGCCTCCAAAGTACTTGGATTACAGGTGTGAGCCACCATGCCTGGCAATAAAACAAAATTTTGGATTGGGTGTGGTGGCTCACGCCTGTAATCCCAGCCCTTTGGGAGGCCAGGGTGGGCGGATCACGAGGTCAGGAGTTCGAGACCAGCCCGGCCAACATGGTGAAAACCTGTCTCTACTAAAATACAAAAGTCAGCTGGTCATGGGGGTGGGCGCCTGTAATCCTAGCTACTTGGGAGGCCAAGGTAGGAGAATCGATTGAACCTGGGAGGTGGAGGTTACAGTGAGCTGAGATGGTGCCACTGCACTCCAGCCTGGGCGACAGAGTGAGAGTCTCAAAAAATTTTTTTTTTGTCATTGCAGAGCTTCACACAGATCTCCGAAGGTAACCTGGGACTTCGGATTGTGAACCAATCCCCCTTCATTAGACTTAATTAAAATGGCTAAGCAAGGCATTTTCTTTCTTTTACTTTTTTCTGTAAGTGTGAAAATGGAAATGGAAGCAAAGAAAATACTGAGGTGACATTAATTTGAATCACAAAAGTAGAGAAAGGAAAAGGGTTATTGATTGAGTTTATAGCTTAACTATTTATAGCTTCACTTCAGGATCTATTCTAAATGAAGAAGTAAATTTGCATCCAGATTGATTTTTAAAAATACTTCACACTGTAAAGTGTAACAACAGAAAAATGCACATATAAGTGTGTAGATCAGTGAATGTTCACAAACAACACACAGGCATAACCAACAGATCTGCAAAGCAAAACACTGGTAGGGCCTCAGGAACCTCTGCCTGCCCCTTTCAATTTCTGCCTAGTACCTGCTCTAAGTGTAACCACCATAGGATGGAATTTAAACTCTAACCTATATAGGATAGAATGAGGGTGAACTCATCAACTCTGGACTCACACGAAGAGGTGACAGAAGGTAGCGATGACACAGTTGCCCTTTTTTAGGACTCAGGCTGAGATCACCCAGGAAAGCAGACGTGTGACACTGAAGTTAGAACAGCTCAGGCCTTGTGACCCAGGAACATAAGAAATCTAAAAAGCATCTCAGAAGCAACGTGGGAAATGGCCGAATGCCCGGGTAGCTTAGGAACTCAGAAGTTGGAGGTTGGTCTCTGGCCATCCCACGAATAGGACCTTAAACCCCAAAGTTCCTGAAGCAGACTTCACAACAGACCTTGAAGCATCTCCCTGCTCCAGTGAACCCAGACGAAGCTCAGCGTGACTTCTTGGGCATTCAGGATGCTAATACTTTGGACTTCACCAAGGTTTTAATCTAAGGATTTCAAAACACTTTGCAAGCAATTAAGGTTAAAACACCCTTTTGTACTGTTGTGGCATTTACCAGATGGACAAAGATATGGGCCAGCATCAGCAGGGATGACGTGATGCCACAAATCCATACATTTAATCTTTTCTGAGACTGGAACAAATCTGGGGCAATTGCAACCAGTTAAATTACGTAAGGTCAGAATGAGTGTCCTGAAAATCTGGCCACTTTTATTTTCCCTTGTGTCCTCAACATACTTGTCATTTGAGGAAGTCATTCAAGTAACATCTCAATAGCCTTTTATTCATGTCATTTTTTCTGGAAGTTTCTCCTCTCCTCCCCATTTATATTCACAGCACATGAGTGAAATAGGCAAATCAAATATTTCCCTGAAGTTGAAAAAACTGAGGCTCAAATGCCTGTTCAGTAGCTACTCATGAGTAAGCAGCTCAGAGCTGGGATGTGAACTCAGGTCTTTGGACTCTGTGCCCAGTGTTGTGGCTCTGTCTGCCACCACCGCACAAAGCCTCCTGGTGAGAATAATGATGAGAGAAAGTGGTTCAAGACAAATACAAATACTGAATTTTTAGCTCCAAAAATGTCTTCAAATGGCCCAGTATGTCAATTATAAATGTGTAGGCATTATGGAAGATGAGCCATCCATTATTCATTCAACAAACATTTACTGGGCACCTACCATGTGCCAGATGTGGGGGTAGACCCTTGGGAAATAGATGACTGAGGCTCAGCTCTTGCTTGCTCACTGGATGGAAAGCTCCAAGAAGTCAGGGACTGTGACAGTCTTGTTCTTCCCTGGCTCCTAAGCAGCAGCACAGTGCCTTCCACAAGAAATTTGTCAAAAGCCAACATGGGCCAGGTGTGATGGCTCACACCTGTAATCTCAGCCCTAGTGCTTTGGGAGGCCAAGGCAGGAAGATCACCTGAGCCAGCTGGAGACCAGCCTGGGCAACAACAAAACCTCATCTCTATTTTTAATTCATATAGATATACATTAAATAAATAAATAAAAAAGCCAACATGGATAGATGGATGGGTGGATGGGTGGATGGGTTGCATGGGTGAGTGGGTGGGTAGATGGATGGAAGAATGGATGGTTGAGTGGACTGATAGGTGGATGGATGGCTATTCTCTAGTAGCTCAGAGTCGAACGAACCTCTAAATCAGAGAGCTAAGGGCACAGAAGTGAAAGGCTTGTGACTAGGATCTCTTCCTAGTTACAAAGCTCTCTTGCTGTGTGACTGTGAATAGGCAGTCTGCCTGGTTCTTATTTGCTCATCTTTTTAAAAAATTTTAATTCTTGGCCAGGCGCGGTGGCTCACACCTGTAATCCTAGCACTTTGGGGGGCCGAGGTGGGTGGATCACCTGAGGTCAGGAGTTCAAGACCAGCCTCGCCATCATGGTGAAACCCCATCTTAAAAAAAAAAAAAAAAAAAAATTAATTCTTTATTTTTTGAGACAGAGTCTCGCTCTCTTGCCCAGGCTGGATTCAGTGGTGTGATCTCAGATCACTGCAACCTCTGCCTCCTTGCTTCAAGCGATTCTTTTGCCTCAGCCTCCCGAGTAGCTGAGATTACAGGCACCTACCTCCAAGCCTGGCTGATTTTTTGTATTTTTAGTAGAGACGGTTTTACCATGTTGGCTGGTCTCAAACTCCTGACCTCAAGTGGTCCTCCTGCCTTGGCCTCCCAAAGTGCTGGGATTACAGGCATGAGCCACTCTCTCCAGCCTAGTGCCACAACTTTTGAATGGCCAGATTGCTACCATATCTTGTGTGAACACAGAGAAAGATCTCACTTCTCACCAAGAGGATGACCCAAAGCCATTCATGAAGGATCCAGCTCCATGGCCCCAGCTGCAGCACTGAAGATTACAATTCAACATAAGATTTGGACGGTGACAAATATCCAAACCATATCATTGCAGCAATGAAGATTATGGAGTTGGCTTTTCAGCATGGCTTTGACTGGGAAAAAGAGGACCCCTCACCACCCCCCAAAAAAGAGGAGCAGGATTTCATTACTAACCCATGGCAACTGCCCACATCAGATTTCAGTTGATTCTCTAATGATTTGATTGCAATTAACAACTTAGCGGTTCTAGAAGCATTACCCCTCAATCCTGCTAGTATGCTTCTCATTCTACCCTCTCAGCAACCCTGTGGAGAAGATGCCTTGTCCCCTTTACCAGATGTTGGTGTTGAGATCCAGAGGCTGAAGAATTTGCCCAAGATAACACAGCAAATGAGTGGGTGGGTGAAACTCCAACCCCAGCATGCAAAGCTTTAGATCTTTGTCCTTTTCTGCCCTGTGCATTGGGTCTGATGTGCCAAACATCAACACGATGTCTTCTTTTTGTTTATTTTAGATAGAGTCTCACTCTGTTGCCCAGGCTGGAGTGCAGTGGCATGATGTCAGCTCACTGCAACCTCCACCTCCCAGGTTCAAGCGATTCTTCTGCCTCAGCCTCCTGAGTAGCTGGGATTATAGGTGCGCGTCACCACACCTAGCTGATTTTTGTATTTTTTAGTAGAGATGGGGCTTCGTCATGTTGGCCAGGCTGGTCTCGAGCTCCTGACCTCATGATCCATTTGACTTGGCCTCCCAAAGTCCTGGGATTACAGGCGTGAGACACTGTGCTGGCCGATGTCTTCTTTTTGGAGCTGCCATTTTGCTGGAAGGTTTTTTGACTAGGGAGAGTACTGTATGATGCGTCTGCCCTGATTTCTGTCTATGATTTCTACCAGTGGAGAGATGTCAAGGGAGTGTACAAAGAGCTCTGGTAAGTGCCTTGCATAAATTATAAGAAAATGATAACCTCACAGCACCCCTTGATGCAGTACTTTTTTTTTTTTTTTTTTTTTTT
>NW_016107383.1:11439467-11470735 GCF_001604975.1 Cebus imitator
GAGATCGCGCCATTGCACTCCAGCCTGGGTAACAAGAAAAAAACACCGTCTCAAAAAAAAAAAAAAAAAAAAAAAAAAAATAGAATGTGGCTAGAGCCAAGTGAGGTGAGTGTGCTTGCTGCTTCCATGGAATGTGCCAGAAATTTTCTCGACATAGAACATGGCATTTTGAAAGATCAGCTCATAGGTCTGAACTTTGTCTCCATCAGCTCCACCATGCAGTCATCAGCCTCGGTCAGCCACAGCACAGGGAGGCAGTCTGAGGGATGTGCCATGCACTCATGCATTTTCATGCCATGCCTCATTAGCTAGGGGACAGCAGGAGCAAGTTGGGAAAAATGTCGCTGCCAGCAGGGCCTGGCCCCAGTGTGAAGAGGAAGGGAGTTAGGGGTTAGGGCTTGAGTACACTCCAAATCAATTTCTCATCTAAGCTCCCATCTGAGAGGTTGTGTGGTCTGGGAGGTGGAGACACCATGCAATCAGCTCCCCGCCTTCACCAGGAGGGCGCCTCTGTGGTGAGGGAGATGGGGCATCCCTCAGGGGCCAGGAAGCAGGTTAGTTTATACTCCTCCCATTTTACAGATGGAGAGCCAAGTTCCAGAGAGGGGAAAGAACAGCCAATTTGCAGCCAATGCTTATTCTGTATTCGTGCTTTTGTTGCTCCATAGCTGAAGTTAAAGTTGGGTTCTAAATTCCTGCTGGTTGAGATCTTTTTTCACTTCCACATTGCAGAAGAGAATCAGTGGGTGACATATCATAGGCAGCCCCCAAAGCTCGGTCTGTCTGAGACACCCTGGTGTACAGCCTGTTCCTACTGGAAATAGAGAAAAGAGATACTAATACTGATGATAGGAACCCACAGGAATTACGTACTTGCTATTTGACCAACCCTGCTTTTGGTATTTTGCAAGCATGTCTCATTTAATTCTCACAACAACTCTGTGAGGAAGATATTCTTATTTGCCCCGTTTTACAGGTGTAAAAATGTGTAAAACCGTAAAAACTTTCTTTTTGAATTGAAATTTAAATTTTTTAAAAAGCCAGTCAAATTTAGCAGTGAGTGGTTGTATACCAACTTCAGTGACACTAATGTTAATAAGTTCTGATAACCCACTACCATTGGACCAGCTTTTTTTTTTTTTTTTTTTTGAGACAGACTCTCCTTCTGTCGCCCAGGCTGGAGTGCAGTGGCGAGATCTTGGCTCACTGCAACCTCCACCTCCTGGGTTCAAGCAATTCTCCTGCCTCAACCTCTCAAGTAGCTGGGATTACAGGCATGCACCACCATGCCTGACCAATTTCTGTATTTTTAGTAGAGATACGGTTTCACCATCTTGGCCAGGCTGGTTTCGAACTCCTGACCTTGTGATCCACCTGCCTTGGACTCCCAAAGTGCTGGGATTACAGGCGTGAGCCACCTTGCCCAGCCTGTAAAAACATTTTACAGGTGAGTATACACCCAGAGAGTTTAAGTAACTTGCTCAAGGCTGGGCACAGTGCCTCAAGCCTGTAATCCCAGAACTTTGGGAGGTGAAGGTGGGTGGATAGCTTGAGCCTACGAGTTCAAGACCAGCCTGGCCAACATGATGAAACCTTGTCTCTACTAAAAATACAAAAACTAGCTGGGTGTGGTGGCACACACCTATACTCCCAACTACTCAGGAGGCTGAGGCAGGAGAATCACTTGAACTTGGGAAATGGAGGTTGCAGTGAGCCAAGATTGCACCACTGCACTCCAGCATGGGCGACAGAGCTAGACTCCACCTCAAAATAAATAAGTAAGTAAGTAAATAAATAAATAACTGTTCAGGGTCACTCATCTCGTAAATGGGATCGGAACACGGGGAGCCAACTAAAGAATATTTTCTTACCATGTGATTGCTGCAGTCATTTGGGCATACGTCCACCTTTCTTTTTTTTTTGAGACACTGTCATCCAGGCTGGAGTGCAATGGTGCAATCTCAGCTCACTGCAACCTCTGCCTTCCGGGTTCAAGCGATTCTCCCTGACTCAGCCTCCCAAGTAGCTGGGATTACAGGTGCTGCTATCATGCCCGACTAGTTTTTGTATTTTTAGTAGAGATGGGGTTTCGCCATGTTGGCCAGGCTGGTCTCGAACTCCTGACCTCAAGTGATCTGCCTACGTTAGCCTACAAAAGTGCTGGGATTACAGGGGTAAGCCACCGTGCCTGACCTCTATTTTTTTTGAAACGAAGTCTTGCTCTGTCACCCAGGCTGGAGTGCAGTGGTGCAATCTTGGCTCACTGTAGTTTCCACCTCCTGGGTTCGAGTGATTCTCCTGCCTCACAGCCTCCTGAGTTGCTGTGACCACAGGTGTGTGCTACCACACCTGGCTAATTTTTGGTATTTTTTGTAGAGACAGGGTTTTGCCATGTTGCCCAGGGTCCTGAACTCCTGAGCTCAAGCAATCTGCCTATCTCAGCTTCCCAAAGTGCTAGGATTACAGGTGTAAGCCACTGTGCCTGGCCAACGTTGGCCTTTCAGGTTATATTCCCATAATTAAAGTACTATCATGTCCGTCTATCTGGGTGGAGACACTTAACTCTTTTTTTTTTTTTTTTTTTTTCTGAAATGGAGTCTCGTCCCTTCACCCAGGCTGGAGTGCAATGGTGTGATCTTGGCACACTGCAGTCTCCGCCTCCCAGGTTCAAGCAATTCTCCTTCCTCAGTCACCCGAGTAGTTGAGATTACAGGTGCGTGCCACCATGCCCAGCTAATTTTTTGTATTTTTAGTAGAGATGGGTTTCACCATGCTGGCCAGGCTGGTCTCGAACTCCTGACCTCGTGATCCGCCCACATCGGCCTTTCAAAGTGTTGGGATTACAGGTATGAGCCACTGCGCCTGACCGAGACCCTTACCTCTTTTGGGGGAAAACACCAACACCTCATGTAGCTGTCAGTAAAGAGGAAGAATCTTGAACTTTAGGGCTAGAGAGACCTGGTATCAAATCCCAGCTCTGCTGCTGTCAATCAGCTGGGTGACCCGGATAAGTCACGTGACCTCTCCATGCCTCAGGCTCAGTAATAGCTGAAATGCCAGGAATACCAGCTACCCTATACAGCTGCGGCCGTGAGGATTCCATGGGTAATGCATAGTCCAAGGTGCCACGGAGTAGGCTTGAAATTCAGACAAATTCCTCAGAAGTGGGAAGAACCCAGCTGGAAAGTCAGACCTGGATTTGAATCCCAGACCAGCTCGTTCTTTGCTCTGTGACCTTCAGCAAGTTGCAACATCTCTCTGGCTCATGATTTTTTCATCCACAGAATGAGAACATAATCATTAATGAGTGTTTTGCAGGGGTCTGGGGGCAGGACTGGTGATAAAACACGCTGAGGGCCTGGTTTGGAGGGGGTCTCATCTGGGATGGCAGTCAGGGGTCGGTGTCCTTGTCCTAAGTATGCATTTTCCCCGCTCTCCTTTGTTTCCCCTGCTCTCTCCCGTCTGCTGTGCAGGTTTTCGGAGGCCAGTGTTGACTGTTTCACAGTGGCTTAGAGGGGAGGATGGTGGCAGGAAGCAGAGCAGTGTCCAGGAGCCGCCAAACCATGGCTGTCAGGCAGCCTTCTAGCCTCCTCTGCCCGAGAGTCTGCTGACCTTGATCTTAGTTCAGGAGAGCAGAGAACAGTCTGGACTCTCTGACCTAGTCCAGCCATCAACACCTCCAGTGCTAAGAAACTTTCCTTGTGGGGAGAGCACTGGCGTCACAGAGGCCCTAAGTGTGAAGTGTAGCTTTAGTACTTGCCTGCTGAGGAAATGAACTGCTTCCTCCTCAGTTGCCTTATCTGTGAAATGGGTGGTAAGAATCCCCACCTCCTGAGATCATTTTGCAGTTTAAATCAGATCATGCCTGTAAAATATATCCCACACTCCTGACAGGTACAAAGTGCTCAGTGAATGTTGGCTTTCAAGAACTGGGGTTGGCTGGGTGTGGTGACTCACGCTTGTAATCCCAGCACTTTGGGAGGCTGAGGTGGGCAGATCACGAGGTCAGGAGTTCAAGACCAGCCTGATCAATATGGTAAAACCCTGTCTCTACTAAATATACAAAAATTCTGGGCATGGTGGTGCGCACCCATAGTCTCAACTACTCAGGAGGTTGAGTCAGGAGAATCCCATGAACCCGGGAGGCTGAGGTTGCAGTGAGCCGAGATCGCACCACTGCACTCCAGCCTGGATGACGGAGTGAGATTCCATCTCAAAACAACAACAACAACAACAACAACAACAAAAACCGGGGTCAAAGAAGGTCAAAATCAATGAGTCAATTCATTACAAATGTGCTAAACTGTGCTTCTTGTAAGTAGGGCTGGGGGATCTTGTTAAGATGAGGATTCTGTTAATCAGGGCTGGGGTGGGGCCTGAGACTCTGCATTACCAGCCAGTTCCTGGGTGAGGCTGTTGCTGCTGGCCTTCAGAATACAATTAGAATAGCCCAGGTTGAAACCCATCACTCCCTTCCTTACTTCCTCCCTCCCTCCCTCCCTCCCTCCCTCCCTCCCTTCCTTCCTTCCTTCTTTCCTTTCTTCCTTCGAGACAGGGTCTCATTCTATTGCCCAGGCTAGAGTGCACTGGCATGATCACAGCTCACCGAAGTCTTGACCTCCTGGGCTCAAGCAATCCTTCCACTTCACCTTCCCAAGTAGCTGGGACCATAGGCATGCATCACCACACTCAGCTAATTTTTGTATCTTTTGTAGAGAAGGGGTTTTGCCACATTGCCAGGCTTGTCTCTAACTCCTGGGCTCAAGCAATCAGCCTGCCTCAGCCTCCCAAAGTGCTGGGATTACAGGCGTGAGTCACAAAGCCCAGCAAAAGCCATTTGCAAACAGTAACCTGTTAAGGCTTGGTTCTGATGAGCTAATATCCTGAAGATCAGTATATTTGGGGTAAATCCAGGAGAAGGGGAGTGGAAAGGAGCTGGTACGATTGAGTAGCTGCTTGGTGTTGGCAAGTTTGAATGAATTACCTCCTGGAATTTTGACAGCCTCCCTGAGGGATATTATCATTTCCCTTGTATACATGGGGAACCAAGACTCAGATGTTTAGTGACTTGCTCAAGTTCATACAGCTACACAGAGGTGGGGGTGGGGAAGAACTTGTCCTCCCTGCCTCCAATCCCACCACTGTTCTCTACCTTGGACGCAAAGGCAGGAGCCCGGGAACACAGTCGAGAGGATCCTAGGCAAGCCACCTTCTCTCTTGAGACCACAGCTTCCCTGTTAGCAAAATGGGTGGCTTGGATGTATATGACCTCCAAGCTCCCTCCCATCCTCCTGCTGGAAGAATTTGTGCTATCTACTCTTACTCAGAATTCATCTGGCTGCGTCCCCACTCTGCTTCCTAATTTGGTGCTGAGGTTCTGGTTGCAGACATATCAATTTCACCCTGTCATGTCAGTAACACCAGCAGAACTGCTGGACGCAGTCATTCCCCCAACAGCAGATGAAACGGTGTAGCGGTGACCAGAATAAACTCAGCACCTGGGCCAGACGGAACATTATCCCATACCCAGAGATGAGGCTTTCAGCGTCTGCAGGTACAAAATACTACTTGCATCAACTCAAAGTCACATGAAATCCAGTGTCACCTGGAGCCCAGTCTTGGAGAGGTAGGCAGAGGGGCTACATTTCTCAGACAGGCTCACATGTACCTCCTGAGATCATACACCAGCCAGGCATGGTGGTGCTTGTCTGTAGTCCCAGCTACTTGGGAGGCTGAGGCAGGAGAATCACTTGAACTTAGGAGGTGGAGGTTGCAGTGAGCCGAGATCGTGCCACCGCACTCCAGACTGGGTGAACAGAGTGAGACTCTGTCTCAAAAAAGAGAAAAAAAAAAAGATCATACATCAGCTAGAATTAGGCAGGATTTCTGACTGCCTTCAGATCCCGCTCTGCCACTTCCTAGTGTATGACCGTTGACAAGTTTTTTAATTTCCTTAGGCCTCAGTTTCCTTGCCTCTAAAATGAAGCCAGTGGCAGTAGTTGTCTTGTGGGGTTGTGGTGAGAATTAAATGAGATAATACATGAAAAGCTGTCAGAACAGTGCCTGGCACATGGTAAGAACTCGCTGCATGCAAGTCATCCCAAAAAAGTGAAATACATCACATCTATCTGTTTTACATATTGTTGGACACCCAGTACCAGGAATGGTGCTTAACAGTGGTAAATATGAATATTTCTGTAACGATAAATCAGGGAGGTTCTAGTATATGTGCTGCCAAAGTGAGCACTAAATCAGCAAGGTTCTAGGGTGGTAGTTTTCTTTTTTTCTTTTTGAGACGGAGTCTTGCCCTGTTGCTCAGGCTGGAGTGCAATGGCGCAATCTCAGTTCATTACAACCTCCACCTTCCGGGTTCAAATGATTCTCCTGCTTCAGCCTCCAGAGTAGCTGGGATTACAGGTGACTGCCACCACACCCAGCTAATTTTGTATTTTTAGTAGAGACAGGGTTTCACCATGTTGGCCAGGCTGGTCTCGAACTCCTAACCTTGTGATCCATCTGCCTCGGCCTCCCAAAGTGCTGGGATTACAGGTGTGAGCCATTCTGCCTGGCCAGTGGTAGTTTTCAACCTGTGTTCCAAGGGACACTAGGTGCCACTGGATGGTGGGATGGAGGGAGTGAGGAGAAACACTAGAGAAAGCATCAATCTGTTCCTTTCTCCTGCCCAGAGCCTTGCTGATTTATATGCTTTTTGTGTTTATTTACATGCTTTACATGCCACGGAACCACGGCAGCCAGTCTTCTAGCCTTCTGCTTACATGAAAGAGAGCAATCTGGCTTCTCTGATCTTGTCCAGCCATCAGCACCTCTAGTGCTCAGAGTAGCAGGTTGGGGACACTATTTTAGATAGAATGGCAGAGAGAAGGCCTCTTCTGAGGAGATGACATTTGAGTAGAGACCTGAGGAGAGTCAGAGGCAGAGTTCCAGGTAACGAACTCAGCAGGTGCAAAGGCCCTGGATCAGGAAGGTGCTTGTTGTGTGTGGGCAGTAGAGAAGTTCCTTTTTAAAGTTTCCTTTCTTGTTAAAGAATAAATCATAAGTGTGCTAATAACTTTGTTAAGCCCTATCCTATGTGGCTGTTATATATGCCATGCTTACAGGCGCATAGTACACTCTATGTCCTTGTAATTTAACCAAGATATCTGTGCTGGATGTGCTCACAGGCAGGTCCCAGCTCGCCATTGCATTTACCAGTTTAGAAAAATTTTAAGTTATTAGCCAATCAGGTTTTAGTTTAGATTGTGGGTTCTGTCTCCAGCCAATGGAAATTAGACACAGCAGTATGGATGACCCCAAATGTGTAAGGGATAAATTTTTGTGTTTTCCTTTGTTCATTGTACTCTTGTGGCACAATAGCTAGCAAGGGTACGCTTCCTGAGTCCAGGAAGTAAAAATTGCCTTGCTGAAAGATCCTTTGTCTCATTGCTAATTTTTCTTTGTGGCACCGAGCATCTATTTCCGAAAGTGTGTGTTGGGAACAGCAAAACTGAGACTTCAGTCAGACAATGTTGTACATTGTTTGGGACTGTGCCTGAGACACATTGGCTGTGACTATCATTGGTGTCATTTTATCTTCATGATGAGAAGGACAGTACTATTAGATTCGCATTTTGTTTTATTTTGAGACAGGGTCTCACTCTGTCGCCTAGGCTGGAGTGCAATGGGGCAATCTCTGGCTCACCCAGGCCTTGACCTCCTGGGCTTAAGGAGAGCTCAAGTGATCCTCTGGCCTCAGGTTTCTGAGTAGCTGCAGCTAAAGGCATGGGCCAGCATGCCTGGTTAATTTTTGTATTTTTGTAGAGACAGGGTTTCCCCATGTTGCCGGGCATTTATGTGACTTTAAAAGTCATATTTATTGAGGTAGAATTTCACTGTAATAAAATTCATCTTTGTTTAGTGTACAGGTGGAGAGGATTTTGGTTTTTTTTGATCACTCCATCACCCAGGCTGGAGTGTAGCAGTGCGATGATGACTCTGCAGCCTCCGCTTCCTGGGATCAGGCGATCCTCCCACTACAACCTCCCACGTAGGTGGGACTACCGGTGTGCATCACCACACTTAGATAATTTTGTATTACTAGTAGAGACAGGGTTTTGCTTTTGCTCAGGCTGGTCTTGAACTCCTGACCTCAAGTGATCCACCAAACTCGGCTCCCCAAAGTGCTGGGATTACAGCGTGAGCCACTGTGTCTGGCCCCACATTTTATTTCTTTACCGATTGAAGGACATCTGCCTGTCTCCATTTGGAGATTATTATAAAGCTGCCACAAACATGTGTGCGCATGCCTTTGTGCGGACATGTGTTTTCATTTCTCTTGGGTAAATACCTAGAAATAACACTGCTGGGTCATTGTTTTTTTGAGACAAGCTCTTTTTTTCTTGCCTAGGCTGGAGTGCAGTGGCATCATCATAGCTCATTACAGCCTTGATCTCCTGGGCTCCCGTGATCCTCTTGCCTCAAATTTCCAAGTAGCTGGGGCAACAGGTGTACACCACCACGCCCAGCTAATTTTGTTAATTTTTTGTAGATACGAGGTCTCACCATGTTGTCCAGGCTGGTCTTGAACTCCTGGGCTCAAGCATTTCTCCGGCCTTGGTCTCCCAAATTGCTAGGATTACAGGTGTGAGCCATCACACCCAGCCATTTGTTTAACTTGATAAGAAACCACTGAATTGTTTTCCAAAGTGGCTGTACCATTTTTCATTCTCCATAAACAATGTACGGAAACTCTAATTGCTCCACATCCTCACCTGCACTCAGCATGTCAGGTTTATTTAGTTATTTATTTATGGTTTAGCCATCCTAGTATATGTGTGTGGTATCTCATTGTCGTCTTATTTTCATTTCCTTAATGACTAATTCAGGTTTAGCATCTTTTCAAATACTCATTCTCTGGTCTTTTTTTGTTTTTTTGAGATGGAGTCTTGCCCTGTCACCCAGGCTGGAGTGCAGTGGCATAATTTCAGCTCACTACAACCTCTGCCTTCTGGGTTCAAGTGATTTGCCTGTCTCAGCCTCTTGAGTAGCTGGGACTACAGGCATATGCCACCACACTGGGCTAATTTTTGTATCTTTAGTAGAGGCGGGGTTTCACCATGTTGGCTAGGATGGTCTCGATCTCTTGACATTGTGATCCGCCCGCCTCGGCCTCCCAAAGTGCTGGGATTACAGGCGTGAGCCACCGTGCCAGGCCGGGTCAATCATTTTTTAAATATTAATTGTCTAATTGTTCCAGCAGCCTTTGTTGAAAGATCTGCTTCATAGATAGCAAGACAGAAAGATGCAAGACTTCGTCCCCTGCTCTGTGTCAAATAGAATATCTAGTGCAGTGTGAGTGTTGGCAGAGAGGGGTCCAGACTGGAGGAGTCCTCATTGGAGAAGTGGGGCTCCAAATGGCCTACCAAGGTGGCCCTCATGGTAGCTGACAGCAAGCACTTCTGATGAAACCACCAGCCCGAAAACAGCGCGCAGGTCAGCCAGGGAGGTGCCTGGTGGGGTGTTTCTCTTGGTGTTCTCAGAGATTTGTACTCCTCTTGCGTAAGCTGCAGATTAGGAAAGCATTAGGTAACGACAGGGTGGCCGGAGCGTATTACACACCAGCCTGGCTTGGGGCCACGGAATGTGGCCTGCGGGGCTGGCCTTGCCTAGCAAGTCAAATATAGCTTGATCCAGGACAGAGATGGCTTCTTCTCTCCCTGCTGCAGCCAGAGTGAGATTCCGCAGGTGGCTGGTGCCAGGAAAACAGGGCCTCCGGAGCCTCCTTGGTGTCTCACAGCTTCCGGAGGTAGAAGTGGGGAGGGACGCCGGGAGTCCTTGGGTGCCACATAATTCTTTCCACTTTAAGGAGGCAGACTACAGAGACTTTGCCCAGGGGAAAGTTAGCAACAAATAACAGTTCACACTAACTTCCTGCCTCCAGTTGCCATGTGGCCAGACCTCCACTAAGGACCAGTTAGATGTTGACCTCCACCACCCCAAACCAGGGACCAAGGAGGCTGCTCCTTTCATGCAGTACTATCATGGCTCAGATATTTGTCCAGCATCTACTTATTTTATTTTATTTTATTTTTGAGACAGAGTTTCCCTCTTGTTTCCCAGGCTGGAATGTAGTGATGCAATCTTGGCTCACCGCAACCTCCACCTCCTGGGTTCAAGTGATTCTCCTGTCTCAGCCTCCTGAGTAGCTGGGATTACAGGCACCCACCACCACGCCTGGCTAGTTTTGTATTTTTCACTAGAGATGGGGTTTCTCCATGCTGGCCAGGCTGATCTCAAACTCCTGACCTCAGGTGATCTGCCTGCCTTAGCCTCCCAAAGTGCTGGGATTACTTTGGGAGCCAAAGGAATTACTTTGTGAGCCACCCCGCCTGGTCTTATTTTATTTTTTTTGAGACACAGTCCCACTCTGTCACCCATGCTGGAGTGCAGTGGCATGATCTCTGCTCACGACAACCTCTGCCACCCTGGTTCAAGTGATTCTCATGCCTCGGACTCCTGAGTGGTTGGGACCAGAGGCGTGTGCCACGATGCCTGGCTAATTCTTTCATATTTTTAGTAGAGATGGGGTTTTGCCATGTTGTTGTTGTTCACCATGAGACTAGGCTGGTCTCAAACTCCTGACCTCAAGTGATCCACCAGCCTCAGCCTCCCAAAGTGCTGGGATTAAAGGTGTGAGCCCCCGCTTCCGGCCAAGCAGCTACTAAAGAGCTCACACATTTTCTCATTCGCAGGACTTAGGCTTAATCCCTGCTTTCTACATGCCTGCACTCAGTGGAAGATGTGAATTCAATAAGTATTGGAGGTAGAAAGAATCTGACCTTCACTGAGGGCCTCTGCCGTGTCAGACACTGGCCGCAGTCTTCAGATATTTGTCAGATTTATTCTCACAGCAACTCTGTGAGAGTGGAATGGGCATCCTCATTCCTCGTGTGGAAATTGGAACTCAGAGAGGTTAAGTAACTTGCCCATAGTTGCACAGCTAGTAAGTGTTGCAGCCAAGATGTGAACTCAAGACTGTCAGTCTCCAGAGCCTGTGAAATTTTACTAACCACATTGTGATACAATGTGCCAAGAGCTCTGCTGGGGGCTGTGGGAGGCTGTGCTGGGGGCGGCAACAGAGGGGGATGAGGGACAGTGTCTAACTGCAGGCCCTTGCTGTCTGATGAAGGGCAAACAGAAGCAGCCATGACACTGAGATCATGGGAACAGCCTGAGCAGAAGCTTGCTGGTGGGAATGGTAATAACAGTAGCCTGGCTATTGCCGTGCACGCAGCCTTGTTGTGCTTTGCGTACATTAACTCATTTAACCCTTCGATAGCCCTAGGGTGTACTTTTGTTGTTGTTGTTGTAGTTGTTGAGACGGCGTCTCGCTCTGTGGCCCAGGCTGGAGTGCAGTGGTGTGATCTCGACTCACTGTAACCTCCACTTCCCGGATTCAGGAGATTCTCCTGCCTTAGCCTCCCAAGTAGCTGGGATTACAGGTGCCTACCACCACACCTGGCTATTTTTTTTTTTTTTTTTTTTTTGTATTTTTAGTAGAGAGAGGGTTTCACCATGTTGGCCAGGCTGGTCTCAAACTTCTGACCTCAGGTAATCCACCCACCTCGGCCTTCCAAAGTGCCGAGATTACAGGAATGGGCCACTTCGCCCGGCCAGATGTAGATACTTTTATGATCTTTATTCTACTGAGGCCTAGAAATGGAGGCCCAGAGAGGTTAAATAACTTGCCCATGGTCATCGAGCTGGTAAGTGTTAGAGCCAGGTGTTACACTCAGGCTCTGGAGGAGGAAGCAGAGTTAGCAGGAGCTTCGTGTTTGTGGGGGCAGCACAGTGGACTGTCAGATTAAAAAGTAGGTTGGGGCCAGGCACAGTGGCTCACGCCTATAATCCCAACACTCTGGGACGCCGAAGTGGGTGGGTCACCTGACAGGAGTTCAAGACCAGCCTGACCAACATGGTGAAACCCCATCTCTACTAAAAATACCAATTAGTCGGGCATGGTGGCAGGTGCCTGTAATCCCAGGTACTTGAAAAGCTGAGGCAGGAGAATCGCTGGAATCCAGGAGGTGGAGGTTGCGGTGAGCCAAGATGGCGCCAGTGCAGTCCAGCCTGGACGACAGAGTGAAACTCCATCTGAAAAGAAACGGTAGGCTGGGGAGGGCTGAAAGAGAGTTTGCATGTCAGGCTGAGGGGTCAGGCCTGGCCCTTGTCCTGTGGCCTTTGTGAGCACCGGGAGGTTTTGGAGTAAGGGCGTGATGTTAGCAGACCTGTGAGGCCTGTGTTTATGCAGATGATTCTGGTAGGGCTGGGGACGCAGGCGGAGAGGCAAGATTGTAGCCGAGGGAAGGGATGGAAGGCCGATGTCCTGACCCCAGAGGGCACTGGTGGTGGCAGCCTGCACCAGGGCTGGGCAGTGGGAGAGAAGACTTAGTCCCAGGCTCTGGCCTGGCATGCAGTGGGTGCTGTCGGTGCTCCAAATCACAAAGAAGGGCAGTTCCGCATTAAAGGCTGCGGTGTGGGGGGGGGGTCCACTGCAAATGGTGCTGGAATCCTGAAGATCAGAACTCTTTGGTCTGGGCCTGGCTGAAGGCAGCTCCAGGGCAGAGGACAAAGCTGGGCCCTGCCGGGGGGTCAGGGCAGAAGGAGGAAGCCAAGCAAGAGGCCTGTGTTGAAGAGGGAAGAGCTTGGCCAGAGGCTGGGAGGCTGAATCTGCAAGGGGCTCATGCGTGTGAGGTCTTCTCTGGGATTTTTCTGGGAAAGGATGATAGCAGGGATGCTACTGCTCCCCTGGATTGAAAAGGACATTTGGCAAAAAAGTTAAGGCCTGCTGTTTCCAGAAGAGAGGACATACCTCCCTGGAGCACAGCCTGCTTTAGATAGCTTCAAACGCCACTCCGGCCTCTCAGGTGTCTATCTTCAGCCCAAATCTTATTCCCCAACGTCAGGCCTGTAAATCCAATACTACCTGGGTGCGTATCATCTCCACCTGGATGACAGCTATCTCAGCTCAGACTCAAAGAACCAAAGCTGAAAGCATCCTCATCAAACTGAACGCTTCTCGGGTTACCAGCTGTCCTAGCTTGATGAGACACAGCCATTAGCCCAGTTGATTGCTCAACAC
Source organism: Cebus imitator (assembly GCF_001604975.1). Taxonomy (NCBI): domain Eukaryota; kingdom Metazoa; phylum Chordata; class Mammalia; order Primates; family Cebidae; genus Cebus; species Cebus imitator. The sequence continues at coordinate 11,452,606 of NW_016107383.1, forward strand.
AAAAACCTGGGAGTAATTTTACATTCTTTTCCCATTATTTCTCACTTGCAGCATTCATTAAGCCCTGTTTCTCCTAGTTACCTCTGATGTTGACCATTCAACAAATATTTATTGGTCCCTCAACAAATATTTGTGAGACCCCACCATGTGCTAGATACTGAGCATGTAGCAGTGAATAAAACCAGCAAAGATCCCTGTCCTAGGCTGCTGATACTCTAGTGGCATGATGGAAGCCACTGATCTGTTCAATGAAACTTTGTCATGGTAAGCCACTGGGAATTAGAGGCTGTTTGTTACTGCAGCATAACCTAGCCCATTCTGACTAATACACCAGTAAGCAGTGCACCACAGCAGTGTGGAAAGAGCTGAAAAACGAATGCATAGTGTTCTGTGGGAACAAAAATGAGAGGCGAGAGAACAGAGATGAATCCCATAGGAGAGGTCTCTAAATGGTTTCTGCTTTTCATCTGCATCCCCCACACCTTTCCCTGGCTCAGGCTTTCCTTAAGTCTTGCCTGGGCTTTATCAATATTCTTGTCATTGCACTTCTCCTTATGAGCTATTCTCTACCTTCTAAAATGCAAATCTGATTGTGTTGCTCCCTTGCTAGATCTGATAATGATACCCCGTTGCCCATAAGAAGAAAGTTAGGCTCTTTAGCTTGGCGTACTGTGTTCCTCATGATGTGATCTCTGTAAACTTCCCAAATACTGGGCCTAACTTTGATAACTCGGGATACCTTGACCATCTGTTCGTTCTTTTCTCCATGCCTTTGTACGCCCTGTTCCCTCTACATCGAATATATTCTCCTTTTCCTCCTGGAAAATTCCTACTTGTGCGCCAAGTCTCTGATCAAACGTCCTCTCCATCTTGAAGCCTTCCCTGATATCTCCAGGCAGAGTTCAGGCCCTCCTCCTCCATGTGCCTGAAGATTCCTGCTCATCTTTATTTCCCAATGCTTTGCACACTGAAATTGCTGCTAGCCTGAGAGTACTTGGAGAGCAGGGACTGGACTCTGTGGCTGACACCTAGAGTGGGAGTATCTGATATGTAATAGGTGTTTCGATCATGTTTGTTGAATGAATGAATGAGTGATTCAATGACAAAGAACGCTATATTCTAGCCACTGAGCAGGATTAGGGCTGGGGAGGGGAGATATTCCACACTCAGCTGGTGGGGTGACCGTGGGTGAAGTTAATACAGAGATGGAGGCAGACGTGGTGAGAAGCCATGGCGTATTAGAGAAAGAACACTGCACTCAGATTCTCAAGTTATGGCTCTTTCTCTTCCCAGCTGCATAAGTAACTTTCCTTGGTCCTTTTATTTTTCTTTCTTTCTTTTTTTTTTTTTTAAAGCCTACAGCACCTGGTATTCCCAAGTGGTCTCCCATCTAAGTACTAACCAGGCCCGACCCTACTTAGCTTCTGAGATCAGAAGAGATTGGCGCGTTCAGGGTGGTATGGCTGCAGACTCCTTGGTCTTTTTAAAAAAAATTCTGGTAAAAAATATGCAAGATGTAAAATTTGCCATCTTAACCTTTTTTTTTTTTTTTTTTTTTTTTTTTTTTTTTGAGATGGAGTCACTGCAACCTCTGCCTCCTGGGTTCAAGCGATTCTCCTGCCTCATTCTTCCAAGTTGCTGCCGTTACAGCTGACTGCCACTATGCCAGGCTAATTTTTGTATTTTTAGTAGAGACGGGGAGAACCAGCCTCAATGACCTGGGCTGTAGCGAGTCTTCCGTCTCAGCCTCCCGAGTAGTGGGGACGACAGGCATATGCCACCATGCCGTGCTGATTAATTTTCTTTTTTTAGAGATGGGGTCTCACTCTCTTGCCCAGGCTGGTCTCAAGTCTCCTGCCTCAGCCTCTCAAAGTGCTGGGATTACAGGTCTGAGCCACTGCACCCAGCCTGTTACTAACAATTTGGAGAATGCTCTGCAGTACTTCATTTAGGAAAAAAAAACACTAAAATCTGATTTTTTTTTTTGAGACAAGAGTCCCGCTCTGTCGCCCAGGCTGGAGTGCAATGGTGTCGTCTTGGCTCACTGCAACCTCCAACTCCCGGGTTTCAGCAATTCTCTTGCCTCAGCCTCCTGAGTAGCTGGGATTACAGGCGACCACCACAGTGCCTGGCTAATTTTTTTGTATTTTTAGTAGAGTTGGGGTTTCTCCATGTTGACCAGGCTGGTCTCAAACTCCTGACCTCAGGTGATCTGTTGCCTCAGCCTCCCAAAGTGCTGGATTACAGGCGTGAACCACCACGCCCTGGCCCAAAATCTGACTTTTTAGAACAGATTTTCATTTATAAAAATTTCAAAGACAGCACAGAGGGTTCCCATGTATTCTGCAGCTAGTTTCTCTCATTATTAACATCTTAGGTTAGGATGGCACATTTGCTCCAATTGATGAATTAATACTGATGCACTATCATTAACTAAAGTCCATAGCTTATTTAGATTTTCTTAGCTTTTATCTGTGGTCCTCTTTCTGTTCCAGATTCCATCTAGACTCCCATATTACATTTAGTCACCGTGCCCCTTAGGGTCCTCTGGGCTGTGACAGTTTCTCAGACTTTTTTGTCTTGAGTGACCTTGGCAATTTGGAAGAATGCTTTGCTGAAATATTCTCTATAATGTCTCTCAAGTGGGATTTGTCTGATGTCGTTCTCTTGATTAGACTGGAGTCAGGGGTTTTTCAGTATGGGGGGAGAAGTCCCAGAGGTCAAGAGCTGCACCTATTTTTCAGATGTAAATGCAGCTTATTAGTTTAGATGAAAATGTGCTGTGTTTGACGTAGTATGCTTGCGAAATTGCCATGCTGATAAGGGATAAGAGGACTTAATGCCCAAATGGAAAACAAAATGAAGCAAAATTACACACATCCCCCACTTACCCCAAGTCCCAAATGTTTTCCACCCCCGACTTCATTTTCCCACCCACAAAGCAACAGTACTGCAATTTCTGGATATTGGTAGCTCTTTCTAAACGGAATTGAACTGACTTAGAACTAGGAAGCAGTTGCATGTTCAACCCTATCTGCTTCTGTGCTTTTATCCCAAACAAATACATATATATATTTTTTGACAGAGTTTCACTTTTATTGCCTAGGATGGAGCGCAATGGCGCGATCTCGGCTCACAGCAACCTCCACCTCCCAGGTTCAAGTGATTCTCCTGCCTCAGCCTCCAGAGTAGCTGGGATTACAGGTGCTCGCCACCACACCCAGCTAATTTTTTGTATTTTTAGTAGAGACGGGGTTTCACCATGTTGGCCAGGCTGGTCTTAAACTCCTGACCTCATGATCCACCTGCCTTGGCCTCCCAAAGTGCTGGGACTACAGGCGTGAGCCACTACGCCAGGCCCAAACCAATCTTTTTAGAATCAGAAGGGAGGGAACTGATTCTGTTCTCAAGGATCTACCCAACTAGTGAGCCCCTTCCTCTGTCACTTTTTCCCTCATACATTTAGTCCCTGCTGTGTTCTAAGAGCCATCCTTGAGCTGAAAAGTTGATTGAAACAGGGCTCTTGCCTGGGGTTTAGAAGGAGAGACACCCGATGTCTGAGCACAGCCTCACGTCATAGGCATTGGAGAGGTGGATATGTACTTGGGATTGTATGGCCCAATGGAGGGAAGGTTCTTCTTTTGGGTCTGCATGAAGCTCGCCAGTCAAATGGAATTGGGCAGGAAAGGATGCCAGTCAAACGAGCAGATTAATGAGCAGGGTAGGTCCCACCCGATGGGGGACAGTAGAAGCAGGATTTAACTTGGTCCATCCTGTCTCAGATACCCCTGACCTTTGGGTGAATGAGAGGTGACTATTCTCTTCCAAGGTCTGCCTGTGTGATGGCAACTGGTTCACTTTGTACCCAGACTCGTGTGAGGGAAGGAAGCCAGCTTATCCAGAGGCTGTGCTGCGGTGTACCAAGCCCTAATCCTTAAATCGCTGGCTCTCTTCCGCATAGCACATGTCAAACCCATTCCCAGGAGTGGGCGGGACACCACTTTGCAAAGTGCTCTGAATCTTGAGCCAGAGGTTTGGGTTTGATTGAATATTAATGAAAATTGCCTCTGTTGGGGCATAAACAAAACTCCTGCTGCAGGACTTTATGTGCATCGCCTCATCTGGCCTTCCAAAGAGTATACGATCATCATGGCACTAATAAGAGTTACTATTCATTTATTTATTATTATTATCTGAGACGGAGTTTCACTCTTGTTACCCAGGCTAGAATGCAATGATGTAATCTTGGCTCACTGCAGCCTCTGCCTCCTGGGTTCCAGCGATTCTCCTGTCTCAGCCTCCACCACACCCTGCTAATTTTTGTATTTTTAGTAGAAATGGAGTTTCGTCATCTTGCCCAGGCTAGTCTCAAATTCCTGACCTCAAGTGATCCACCTACCTCAGCCTCCCAAAAGTNAGGTTTCACAATGTTAGCCAGGCTGGTCTTGAACTGCTGACCTCAGGTGATCTGCCTGCCTCAGCCTCCCAAAGTGCTGGGATTACAGGTGTGAGCCACTGCACCCCCTCCTTGTTGTTATTATTTTTGAGACAGAGTCTTGCTCTTTCGGACAGGATGGAGTGCAGTGGTGTGATCTCAGCCTACTGTAACCTCCACCTCCCAGGTTCAAGTGCTTCTCATGCCTCAGCCTCCCGAGTAGCTGGGATTACAGGTGCATGCCACCATGCCCAGCTAATTTTTGTATTTTTAGTAGAGATGGGGTTTGCCATGCTGGCCAGGCTGATCTCAAACTCCTGACCTCAGGTGATCTACCCACCTCAGCCTCCCAAAGTACTGGGATTACAGGCATAAGCCACCACGCCTGACCAGAGTTACTAGTTATTGAGCATTTATTATGTGCCAGGGTTGTTTAAAGAGCCTGACATGGATTACCTCACTTAATTTCACAATAGCCCTGGAAGTGCAAAAATCTTAAGCACAGAGGCTCATCGGTTTTTACTTGTGTGTCCCCAGGCACACACCACCTGGATTAAGCTATAGACCTTTTCCCCAAGCCTTCCTCTTAGGCTCTCCCGGTCATTACCACCGCCCTCCCCTCAAGAAGGTAACCACTATTTTGACTTCCAGCATTGCTGATGAGTTTGGCTCACTTTCAAAATTAATAACTTATTTTAAAAATTAAGGTGAAATTCACATTATTTACAAAATTAACCATTTTAAAGAAAATAATCCAGTGACATTTAACACATTCACAATATTGTGCAACCACCATCTGTATCTCTAAAACATTTTTATCACCCTAAAAGGAAGCCCCATTCCTGTTAAATAGTTGGCCTGTTTTTCATTTTTTTTTTTTTCTGCAGCAAAGTCTTGCTCTTGTACCCCAGGCTGGAGTACAATGGTGCGATCTCCACTCACCGCAACCTCTACCTCCTGGGTTCAAGCTATTCTCCTGCCTTAGACTCCCGAGTAGCTGGGATTACAGGCGCCCACCACTACACCTGGCTAATTTTTGTATTTTTAGTAGAGACAATTTTCACCATGTTGGCCAGGCTGGTCTTGAACTCCTGACCTCAGGTGATCTGCCTGCCTTGGCCTCGCGATGTGCTGGGATTACAGGCATGAGCCACCTTGCTTGGCTCAGTTGGCCTGTTTTTGAACATCACATAAATGAATCATGCAGGGTGTGCCTTTTTTGGGTCCAACTTCTTTTTCTCAACATATGTCTGTGAGAGTAACGCATGTTGTGTGTGTGGTGGGTACAGATATCCTCATTTTATAGATGAGTAAACCAGGGCACAGAGCGGTTAAGTAACCGTCCCATGTTCACTCAGCTGGGAAGGGGTGGAGCTAGGATCCCTGGTGGGGTGGCCCTGGAGCCTTGTTCCAGAAGAGAGTGCCATATTGCAGAGGAGGAAACAAGCTCAGAGAAGGTAGCAAGCTGAGGGGAGCCAGGAAGGACTTCAATGCAGATTCTTCTGACTGCAAGACCAAGCTGTTGACTGCTAGCCTGTTTTCCCCTTGACTAGCCGTGTGTTTTAGAGCCTGTTTCTGGGCCTCAGTTTCCCAGTCTCAGTAAAGCCTCCTGAATTTTCCTTGCTGGGGTGGTGGAAGGCTTGGTTGAGCGCCTGTGTGAACCTCACGGTGCCATATTCACAGTCATGAGCATGTAATTGATTCTGTGATGTGGTTCACGCAGGGGTGGGGTGGGACCCTGAAGAAAGCTGGCACCATGTCAAGCGGCCAATGGGAGCCCAGCCCTTCCTGTTCTCTCTGAGTATTTGCAGCTCTTTAATATTTCCTGTGCTCAGCCCCATCCAGAGTTCACCATGTCAAACACCTCAAATCCAGGGTCTCTGTGTTTGAGGAAGTTTGCATTCTAAGATATTCCTTCCCAGCCTGGTACCCTAGAATATCATCCTTCCATAGGCCGCCTCTGTCCTCATTCATGAAATTTGTCAACTGTTGGTCCAGCAGTCTGATTAGGAGGAAAAGAAGAAAGTCATGTGAGGCTGGGTGAGGTGGCTTATGCCTGTAATCCAAGCACTTTGGGAGGCCAAGGCGGGCAGATCACTTGAGGTCAGGAGTTCGAGACCACCCTGTCCAACATGGTGAAATCCTGTCTCTACTAAAAATACAAAAATTAGTCGAGTGTGGTGATTGATACCTGTAATCCCAGCTACTCGGGGGGCTGAGGCAGGAGAATCGCTTGAACCTGGTGGGTGGAGGTTGTAGTGAGCTGAGATTGCACCATTGCACTCTAGCCTGGGTGACAGAGCAAGACTCCAGTGTCAAAAAAAAAATAAAGAAAAAAAAGTCAAGTGACCAGAGATGAGAGAAGTGTGCTTTCCAACGGGCTGGTGCTTTGTGGAAATATGTCTCTGTTACTTATCGAGTGCCAGAAAGCTAGCATTTGTCATCTATGAAGCTGGCCTTCTAGTTTGAATCCTATGAATGAATGTGAAGTCATATCATGGGTTGTAATAGGACTCTACGGGGCTTCCTGCGAAAGCCCCAAGGGTCCATCCCAATCCTGTGGCCGCTCTGCATGTGCACCAGGAAAATGAACTTGAGGTGCGGCAGCCTCAGCATTTGACTCTATTATTCCCTCAGGCACGAAGTCTTCCACTCTAGCCTTGTTTAAGTCTCAACACTTCCCTTTCCAAATGATTTCTAAGGGGAGACATAAACAGAATGTTCCAGAATGCTCTGCTGGCCAGGGGTGATTTGCCAGAGCAGTTTCCTGGATTACAGCCTCTTCCCCCATCAGCAAATCATGTGAAACAAACTACTGTCAGCTGTAAACCCTGAATGTGGGAAAAAGAGCTGACACACAGGACCCACTTTCGTAAAGCTGACATTTCTCATGAATAGCGAATTCCTGAGTGTGGGCAGTAGACCAAGTCCAGGAATTCTCATTAGCTGGTGATAATCAGGCATGACTTGGACTGTGGAAGGCAGCTGGGAGGAGAGGTCATAGGTGTGGGCAGGGGTGACCCACAGCTCATAGCTGGGCACGATCAGCCTGGGTTGTTGCTGAAATACTAACATGCCCTTTATGGGTTAGTAACTCCCTTCACTCCCTTCACCTCCCCAACTGCCTTGGTCCACTGGGACCTTCACCTCCCCACGATCCAGCCGTGAAAGATTTAATACCCATATGACTAGGCCTTTCAGACATGGTCCAGCTGGGGTCTGACCCTGGTATGGACAGATCTGTGGCAAACTGGCAAGTAAATATATTAAATGCCTCTCCTGGCTGTGGGACGACAGTTCCTTCCTTGGGCCCCAGCCTCCTTCCTGCTTCTGAGACCACAGCCTCTGATCTCACCTCTTCAGAGCTGAAGGACATCGAGGACATGAGTTCAGCTGATTGTTTCCCATTCAGTGGCTTAGTCCCACCCTTTTCACATCCAGCCTCCCTGAAGTCAGCATTCCCTGGTGTTTTGTTTGTTTGGCTTTTTTTTTTTTTTTAAAAAAACAAAACCCTTATCTCTGTAGCATTTCCTTGCTTTCCTAAACAGAGTTAGTCACTTGCTTCTGTGTGTTCCCATAATATTACAAGCCACCATATCTCCATGATCCAATTTTATTTTATGAACACTGTGATTTTCTCTTACAGGCATATGAAGGATTGTGAATATTTCTTTACCTTTTTTTGCTTTAGCTTCTAGGAATCTCAGAGCCCAATTTGTAGCTTCCCTCAATTAAGTGATTGATGTGGGTTTTGTAAATTTACTTTGTCTCTGGCTTTATCTTAAGTTCAGCCTTTCTTTCCTCCATTTCTTTTTTTATATATATTTGTATTATATTTATCTCTGTGATTCATCTCAAATGCTAATATTAGTTTTGTATAGTCTTTTTTTTTTTTTTTTGGGATGGAGTCTCACTCTGTCACCAGGCTGGACTGCAGTGGCGCCATCTTGGCTCACTGCAACCTCCGTCTCCTGGGTTCAAGTGATTCCCCTGCCTCAAGTGATTCCCTAGCTGGGACTACAGGCACGCGCCACCATGCCCAGCTAGTTTTTTTGTATTTTTAGTAGAGATGGGATTTCACCATGTTGTCCAGGATGGTCTCAATCTCCTGACCCTGAGATCTGCCCACCTCGACCTCCCAAAGTGCTGGGATTACAGGTGTGAGCCATCGCACCTGGCCTTTGCATTGTCTTCTTTAATGAAGTATAATTTACAAAAATAAAATACATCCATTTTACATGTACAGTTTGATGTAAATACCCATGTAACTACCACCATAATGACACGGGATACATTTCTATCACTCCAGAGTTCCCTTGTATCATTTCCCAGTCAACTCACCATCCTACCCTGGTCTTGGGTGCCACTCATCTGTTTTCAGCTACTACATGTTAGATTTACCTGCTTCTACAGCTTCCTACAAATGGAAGCCTATATGTGTGGTCTTTGGAGCTGCATCCAAAGACATGGATGCATCTCAAAAGCAGCATGCCAAGACTGGCCCATCCTTTCTCAGATACCATTGACCTTTGGGTGAATGAGAGGCAACTATTCTCTTCCAAGGTCTGCCTGTGTGATAGCAACTGGTTTACTTTGTACCCAGACTCGTGTGAGGGAGGGAAGCCAGCTTATCCAGAGGCTGTGCTGTGCTGTACCAAAAGCATCATGCCAAGTGATGCTTTTGAGATGTACCTACATTTTTGTGTAGGCCAGCAAATGGTTCCTTAATATTTCTGAGTAGTATTCCCTTGTATGGAGTCATCACAATTTGCTTCTCCACTCATCTGCTGATGGACATATGATTTCCAGTTCTGTGCTGGTCTGAGTAAGTAAAATCAGGAGAGTGTAGCAGGTGTTGAATCAAGCAAGAAACATGTCTGCTAGCGTGAAATTCACTGGCAATGCCTTAGCCTGGTGTCTAGCACACAGGGATGCTTAAGAAATGCATGGTCGGGGTTTTTTGAACAGCTCCCTGGGTGGGGGAGACAGGGTTGGACCTTGCATCACAGAAATATGAATTTCAGCCCTAGCCCTGCCATTCCCAGTTTGAATAAGCCACTGAACTTTTCTAAACCTCAGTTCCCCCCAATTCTGTCAAAGAGGACTCATTCTAAATGAAAACAAATGTTAGTGAAAGCGCTTTGCAAAGGGTTAAGACAAATATTAGGCAAAGCTGCCATGACCATGGAATTTCAAAAGACTAGAATTTACCTTCAGATCTCAAATTCTCTGCTCTTCCTTACTGCTGCCCTCAATGGCTGAAGAGGACTCAGACATTTTAGGGAATTGAGATCACGTCCAGCTCCTGCCTGGACTTCACCCTCACCTCCTTCTGAGACTCCTGTGGCCCAATGCAGCGATTCTCCAACTCCCCTGTACCCCGCCCTGCCCGTAGCACACTTCTAGACTCTGGAACTCAGGGAAATACCATTTATCACACTGCTCTCCCTTGGCTACCTCCTAGCACCAGGGCTGTTCGCCTCTCTGCCCTTGCTCTCTTTCACTCACGAGTCTAGGTTCTCTGAGTTCATTTGGTGTTGGTGGCCCCCTGTGAAGGGTTTCACTAAACACCACTGTGGCCTGGGTGCTGGCTTCCATCCATGGACCCATGCAGCTCCTGGCTTCTGACTTCTTTCTGTTCCTCTCTGGCCTCATTTCCCCCCACCCCCTCATTCCTGTGGCTGTTTAATGTACCAAGATGTTCCCAGTCTTTGATGCTATCACCTGACTCCACTGGCTTTGGCTTTTTAATTGTACTTCTTTTCTTCCCCCTCGTTTGCAACACATTCATCCATGTGCATCGATGTGGCTTCATTCCCCATCACTTCTCTGCAGTAACTGACCTCCCAATGGCCAAGCCCCCTGACATGGCTAGGTCTTCTCTTCCTGATGCTTCTCATGGCTTCCATATTTTCCCTGAGACTCTTTGGGGCCCACAAAGTACCTCCCTTCTCTTCTCTTCCTCCAGCCATTTTTCATCTTCTTCAGCTGTCACTTCATCTTCCAGCTAACCCTTCAATGCTGGGCTCTGTTACCCAGGCTGGAATTCATTGGCACAATCATGGCTTACTGCAGCCTTGACTTCCTGGACTCAAGTGATTCTCCCACTTCAGCCTCCTGAGTAGCTGGGACCTCAGGCACATACCACCACACCTGGCTAATTTTTTATTTTATTTACTTATTTTTGAGATGGAGTTTCGCTCTTGTTGACCAGGCCGTGCAATGGCATGATCTCGGCTCACTGCAACCTCTGCCTCCTGGGTTCAAGAGATTCTCCTGCCTCAGCCTCCTGAGTAGCTGGAATTACAGGCATGTACCACCACGCCTGGCTAACTTTGTATTTTTTTTTTTTTTCCGAGACGGAGTTTCACTCATGTTACCCAGGCTGGAGTGCAATGGCGCGATCTCGGCTCACCGCAACCTCCGCCTCCTGGGTTCAGACAATTCTCCTGCCTCAGCCTCCTGAGTAGCTGGGATTACAGGCACGCACCACCATGCCCAGCTAATTTTTTGTATTTTTAGTAGAGACGGGGTTTCACCATGTTGACCAGGATGGTCTTGATCTCTTGACCTCGTGATCCACCCGCCTCGGCCTCCCAAAGTGCTGGGATTACAGGCTTGAGCCACCGTGCCCGGCCTTAACTTTGTATTTTTAGTAGAGATGAGATTTCTCCATGTTGATCAGGCTGGTCTCGAACTCCTGACCTCAGGTGATCCACCCGCCTCGGCCTCCCGAAGTGCTGGGATTACAGGCGTGAGGCACCATACTGGTGTAATTTTTTATTTTATGTAGAGATGGGGTTTCCCTGTGTTGCTCAGGCTGATCTAGAATTCCTGGGCTCAAGCGCTCCTCCTGCCTCAGCCTCCCAAGGTGCTGGGATTCCAGGCATGAGTCACTGCACCTGGTCATATTTCTGTCCTTGACACATAGTGCATCTGAACAGTTTCTTCTCCTTCTACTTGTTGATGTTGCCCAGATTGATATTTCCTGCCCAGATCTCTCTGTTCCCAGCCTGGAATCAAAGCCACAGAGGAGAAGTGATATGTCTGTGGTCATGCAACTGTTCAGAAGATGCATGCCGCTTGATTTGCTGTGGGAGGGAAGGTGCAGCAATGGGCTACTATTTACTGACAGCTTACTATGTGCCTGCAATGGACTGTCCCAGGCACTTCAGTGGTGTCTCGTTTAATCCTTTCTTATTTCATTAATCCTGTTTTAGAGGAGAGGAAACTGAGGCCTGGGAAGGTGGGATAAATTACCTTAGGTCACCCAGCTAGTAATTGGTACAACTGGCCTTTCATTGCAGGCCTCTGACATCAAAGTTCAGGCACTCTCTCTCTTTTTTTTTTTTTTTTTTTTTTTTGAGACAGTCTCACTTTGTCGTCCAGGTTAGAGTGCAGTGGTGAGATCTCGGCTCACTGCAACCTCCACCTCCAAGGTTCAAGCAGTTCTCCTGCCTCAGTCTCCCGATCCTCTGGGATTATAGAGGTGTACCATCACACCTGGCTAATTTTTGTATTTTTAGTAGAGATGGGGCTTCATCACGTTGACCAGGCTGGTCTCGAACTCCTGACGTCAGGTGATCCATCTGCCTCCTCCCTCCAAAGTGCCGGGATTATAGGCATGAGCCACCGTGCCCGGCCTAGTTACTTTCTTTTTCATTATGCTGTGTAGCTTTCTCTTTAAAAATCCAGATTCAAACGGAAAGCCTTTTAAATTCAATTAGTCCAAACCTGGTGACATTTTATGCTGTGTTTTGGGACAGGGCCCCAGTGGGAATACCTGCAGCATGGGCCCATAAGAGCAGCCGGCACGAACGCTGTCTCGAATTAGACTGGGTCAGCAGTTGCAGGCTTGGGTGTAAGCAGCCATAGAATGTCATGCAATGTCAACCCTGAAATACCTTGGGCTGACTCCAGGGAGATCCAGGGCCAGCAGCACACTGAGAAAGCCATGGTTCCTTCCTGGTGAGCTGGGACGTGCATTGGGCCGGAATGATCTAATTGGTTCTAACTGCAGGGGAAGGAAGGAGTTAATTCCTGGCTGGGCCTGTTTGCAGGAAGCCATATGCTTTAGTTATTAAAGTCTGCTCAACGTGGAAGGGAATAAATTGGCCCTTTCAGGAGCCTCGTTAAGTAGCAGAAATAGTTTTCTCTTGGTCAAGCGCAGGGTGGGGGCGGGGTTGGAGGACTGCCCTCGGGTTTGAGAGGTGGCTGGGGCCAGGTCCCCGGACCTCGTCTGCCACATTCTCCTGCTCACTCAGTAACACTCTTTCCTCTGTTAACACTGTGGCTTGCTTAAGAAAGACACTGTCCTGGACACTTGACATTCAAAGGGAGTTTGCCCTCAAATCTTCTTAGTTCCCTCAATTTACAGGCATGCCTCCTGGCTCTCTCCTGAGTCACTCTTCCGCTGAGAGTCTTGTGTTCACACGACTTCTGAACTGCTTTTTTGAATCACCCTCATTTTTTTCTGTCGCCTCTGGTAGCCACTGTCATAAACAAAGATTTTTGAGAAGCCACAACATACCAAATGAAAACCTAGCCCCTTGCCCCCAGAATAACTTCTGATGTTAAAGGTGACCATCTAAGATTGTTCAGTTTCATCTTGCAAAGAGTTTTCTGGATGAGATATAAGACTATTTTAAATCATAAAAAACAAGTGATAGCACAAACCACAAAATAAAATAAGAATACAGTCTACTTCTTTGAGATGAAAACTTATGCTCTTTGAAAGACATATTAAGAAAATGAGTTGATAAGGCCGGGCGCGGTGGCTCACGCCTATAATCCCAGCACTTTGGGAGGCCGAGGCGGGTGGATCACGAGGTCAAGAGATCGAGACCATCCTGGTCAACACAGTGAAACCCCGTCTCTACTAAAAATACAAAAATTAGCTGGGCACGATGGTGCGTGCCTGTAGTCCCAGCTACTTGGGAGGCTGAGGCAGGAGAATTGCCTGAACCTAGGAGGCGGAGGTTGCAGTGAGCCGAGATCGCGCCATTGCACTCCAGCCTGGGTAACAAGAGTGAAACTCTCTCTCAAAAAAAAAAAAAAAAAAAAAAAAAAAAAAAAAAAACAAAAAAAAAAAAAAAAAAAAAAAAAAAAGAAAATGAGTTGATAAGCTACAGCCTGGGAGAAAATATTTGCTAGACAATCCAATTAAAAATTGCTTAAAAGATTTTTAATAAATACTTTAACAAAGAATATATATGAAAGGCTAATGAGTACGTGGAAAGATGCTCAATGTCATTAGGCATCACAGAAATGTAAATTAAAACCACAATGAAATACCAATACCTACCTGCCAAAATTTCTAAAATGGAAGAGACGGGGTCAGGAAGAGACTAGGCCAGGCGTGGTAATCCCAGTGCTACGGTCATTCAGTTTCATCTTGCAAAGAGTTTTCTGGATGAGGTATACAACTTTTGCAGTGCTTTTGGAGGCTGAGGTGGGAGAATTGCCTGAGGTCAGAAGTTTGAGACCAGCCTGGGCAACGTAGTGAGACCCCATCTCTACAATAATAATAATAATAATAATAATAATAATACAGAGCCAAGTGCAGTGGCACGTGCCTGTAGTCCTAGCATGAGCCCCGGAATTCAAGGTTGTAGTGAGCCATGATCATGCCACTGCACTCCAGCTTGGGTGACAGAGCGAGACCCTGTCTCAATTAAAATAAAATGAAAAGACGGGCAGTGCCAACTGATGACGAGGATTTGGTGCAACTGGAACTCTCACACACGGTTGGTGAGAATACGAAATGGGAAGCTACCTTTAAAATGATGCTGAAAATGTTTATCATATTTAGAATTAGGCAAGTGGACTTTGTTGAGATGATCCCAGTTTGTTGGTAATGTCCAAAACTTTGTAGCCAGGGAGCAAATGCATGCCTTCTTCGTGCCATTAGACCTGAGATCAGAGTGTGGGCTTTGGCCAGCCAAGGTTGTAGAGCTCCTTCGTAGCCTCTTTGATCTGGTGCTTGTTGGCCTTGATGTCCATGATGAACACTGATGTGACCAGTATGTCCTTGCCATCGAGCTTCATGGACAACTTCATGGTAATAACGGCTAAGCTTATTCCTCCCAGGGACCTCTGCGTGTCCATCTCTACATTTATAAAATGGAGTGTGTTGGTTAGGGCAGGCCAACGACTGTAACAAATAGACCCGGAATGTATTATGGTTCAAGACGTGTGTCACTGGGTCACATAGCCGTCTAAAGTGGTTCTAAGTTGGAGGTGGCCATGCACCATGCAGTCATTTAGAGGTGCTGGCTTCCAGTGGCTTTACCATCTTAAATATGCCACTTCCAAGATTAACCTGGGGACTCATATTAGCCACCAGGCCAACCGATGTTAAAAGAATGCATGGAGGTCTTCATGGGCCAGGCCTGAGTATTACCATCATTCATATTACACTGAAGAGAACCCAGTTGCATGCCCACAACTCACTGCAGAGGAGGCTGGAAGATTTGGTCTAGCTGTGTGCCCAGGGTGAAGAGCAGAAAGTGGGTTCTGGTAAGCAGCAAGCAGATGAAGGTAAAAGGCGATGACTCATAACAGATCACAAGAAATGGCAAAGTGATAGGTATGAATCCAAATTATGACATTTCAATAATATCATTCTAGTCTCATAACCATTATTATTATTGTTAATATTCTAGAACAAAGAGTCCTAGATGCAAATGCTGGCATACAGTGGCTTACAGGGGCCAAGAATATAGCATAAGTAGGTAAATTTGGCCTGGGATGTAAAAATAGTGGGTCGTGGGGTCTGTAGCTGAACTGGAGAGAACATATCTTGCCTAACGGCCTGTCAGTTCCCCCAAGTTGTAAACCCTGTGTTGGATGAACAAAATGCATCTGTGGACCACCTGTTGTGACTTACAAAGAAGTATAGTATCCTGCAAATGCTCCAGCCAGTGAGGCAGATTCTGTTTGTTGGTTGGCTACCAACATCCATTCTTTCCTTTTCCCTATTATTAGCATTGTAGCTGGGTACAGGGATGCCTAGTTAGGCTCCGCCTCCCAGCATTCTCAGCAGTTAAGTATGGCCGTGTGCCTGAGGTCTTGCCAATGGAAGCTAAGTGTGCCACTGGTGCACCTGAGTCTTAAATCACTGGGCAGATCTCTTCTTTGCTCTGCAACTGGAACCAGGCTGTGATGGTGACCCACCTTTGGCTATGCAGACAGTAGCAGTATCCTAGTTTAGGGAAGGGTGGAGCAACAAGATGCAGTAACCTGGGTCCTTGAATGACCACATGGAGCAGAGCCTTATTGCTGACTTGGACAGCTCATCTTGGGACCGTTTTATCAGAGATACCTCAATATTTTTTAAGCTATTGCGTTTTAGGACCTCTTTGTCATAGCAGCTCAGTCTTAACCTCACTAATGTGGTCAGACTCTGTTAACTGATAAACGTCTTACCTCTTACCCAGGCTGTTAAAAATGTGTGCTTTGAATGAAGAGACCCCCTAAACAGGCTTTGTGTGAGCAACGTGGCTGTTTATTCACCTGGGTGCTGGTGGGCTAAGGCCGAAAAGGGCGTTAGCAAAGGGCAGTGGGACAGGAGTTGGCTTTATAGGTTTGGGGTGGGCAGTGGGACGTTACAGAGTAAGATCACTTACAGTGCTGGGGGTAGGGGTAAGGAGTATAACATTACCATAAGTTCATTACAATGGCAGGTGGGATAAGAGTAGTTAAGATGGCAGGGTGGGGTGAGGAGTAGTCACATTATCATAATAACAGTTAAGATGGCAGGGTGGGGTGAGGGGAAGCTTATGTTGGGGGGGGAAGCTCCACTGGGCGATCAGAGATAATGGCAACACAGGCGAGGGTGGGGGGGTGATCGGACTTGGCAGGCAGGACTCTAGACTTTCTGGGTCCGGACTTGCACATGGAGGCCTGATGCAGGCCTTAGTGCTCCTGCAATTCTATTCTGAGCTTCAGCTAAATTCAAAATTACTGTGTGTCAGGAGCCTTCAGGGCTGCTTATCAATAGTCAAAACTGCTGATTTGCGGAAAATACCAAAGGTCCAATCAATCAGTCATGGATCAGTCAGATAATATGCACATAAAGTTTTTGTTTTCAGTGTAGAAACAAGGAAAATGCAGCTTAGGAAAAGGACAAGGAAGGAAGGAAGCACCTCTGCCAAGCACGTGCATGTAGGAGGTGCTGGGCTGGGCGTTTGCATATGTTATCCCATATTTATTATTATGAGAGTCCTGCAGAAAGGTTATATTTATTTTATTATTTTTTTTTAAGACAGGATCTCTGTCACCCAGGTTGGAGTTGCAGTGGCGCTATCATGGCTCACTGTAGCCTCTTCCCCTCCGGGCTCAGGTGATCCTCCCACCTCAGCCTCCTGAGCTGCTAAGACTACAGCCACACATTACCATGATTCACCGAACTTGGCCTCCCAAAGCGCTGGGATTACAGGCATGAGCCACCAGTCCCGGCCAGAACTGTTATTTTTACATTGCTCGGCCAGTACACAGCATGGAATTGAAAGAAATGGGCTGGCACTGACTGAGAGGTGCCCACAGCTTGGGGCACACTCCCACTTGGAGATGGGATCCTGAAGGAGGCTGGGTGTTTGTGAGGGCAGTGAACAGAGCTTCCAGAATGGCAAACCTGATCTTCCTTTTGTTGACAGCCTTTCAAGGGGCCCTCACTGCCTTCCAGGTAAATTGTCCAACCCTCAGCAGCTTAGCCATCAAGTCCTTAGTCACCTGACCTGCCATCATCTGTTTCATTTGTGTCCCCTCCCTTTAGTATGGGCTATGGTCTCTTTTTCTCTCGGCATTTGCCTTTACTGTCCCCTCTTTTTAAACACTCCCTCTGTCGCCCCTTTGCTGACTCATCCTCATGCTTCAAGATGCAGACATCGCCTCCTCCAGGAAGCCTTCTCTCCTGATGAATCCTCTGCTCCCACTCTGCACTTCCCTTTCTCAGAGTAGTTGATTGACAGTGTAACTCTGTGTACATTATATAACCCGCTTCAATTCCCCAGTCAGTACAATGGCTATGATAATAATCGTACTTATAATACAGGAGTGCAGCAAAATGCAAAGAGACCATCCCTGCGGAGCCCTTGGCATGGGGCCTTGCTCAGAGTAAGCACTCAACACATGTTACCACTTAGCACTTTTTAAGTAATTCTCTGTTGAAGTCTCTGCCCTCTTGCCAAAGACCCCAGGGAGCATGGTATCTCCAGCACCCAGCCCAGTGGTGAGACACAGTGGTGATCAATAAAGGTGATCAACCAAAGCTTAGGAGCTTCTCTACCTATGTTTTTTTTTTTCCCTCTCCCCTCAGCAAAGGAAAAGGAAGGATTAGGTAGACCAATTATGTGAATAACTTAATCGGTGTTGTGTTTCACTAGCAACGGTGGTTTGAAGATGTGCAGTGACCTGCCCAGGCCCACACAGATGGTATTAGGCAGAGCGAGGGCTTCTGTCCTCTTCTTACCTAGGCTGCCTCCTGCGCAGCTACCCGACTGACTAAGGGAAGGGGACTTCTACATTTTGAGATTTGAGAAAGAGGAGGAAGAATCCCTGTCTTTTTCCTTCCTTCCTTCCCTCCCTCCCCCCTTCCTTCCTTCCTTCCTTCCTCTCTCACTTTTTCTCTTTCCATTTCTTTCCCTCCCTCCCTCCCACCTTTCTTTTCCTTTCCTTTCATTTCCTTTTCCCTCC